>NW_021604782.1:9131601-9192051 GCF_004785775.1 Grammomys surdaster | reverse complement strand
CATCCTCCAAGTGAGATGATCCCTCATCCTCCAAGTGAGATGATCCCTCATCCTCCAAGTGAGATGGTCCCTCATCCTCCAAGTGAGATGATCCCTCATCCTCCAAGTGAGATGATCCCTCATCCTCCAAGTGAGATGATCCCTCATCCTCCAAGTGAGATGATCCCTTATCCTCCAAGTAAGATGGTCCCTTATCCTCCAAGTGAGATGGTCCCTTATTATCTCTTATAGAATTAGTCATTTTTTTAAAAAATGAGTGATTCATCCCCTCTCTGGGCATGCCTTATTCGCTCCTTGAGCTTCTCTCTTGCTCTTAACCTCTGAATGAAATCTTATCAAACACGTCTTTTTCATGAACTGTGACTTCTTTGCAGACTGCACACCTGTGCTCTGGGGTCTGTCCTAGCAGCAAGTCTATGTTAAAGTGTCTTTAGTAAACTCCCAACTCCGCTTACAATACATGCAGGCTATCTGCAGGGGAAGATGCAGACTACGTAAAGACTCCTAATAGAGCGAGCGACTGCCTGCACTGTTCGTGGCCGCTCTTTCTAGGGGTGGGTACAGGTTAGACCATTGCGAGGAGGAACTAAGTTGACCAAGGTTCTGTGTACTTGATGATTTCTGTTGATCTCCTGCCTACAGTTGCACACTTACATGTCAGTGCGTTTATCTTAGTGTGTCTTCAGATGCACATACTGGGTGTACATTTCTAAGATCATTTTACTTTAGTTTCCTTCCCTACCCAAACTCAAATCAAAAGCAAATTTAGGAAAGAACCAGGATTTACTTTGATGTCATTTTTAGTGCCTAGAAACTCAGGCCGAGTGTGATATAGTGAAAATTAGTTATTCGTTCCATAAATGCTTAGCAAAAAAATTCATATATTATGACCTGAGAGTTTCAAACAAGTAGGAATGTATAAATAAGCAGCAACTGTAATGGGATACTATGAGTCTTTGATAAAAAATGCAAAAATAATGGTGTGTGTGCGTGCGAGTGTTTGCTCCTAAGTGTATTTTTATTTTATGCTTTACTTTAATGTGCATGTTTTATCTGCATATATGTGTGTGCACCATGCATGTGCCTTATGTCCACAGAGGCCAGGAGTAGAGTGTGGAGTTCTGGGTGGTTGTGAGTTACCATATCCATGCTGGGACTAGAACCCAGGTCCTTGGAGCTCAGGGCTCAGTGAGAAGACATCCAGCCTCTGGCATCTATGTGCAGGTGCACACATGCATACCCTAAGATGATTGAAGGGTAAAAAGGAAAAAATAAACTGAACTTTTAATATGTCAGAGATCCATTTGTGTAATATATGGAGTATAGTTAAGTCCACTGGAGAAAAGTGAGCATTCAAAAGCTGTCTGCAGGTGAGAATAGACACGTAGTTCACGTCCCATACGAAGACATTGTTCTTTATCAGCGAGTGGTCCAGAAGAATAGGGCACCATGGGATCTGCTACTCAGCTCCTCTGGTAATGCTTTCTAGACCCTGGAGCGTGGCTATGGCATTGGATGGCTGGAACGGAGTGGGGGACATCCATAGCATTGAGAGCAAGGAACTCCAGTTTTGATGGTCTTTCTCTATGAGTGCCTGAGAGATGAACCTAATGAGCCCGTTATCCAGTCTTGGATGATCTGTGAGGATGGCTCAATGATTGAATGTCATGGTGAAGGGTGGAGAGCCAATGGTTCGAGCTTCATTGAACTCACAGTTTCACCAGATGAACTCTACTGGTTGATAACATTTGGTCCTATTTTCCTGGGCTCTTCACATGAGCGCTTCCCCTGTGACTCACTGTTGCTTGAGCGGTGATCCAGACCGCAGTACGTGGGATGTCTCCACACTCCTCAGCTTTGACCAGCTCTGATGGGAAGGAAGGCAGGGGCGCAAGGAAACCACATCGAACTGTTGCTTTCAAAGCATAGCCTGGGATAGTTCTCATAAGGCTAAGTATCCATACTGTGGGGCTTCTCTATGAAGTCCTCACAATGAATAAAACCGAAAGAATTTTGCCCAGTAGCTTTGGTGCATTTGATTGCTCTAGAACTATCTGCCTGCCGATTTGTTATTCTCTATCAGTCATTGGTTATGCAGTTCAATCTTAGTCCGACACTGGCTGAGAGGAAAACTGGGTAGGACAGGTGCAGGAGCTTTGGCTTTGCAAAGGCTGCCCTTGGTTTAGCTCACTGGCATCTTAAAGGGAATCTTACAGAGGTTAACAGAAGGAGCTTTCTTGACAGCCTAGACATCTGCAAGCCAGCAGGAAGCTAACACAGCACTCTCTTTCCATCCGACAGGTGGAGGTTCTGGGTCAGAGGTGGTATCTAGACAGCGTCTATCACGCTACTGTCTTTAACATCACAACAAAAGACCGAGCTCCTGAAGTGTGTTTAGATCTGCACCCCGCCACTGATTACACGATAAACGTCACCCTTCTGAGACCCACTCAACTGCGCTCCACACAAATAACCATAACCACCTCGGTGACAGGTAGGCACGGACGCCTTTCTGCTTTGTACCTCGGACAACAAATTAGGTTTGACGGTTGAGCGACACAATGTGGGAAGCATTGAAGGACAGGGCCAAGAGCCTTGTGTTCTAGTCCTAACACACCACCAGCTTTGTCTGGTATTCCAGATGCTGAATCTTAGCGGTCAGTCCTTTTGTACACCATTTTGACTTTGAGAGGGTCCAGGCAAGGAGACTATGTGAGGATTCCAGGCAGCCTTAGAGCGGGGAATTCGGTAAGGCTTCTGTCTCTCATTTCAGATTCAAAATGGCTCTTTATCTCCTTCCTTAGCATCTTTCTGACATGTTGGCTCACTGTGCAGCAAAGGTTCCCCCACTGAGCCACATTGCCAGGCCCCTTCTACTGTTTCTTTAGTTCTCTGGGTTTAGCAGTACAGTTTCAGGGCCTCCTCTCTGGAGGAGCTGCAGAATGAAGGGCCTGCCCCTGGCTGGCCAAGACCTCTGCTTCCTGTTCACTTTTGCTCCTAGTGAGCCAGGGGGCGAGCAGTTTGCACCTGGGAGACTGTAATGCTCAAGACATTGGTGCATTTATGTCGGTCTAATGTGTTGGCAAGCGTGGGATTACCAGGAGGGGTATTAGGCACAGGTTCACAAGCTCCGTAGTAAATATGCAGAGGGGCACACCCAGGGTCTGCCCTGCTGATTCTGCCAGTCCACTCTGATAGTACTGTTTTAATTACATACAACTTAGATATTCCTGGCCAATTACAAGGTCCGTTCAGGTAGAGATGTGAGAAGGGAGGGAGAGAGCTAGAGAGGAAGGAAAAGAGAGATAGCCAAAATAATTCTACAGTTCATATCCAAGAAGCTAGCTAGTGTGCTAATACTTGACCCGATCGATTTTATTAATTTTCCTTTCCACGTGGGATTACACAGGGTTAATAGGCGAAATATCATCTTAACTGTTGTGGGCAGTTCCCAGGATGACCCTCGACACAGATTGGAGTGTGGTCATTTTAGAGAAGATTTAAATATAATGGACTTCTCTAGCCAGTCTTATGCTGAGCAATGGGCAGATAACCTATTACCTACTTCTTGGAGGCCGGGGCTACATGAAGTCCCGCAGGCTGCAGAGATCAGCATTCTGCACCGTGCTTGCTCAGAAACAGGAACTCTGTACAACAGGAAATGTGACCCAAGGAATGGAGCTTCCTGTCAGTCAGGTCTGGTATTTACTGCTCCTTGAGGCTGAATGAGTGGGGAATTGTCTTTGCTTTTATGGAGTACTGCAAGGAAGTGACCACCCTTAGCACACTTCAGCAAGGGAACTGACCTCTGGGATGTTGAACGTCAGGGGCTGGAACACAAGTGTCTGTATCATCCTGGGAGTCTGCTTTAGGAAGGCCGTTCCCAGTGCTTAGTGATATCCTTATAGTTCATTTATTCGAACATTGGAATTCTGTGATCTGTTTAGCAGACCAGTCAGAAAGGGAGGCACGCCGTTGTCTGTAAGGTTTTTAACACGTTAGCATTTTCACAAGTGTGTTCTGCCCTTGACATGAGATGGGGATTTCTGATTCCAGGATGTCCCGTCATAGGACAATGGGTGGGGAGCTCTTCACAGGGAGTTTGTAAGGCTGTTTTTATATATTGCCTCTGCATGTAGGTTTGGTCTGAAAAGACACATTAGAAATGGCTGCTCTCTGTAGATGGCTTACGTGAGTGATTTAAGTCACTCTTAGGTATGACTGCAGTAATACTGCTTCTTCCAACTTCAGATCTGGTGCATGCTTGAAGTCACTGAACCTGAGACCAGATCTGCGGGTGACTGGTCTGTGAGTAACACAGGCTCCTGATTGCTGACTGCTGCTTAGCTCTCTAGTTTGGAAGCTTAGACTCCAGAGAGCTGAGCCAGGAGAATGGTGTGAATGTGCCCATCAGTGTGATGGGCCCCAGTTCACCTCTGTAAAGTGATACTGATAGCCTGAAATTTTTCTTGGTAACCAGACACTAAATTTATCCAAAGAAACGTTTTCATAATATAACCCAAAACTCTCAACTTTGAACTTCTCACTTCCATAGTTTCTTTGTTTTAATTTTGTGTTTTGTTTTTTTGTTTTTTTTTAGGGGGTCTGTTTTTGTTTCTTTGTGGCTGTCCTGGAACTCACTCTGTAGACCAGGCTAGCCTCGAACTCTCGAACTCAGAAATCCGCCTGCCTCTGCCTCCCAAGTGCTGGAATTAAAGGCGTGCGCCACCATCGCCCGGCCATAGTTTCTTTAAGTTAAGCTACTTGAAAAATATCTGGATAGATCTAGGTAATAGAAATGACATACCTGTTTATACAGCAGTTATAAAAACCGTAGCTTTGGGCTGGAGAGATGGCTCAGCGGTTAAGAGCACTGACTGCTCTTCCAGAGGTCCTGAGTTCAAATCCCAGCAACCACATGGTGGTTCACAACCATCCGTAATGAGATTGGATGCCCTCTTCTGGTGTGTCTGAAGACAGCTACAGTGTACTCATCAATAAAATAAATAAATAAATGTTAAAAACCGTAGCTTTAATTCAGAATGGTAGATTTTTTAAAATCATTCTTTCTGGCAATATCTGGATAGCAATGATATCTTTCTTTAGACTGCATCTAATCAGGGACCTGAAGGCCATGTCACACGGATGTTTGAGGACATGATTGTTTCCCCTCAGCAGGGTTGTGCCTGTTTATAGCACACTTGATAAAGAATCAGGAATGCTAAGGAGGCGGGAGCTGACTTTCTTTCCAGGGAATGAAACTATAGAAATATTTCCAACCTTCTCATCCCCCTTCAACCCTCCATCCTTTCTGTTTAGTTCCTTGAGTGTGTGTGTATGGGGAGGGGGGGAGCAGAGAATTTTTCCTTTATCATCAAAATGTAATCATTGTGTTTGGGGAAGTTTTGAGATTATTCTGACTCAGCCTTCTTAGGTACCTAGACTATCCTTTCAATACTTATATTCAAGTATGCTTTTGATTTTTGTAATATTATTTTGAACTATACTTTTAAATATTAAGTCTCAATGCAATGCCCCCCCCCCCCCCGGAAATTCTGGTTATGCATCTGTTGAACCTTTTGCCTGTTGGTTTTGTGGTTGTTTTGTTTTAGATCTCCTGCTCCTGGAGGCAGAGGCAGGCAGATGTCTGTGAGTTTGAGGCTAGCCTGGTAGTGAGTTCCAGACCAGCCAGGGCTACATAGTCAGACCCTGTGTTGAAAAGAAAAATGTCATTTTACTCTACCAATTTTCTCTACCATTTTTATTAAATTTTATTCAAATCCATTCTTTCATAGACATCAAGAAATGCAGCCATTACTTCCAGTGCCGGCTTGTTCTTTTCTTTCATTTATTTTCTGAATTCAGATACCTCTTTTTCAGTTCTTTCCTGCTTCATATCCATTTCTGTTCTTAGTTTTAATTTTCTGACTAGAGATATTTTCTGCATATCCTCAAACGATTATTTATTGTGTTACTTTTTCCTTGTGTGTAGATTTTCAAAAAAATCTACATGTGTTGGTTTGCCCAAGCGACAAAGTTTTGTTCATAGAACCTTGTTTTTGAGCGGACACGGAGTCAGGACTGCGTGGTAGCTAAGGAGATTCCCAGGTTAAGAGCGCCCTCTTCAGTCAAGGGATGAACTGCAGTTGCTGTAAAGCATTTCTTCTGTGTTTTGTTCTTTGGTTGAGCACGAATCTTCTGTTCTAGTTTGGGGCTTTTCTGCTATTAGTGCTATGGATCTTGCACTAATGTTCACATTTCTTCCTATCCACACTTAGACTCCAAGGAGACGTGAACACGCTTCTTCCTTCGTCGCCCTTTCTTTGCCGAGGAGCAGTGACTTCCTCAGCTGGTCCCCAGCACCTTGACATGTCCTACCCATCCTTTCTCTGTAGCCAGTGCTGTGGTCACACTGGTCTGTCCCCATGTTTTCACACTGAAAATGGCATTTCTCTCTCGGTCAAGGTCTCTAGCCCCCTGCCCCCCCCCCCCCGCAACAGTTCTCTGCACAAACACTCAGAGGAAGTTGCGAGAATGTGGCTGGAATTTGATACTTTGTTTGTTTGTTTGTTTGTTTAATGGGGCTTTTGAGATTGCTCTGTCCTCTCTGCTTTCTGGTTAGGATGACAGCTCTGTGTTTGTGGCGTATGCATCTGTGTGTGGCGGGAAGTGTGTTCAGCTGTGTGTGCCCGTGTGGATGTCTTGATTACCGCTCTCCACCTTGTGTTTTGAGACAGCTCACTGGATACCAGGGGCGGTCTTAAGTGGTGAGAGCTAGTTTCAGTGAACAGCCCACCCTCAAAACCCACCTCCCTGTCCTGGCATTACTGATAAAACTACTATTCCTGGCTTTTACACAGGTTCTGGGGGCGTGAACTCAGGGTGATGCTGGCTCAGTACACACTTCACCCACTGAACCGTGTTTCAGCCCAGCAACGTTGTTCTCATTTTATCTGCTCCTCCTTTTGACCTGAAGAATATTTTGGAGAGTAGGTAGGGAGATTCAGACTTGAGGGACTGTGGTTTTCCTCAGATCGAGTAGAACTCTACTCTCGGTGTTCTAAGTGCAGACCTTCCATCTCTGCCTTATTGGTTCAAATCTTTCCACCTCGAACCCCCCTTTTATTCTCTGTACTTCATATATTGCTTCCTTTTCTGTAAGTTTCTTCGTTCTGGATTCCTGTGGCTGGTTTCAGGTGCTTTGGCAGTGTTCTCCTAGAACCAGACCGTCTAAATTCAAATGTGTTGTGTTTGAGTAAGTGACTTAACCTGTAGGCGCCTTAGTTACCTCAGCTGTGAATGTGGGACTGGTAGTACTTACCTCGTGGGTTTGTGATAAACACTACAGAGGTTAATTCATGTGGAAAACCAGTCTCTGTGTGACAAGCTCTCTCTGTAAAATGCTACTCATTACTTGATTTTATCTAATGACATGTGTTATATGCGCCTTTGTATTTTTGCTATATTTACATAGTGAAGGACTCCTCTCCCTAAGTCAAATGCATGGTAAGAGCACGTATTAATGTGTTTTGCTGTTACCATGATAAAACACTCTGGCCAAGACAATTTAAGAGAGAATGGCTTTATTCTGGCTGCAGTAGAAGGATGCAGTCCATCATGGCGGGGGAAGTCAAGGTGGCAGAGGCTTGAAGCAGCCGCGCACGGCACACCAACAACCCAGCACAGAGGGGGCTGAGTGTATACCGCTGCACCTCAGTTCACTTTCTCCATTTTATGCAGTGCAGGCGCCCTACCCATGGCGTGGTTCTGCCTGCAGTTAAGATGGGGCTTCCCATATCAGTTAACCCAATCAAGACAGTCACTCACAGGCATGCCCAATAGCTAGGTAATCCCTCCCTCAGCCAGTCTCCAGGCCAGACCTTGTCTCTTTGACAGTGAGCTCCAACTGTCACCAAGCAGAAACCCTGCCTTATGGCACTTCTGTTCCACTACGGTAAGGTCAGTTGTTTGGCTTTCTCCTGATGGCATAATTAAATGGCCAAGACAGCTGTGCTTGTCACCCTCCTCCTCATTGGGAGAACAAAGAAGTAAAAGAACCCCACCTGACCCTCCAGGCTCCCCAGAGCTCCCAGTTGTTTGTGGGGTACTGCTGATCAGAGAGGAAGAAATGCCTAGTATTACTCAGAGCCCCTCTCCCACAGTAAGAAGGAAAAGCAAAGTTCCAAGGAGTCTGAACTAAGAGCCAGATGTTTGTTTCCTGTGAGACATTCTTGCAGGTCTGGTTTTTCAGCTCCATTAGTCTAGGTTAGATTGGCCCAGTGGGCGGAGAAAGAGAGAATGGAGAGGTGGCCAGGGGCTGTCAAGGAACACATACACAGCACTTTCAGTAGCAAAGATGATCCCATGGCATCTTGCTAGAATGTTTTATTCTACTTTATTTAATTTATTTCTTTATTTTGTTTTGTCCTTGCAATATTTTTATAGACGTACTTTCTTACTAGTTCATATACTTTTATCTCATTCTTTTTGAGAGGATAAAAATCCCATGGTTTCTGCCGGGCGGTGGTGGCGCACGCCTTTAATCCCAGCACTTGGGAGGCAGAAGCAGGTGGATTTCTGAGTTCGAGGCCAGCCTGGTCTACAGAGTGAGTTCCAGGACAGCCAGGGCTATACAGAGAAACCCTGTCTCGAAAAACCAAAAGAAAAAAAAATCTCATGGTTTAAAAGTGTCTAATTTACTAATTTGCATATTATTGAAGGACATTGAATTTCCCCCTTCAAAAAATAAAAAAAAACACTGTTATTAATATGCATGGTATAGTATGTCTTACTGGATGTCAGATATTCATTTTCACATTTTGGCATCTATGAACTCTTGAGTTGCCTTACAGTCAGGTGTCTGTCTGCTGTGACCTCGTCTTTGCCCATGTATACCTCAGGTTGGTCCATACGTACAGTGGCATCAGCTGCTATACTGTCATTCAAAGCACTCAGGCTTTCTCCATGCCCCACACAGTGGTTCTTCATGAAAGAGACAGTCCTTGGTTCCAAACTGTTTTCTTGATTGTTCATCGAGGAAAATGGGTGCATACTACCTCCTCAGGGTGGACCAGAGATTAAATACCATTTGCAGGGAGGAATGTCCGGGAAGAGAAGCTAATTGGCTGAGTCCTCAGGGCCTCTAGATACCTCATTAGCATGGAGAACTCTGTTCTCGGCCATATGACCATTGATGATGTCCCTTTGTGGGGAGTGTGGTCATGTGTTCTGGGCCAGGAATCTTAGTAGGGAGCAGGGAGACACCTACTGTCCTCAGAGGGTGCCGAGGTCTCTGAACCCACTCAACTTTACCAAGTTTCCTGGCATGGCCTACTGTGGCTCACGGGAGAAGCTGGAAAGTGTGGAGTGCAGTTTAAACAAATACTGGGCTAGAGGTGTAACTCCATCCTAAAGCACACACACACACACACACACACACACACACCACAGAAGGATAGAGAAACGGAGGGAAGGGGAAGGAAGGAAGGAAGGAAGGAAGGAAGGAAGGAAGGAAGGAAGGAAGGAAGGAAGGGCAGCAGGTGGTCCTGGGTTCTATAAGCAAGCAGGATGAACAAATAGCATCCTTCCATGGGCTCTGCATCAGCTCCTGGCTCCAGGTTCTTCCCCCTTTTTTTCTCGTCCTGATTTCCTTCAGTGATGAACATTGATCTGGAAGTGGATCTGGAGACAGATAAACCCTTTTCTCCCTGTATTAGTCAAGGTTCATTAGAATCACTTATGAGGCTATGGTCTAATGAATCCATTGGCAGGCTATGAACAGAAAGTTCAAGAATCCAGTAGTTGTTCAGTTCAAAGTCTGGAAGTCACAATAGATGTTGGAATCCTGAAGAAGCAGGCTCTAATGCCAGTGAAGGAAAGGACTTTCCAGCAAGGCGAGAGCAAGCAGACAAAAAGCTTCCTTCTTTCATGTCCATATATGGGCTTCCAGTAGAAGGTGTGACCCAGATTAAAGGTATGTCCTCCTGCCTCAAGATCCAGGTCAAAGATGTGTGCACCTTTCTACCCCAAAGGTCCAGACTAGAAGTGGACTCATCAACTTCAAACCAAGCCAAAAAAAAAACCTCTCACATGTGTGCCCTCATTTCTAGATTGTAGTTCATTCCAGATGTAGCCAAGTTGACAACCAGGAATAGCCATCACACTTCTAAACTTGCTTTTTGTCATAGTATTCTATTGTAGTAACAGAAACCCTAACTAGGACACTGTGTGTACTAACTGCTTCTGTTGCTATGATAGAAACACCATGACCAAGGCAGCTTATGGAAGAAAGAGTTTATTTGGGCTTAAGGATCCAGAGGGCTAAGAGTCTGTCACGGTGGGGAGGCATGGCAGTAAGCTGCAGCCATAGTAACCGTAGCAGGAAGCTAAGAGCTCACTTCAAAAGCAAGCTGGAAGCAGGCAGAGGAAACTGGGATTGGCCCAATGCTGCTGCACCGCCTGAACCTTTGCAAACACAGAGAATCAGTGGGAGAACATTTCGTTCAAACTGCCACATCTTGCCTTGCAAGCATGAGGACCAGAGTTCAAATCTGCAGAACCCATGTAAGCAGCCAGCATACTCGTGCGTATGCCTGTAACCACAGCACTGTGGGGGCTAGAGCCAAGAGAGAAGTATCACTGGGGCTTGTTGTATGCCACTGCCACTGTAGGTATGGGTTCAGTGAGAGACCCTTTATCAGGGGAATATGGTAGAAAGGATAGAGCAAGATGAGTCCTCCCCTGGCCTCCACACACATGGGCGTATCCCTCACCCCAGTACAGACACTGGTACTGCAACTAAAACATGAGAAATCTTCGATACCAAATATAGAGATATTTTAAGAATGTTTAACCAGATTTTGTTTGTTAGATATTCATTCATTCATTCTCTTTCTTTTCTTTTCTTTCTTTTTTTTTTTTTTTTTTTTTGTTTCGATACAGGGTTTCTCTGTGTAGCCCTGGCTGTCCTGGAACTTACTCTGTAGACCAGGCCGGCCCCCTGAGCTCAGAAATCCACCTGCCTCTGCCTCCCAAGTGCTGGGATTAAAGGCGTGTGCCATCACTGCCTGGTTACATATTCACTTATAATATGATAGAAATTTAGTTTTTACATAGGTCTGAAAAAGCTCTTTCAAGCAACATAATCAGATAAGTTAAAAAACAATAATAACCATTCACTGGGCAGAATTTTTTTCTTTTTTAATAATACACAAGATACTAGTGTCTCATAAAATAATGTTAAGATATAGATGATCTTAAATTTGATAAGATATAGATGATCTTCAAATACATATCTCTGTAAAATTGAGTCTCAGGAGTGGGGCTTCCATGATAAAGTCCTTCACAGAGAAGTTGTCTTCACAGAGAGTGTGTCAGTTACACACAGACTGATGGAAAATGAATGCCTGTTTAGGAAAACCTTTTCACCAGCACCATCTGTGTTGGAGGCCAGTAAACAAACAACACGTTCATTTGGTCCAAGGGATAAACCCAGAACCATCTAGGCAGTTGCCCTCTACAGCTAAGCTACCTTCCAGCCTCTCTCTTGATTTTGATTTGGAACTCTGATGTTGTTTACAGGCCTGTCAGATGTCCCTGTGAGTCCCTGTCTGTTTTTTCCCATCTCTGTGCCGTCTCCTTACCATCAGTGAGAGTATATCAATCCTCTGTGTGCCTGTGACCCAACAATGCACTTACTGACTTACGAGAGGAAAGACTTATTTTGGTTTATGGTTTCAGAAGCCTCTGTTCCTCATGGTGGAGAGGGCATGGTGGAACAGTGTCCACTGTTGGGGGGGCGGGGAGCTGTGGTGGCCTCTGCAGCAGCCGGAAGGCAGGGCCAGGCCGTAGCTTACACAGACCCACCCCTGTGGCCTACTTCAGCCAGTCAGGTGTGTACCTCATTAATCTTTTCAAAGAAATTTAGCAGTGATTATTTTCCGCGTATTAAGTGTGCCAAGCTGGTTTCAGCTGGTTCTACTTTGTCCCGTGGTTCCCTCAATCTTCCTATTCATGATGTTTCTCTGTGCATTATTTTTTTTATATCCTTTAACAACATTTCTAAAACTTTATTTTCCCCTCCTTCTCCTCTTCCTTTTTCTCCTTTTCCTCCTCTTCTTCCACTCCCCCACCCCCACCATTCTTTTTCTTTTCTTTGTTTTCTCAAGACAGTGTTTCTCTGTGTACCTCTTGCTCTCCTGGAATTTGCTTTGTTGAGCAGGCTGACCTTGAACTTAGAGTGCTGGGATTAAAGATGTGTGCCTGCCACCACGTCGGCTGGTGGTTTGATGTTTCTATTAGGTTTTTCTTACTTGGCGTTGGTTGCGATGTTATCGCCCCTCAGTTGGGTCTTTTTGGTTTTGTATTTTGTTACTTTGTATTAGTTTCCTGTTCTTGGTTTGATAAATCACTGGAAACCTGGTGACCTAAAAACAGTATAGTTGACTGTCACATAGCTGTGGAAGTAAGACACTTGAAATCCGTTTCACTGGGCTGCAGCCAGAATGTGAACAGACCCATGTGCCTTTAAGGGACCCAAGGGAGGCTCCGTTTCCTTACTCTTAGTCTTCAGAGTCCAAGGATGTCTTCTCTCCTTAGCGTTGGCCCCACCTTCCATTGGTTTACTCTGTCCTTACAGCATTATGCCTGCCACAGGGTCTCCCTGTGCAGTCCACTCTGGCCTGCTGCTATCCACCGCCTCACTCAGTACCAGGATGCCAGGTGCCTGCCCCATGCCCCTCCTCCTCTCCTTTTCATCTTCCCCCTTTTCCTCTGCCTTTTCTTCCTCTCTGTGTGATGTATGTGTGTTTGTGTGTGCGTGTGCATACTCATGCATGTGGAGGCTCGAGCCCCTCAGTCACTCTCCACCTTATTTTTGAGACAGAGTCTCTCACTGAACCTGGAGCTCTCCGATTCAGCTAGACAGGCAGGATGAGTGGCAGGGATCCACCCATCTCTTGACCTCGACAACCAACCTGGTGGTGCTGTGGTTCTAGACGCATTCACCTGGCTTTACGTGGGTGCTGGGGATCCAAACACAGGCTCTCGGTTTTTCACAGGAGCGTTCTCTGCCTGCCTCCCACTCCCAGGTTCACCTTTCTTTAACATTAATCCTATCAGCCGATTTCTAAAGATCCTTGTTATTCCGCTGAGCCTGGCAGATAATCCAGGCTAATCTCTCTGTGTCTGTCATCCCACCAAGACCTTGTAGGTCTGGACAGCCAGCAGTCCCGGGATCTGGGATCTGACATCTATAGGCCTCTATCCAGACAATCATGCTTTGCCTTGTAGACAGAAAGAAAACGACTTACCTTTGTGTTTCGTCTCTCTGGACACACTTTGTTATTTTGTCTTGTTTTTCACATTGTCTTTGGGCAGTTTGGTATTTGGTTCATTCTGAGAGTTCCTGGCAGTTACGACCCTTTCCCGATTTCGTCTCGGTATTTGTACCTCATTGTTTCTGGGCTAGAATATCCTGACTAATAGACAAATAATAGCTGTGAGACCAGACAGACATCCTTGTATTGTTGGTAACTTTATAAGAAATTGCTTAATTATTTTACCATTGAGTGTGGTAAATTCTAATAAACATGATTAAACTAAAGGGCTTCTAAGAAGTTGAGTCCTTGTGAACCAGGATTTTAAGTCAGGAGTATATTTATGAATATGAAAGTAACTGTGTGGTCTCTTATCTACTAATAGCTTCTCTAATAATGATTGTGTATTCTGGGAATAAATTTTTCTTGGTCATGATGGTTTGTTTTGTAAAACTACTTCTCACTTCTGTTTGCTGATATATACATAAAATTTTACATAAAAAAAACTCTGGGTGTGATGGCAAACACCTGTAATCCCAGCACTTAGAAGGCAAAAGCAGGTGGATCTCTATGAGTTTTGAGTCTAGCCTGGTCTAGTCACAGAGACCCGATCTTAGAAATATCAAAATAAATAAAATAAATTGACTTAAGATTTTTATGTATGAGTGTTTTGCCTGAATGTATGTGTGTGTACCATCCGTGTACAAGGACATTAGAAGAGGGTATTGGATTCCCTAGGGTAGGGTTTACAGATGCTTGTGAGCCACTGTGTGTGGATGCTGGGAACTGAACCTAGGAACTCTGCAGGAGCACCAACTGCTCTTAACTCCGGAGCCATCTCTCCAGGCCCTGTTTGCTGTTTTTTTCTTCTGTGTGTACTTTAGCAAGTGAAGTTGGCATAGATGGTTTAGTGTCTGGCTTGACATCCTCTGTACAGCTTAGGCTTTGTGAATCAACACTGAGAGCTGGATAGTACTGTTCGGACTGGCATTATTGACTGGGGGTGTAACTAGGTGGTGAGATGTGTGCTGACACATGTGAGCCCAGATTGAACCCTAGTACCACGAAAAACAAAACAAGCAGAACATTAGTCATAGCATTAAATATCACTTGCAGTTTGAAGTATCCAGAGACCTTGGTCTCTTGGGCCAGTGCTTCCAGTCTCTACTGCCCTCTTCCGCTTACCTGGGAGTGGGGTTGTAGCCCTCAAACCCAAGGTTCTTCCCTACCTGCTCTGTCTCGCAGCATCTGAAGTGAGCTTGTGGCTTGTGAAGCAGGCTTTCTCATTGTAAACATGCTCAGCCCACACAGGAGAGCCACATCTACGAACGCAGCTCCATTCACAGGAAGCTGTGAGGCCTTTCTTTGGGGGTGTCTTTTAATCTTTAATCACTGCAGTGTTCCACTAAAGCTGCCTAGCATTCCAGCTATGTTATTTCCTGTCCAGGGACAAGCATCACTGAAGTCACCGCTGGTATCAGGGTTTGCAGTAAGTAAAGTGGTCAGGTAGCTGTGCCTCTGGAACAAATCCTACGTGGCTGTGCCTTTGGATCGATGACCATGAAACTGGGCAGATTTTGAGAACATGATATGGAAATGCAAGTCAGGAGAAGGCTGTTTTACCACAGAAGGCTGCTTGCAATGGTTTTCAGTTCCTCAGAGTGACTCTTCCCTCAGTTCAGAATTTCAAATGGATACTTATTTTGTCCAAATGATCTTCAAAGCCCAGGGCAATGAGTTCTAACTAAAACCTCGTAAACCAAGGAGTTGTCAGTGTCTAACCTAAACATTTTAAGAAGGTTCTGACTGGGCATCTCGGGTTCTTAAATCCTCATCAGGACTCATTTACTTGAACGGGAACATGGTGTTTCTTGAAAACTGTTGCCTCTGACTTCTGAATCAAAATTCTGCTGAATTCACACTATGTAAATGCTCTTCCTAAGAAACTATTTCAATGGAAAGTTAGTGGTTTTGTGTTTTTTTTTTTCATAAAGTGTAAATTTGGTTCTTTCTTTGCCCTCCGCAGCAGAACAGACCGTCACTAATATTTCAGTATATAATGACACCTGCCTGAGATGGAACAGCCTGAAGACAGCCGATGTAGTAGAGATGTACTTAGTAAGTTTCTAAAATTCACCTTACTTGTAGATATGTGCACTCCGTGGAAGATTTAAAACATCTAGGGGCTGGAGAGGTGGTTCAGTTGTTATGAGATGGCTCAGCTGCTTCTTCAGAGGACTCAGGTTCAATTCCCAGCACCCTCCTGGCAGATCCCCACCATCCGTAACTCCATTTCCAGGAAATTCAATGCCCTTTTCTGACCTCTGTGGGCACCATAAACATACCATGTACACATGCACATACATACATGCAGGCAAAACACTTGTACATACAGAGTAAAATAAATCTAAATTTAAAAAAAAATACAAGACTAAAAAATACGTTTGTAGCTGCTGTTGGCAACTGTATCATGATGACTGGCTAAGAGGCAGAGAGGCAGACACTTCCACTCCTTGCCTGAGGACAGACTCCTTGGGAGTGTTAAGAAAGTATGGAAGTTTCTAGAGTTTGTATCTTGGTGCAGAGTCAATACTCAGGCAGTCTCTGGTAGGGGGTGCAGTGACCTTTGGTCACACTGGTATCTGTGCAGAGACCAGGCTTTGAGTGTGTTGCCCGGACAGTCACAGGGAGTCTGTGAAGATTGATGACCACTGAAGGAAGGGTGATCATGGAAAGAGAGGGGACTTCTCTTCAGTTATTGGATGTTACAAAAAGGAGTACCCTAGTCAGTGGGGCCTGGTTCAGATTCTGAAATTTCTCTTTAGGAGAACGTCCCTTGCTCCTGCAGTTTTGCCAGCCGACTTCTATACTGTAAATGTGAAGATAAAAGAGCAAGCTTCCTCTGCAGGGCCTCTGAGTGTTGCTCTTCTGTCTTATCTTTAGGCTGGCCTTGGGCTTTCTATGTGGCCAGCATGGCATAAAACACTCAGACCCAGAGGGGACGGCTCAGAGCTTAAGAATGTCTGCTGCTCTTGCCTAGGACCAGAGCCTGGTTCCCAGCCCGCTCACCTCTGACCCAGCAGCTCACCCTGGCCTGTAATTTTCCCTCTAGGGGATTCAATGTCCTCTTTTGGCCTCTATGGACACCTGCACATACACGCTCCCCCACACACACATAAATAAAATATAAAAATAAAGAGATCAAGATGCCCGGGGCTGAGATTATAGCTATGTAATGATAAGTTTGTGTGTATTTTATTCTGAAATATATGTATTATCCTCATGATATTGTAATCACCATAGATACAAAACATGTATAATGTTGAAATTTTACTATTAGCTTATTTGTTGCATTTACTTCTTGAAAATAACTTTATAGGAGGGGGGGGGTGAAGGGAGGAGGGGAAGAGAACTCCTGGAAAAAGCGTAGGTCTCAAGGCGTTCAGAATGTTTCAAGCCAGTGTTTTACCCCATGAGCTTTTCATCTTTCAGTTCCACATTTGGGGCCAGAGATGGTATCAGAAGGCATTTGTTCAGGAAATGGTCTTCAATACCACCAGCAGCAGCCAGGACCCTGAGATATGTCTGGATCTGCATCGAGGCACCCGCTATAATGTTAGCCTCCAGGCTTTGTCTTCAGCTCTTCCTGTGGTCATCTACCTGACAACCCAGATAACAGGTAAATCTTGAATAACAGCATTTGATTAATAGCATTACCACAGAGCTGCTGATAGGCCCCGATAAGGAATACTTGGTGCTTTCTGTCGTGGTAAATGAAACTTGCGAGAGAAAGGGAGAAAACGTGGAATTGGAGAGAGAGGCTGGCAACTGTCCAGCAGTGTTTCGCTATCTGAAAGAAAATGTTGATTAAATTTAAATAGTGTAAACCTGTGAGTTAAATCCCTTCTGGGTGTTTGAACTATTTAAAGTGTTCCAGCCAGAAATTGTGTTTCATGCCTGTAATCATAGCATTTGGGAGGTGAAGACAAGATCAGAAGGAGTTCATAGCAAGTTTGAGGTCAGCCTGGGCCAAATCCCAGATAAATCAAACAGCAGCAGCAGCAGCAGCAGCAGCAGCAGCAGCAGCAGCAAGCTACAGTAACAACAAACAGGTCTAAAGTGTTTCATACCTAAAAAAGAGTTTTCTCATTACTGTTCTCTAGTAACACATTAAACTAACCTTCTAGGGAGAGTAAATGGCTCAGCGGGCAAATTGCTTGCTGTACAAGCAAGGGTTGAGGACCTGTGGTTTGATACTTGGCACCCACTTAAAAAGACGTGTAACTCAGTGTTGGGGTCAGAGACGGGCAGACTCCAAGGCTTGCTGGTCAGATGGCTCCCTGAATCGGTGAGCTCCAGGTTCAGTGAAAATCCTTGTCTCAAGAATAAGATGGCCATGCTGGGAGATGCTTGTACCTAAGCCTGTGAGTGAGTTTTATTCCTGGAGCCCATGTGATAGAAGGACAGAACCTATCCCAACAGTTGTCCTTTGACTTGCACACAAGTGCTGCAATGTGTGCACACATACGCATACACTCACACGCAGAGAATGTAGCAATAGTTTGGCCTTCTGGTGCAGCTGCCTTTAAGTGTAGGTCAGTACCAGGAGCATCCTACGCAGTCTCTAGACCACCGTGTGAATTTGATTTCCGCCATCTTTCTCTGCGGCCTTCAAGCCTTTGCGCTCTGGTCCCTGACCTCCAGCCCACGCATACCTTCTTGCTCTTCGTCTCCATGAGAAAGGAGTGTCACTTCTCCTCATCTTCCATGTCTACCTTCTTTCTCTCCTTCCCTTCCCATGTATCCCTGCTCCTGTCTAAGGCTGCCATCCTCTCAAGTGTGTGCCGGATCCCAGCCCTCCTTGCCAGCTTCTACCCAGTGCAGAGTCAGCCCTAGCACTGCAGAGCCCATTGCAATATCTCATTTAACAATGAGCCCATGTCCCCTCCAGCTGCCTGGCCTTCTTCAGCCCCCCATTATATAGAAACTCCCTGAAAGACATGGCTGCCCATGTCTTCACACCCTTTTCGTTTTCTCCTAAGCATTTCATTGGTCTCACCGTTACACAGAAGTTACACATGTCTCTGCAGCACTTGACATCCTTCTGCAAACTCTTTCCTTTTCGGGGTGGTTCCTTCTGTCTTCCTGGCTGGACTTCTCGGTGTTTTTTGACTGGCTCAACTATTTCTATGGCTCCTTCCTCAGCCTCCCTCTCTTCCTTTGCATTTCTTTCTGCCTAGGGGATATCTATGACCCTCATGGACTCTATAACTCTGTAACACTCTATAACTGATACCTACTTAGTACTGACAGTCTCCAAATCTGTACCTCTAAGCCTAACCTCTTTATCCGCCTGCCTTCTAAACATACACCATCGAGCAAACTAGACAAACGAATTTGACACTTTGCACCTCTTTTCTTACTTACAACTCTATGAAAATGATGTCGGCTTTCATAACTCCGTTTCTGGAGTTCTCCTAGTTAGCTGGTCAAGCCAAGAGTCTTAGTCACCTCTATCTGACTCCTAAATTTCTAATCAGTTAACTCTGTTGATTTCAATCACTTATTCCTGTCTTTGTCTTTAACACTACAGACCTGATCCTAGCAGGAAGTGCTTGCTTAGATCCCTGAAGTAGCTTTCTGTTTGTTTGTTTGTTTGTTTGTTGCTGTGGTTTATTTCATAACAGGGTTTCACTCTACATCCTTGGGTTGGCCTCATACTTTCTCTGTAACCCAGGTTGCCTTCATTTGAGTGGTCCTCCTGCCTCAGCCTCCCAAGTGTTGGGGTTACAGGCACGCACCACCATACCTGGCTCTCAGAGCTGTTTCCTGTTTTCCAACCTGGCTATCACTGTCCACCTCAACTGTAACCTTAGTTTTCACTATACCATTAAAGGGTCACTCAGCAGCTACAGCGTCTTCTAAAGAATATGAACATGACAGTGCTCCCTCAAAGGTCTCCAGTGAGTTCAAAATCTAGCCGAGAGTCCAAATACATAGCATAGAGCATGTGATCCAACCTGGACCACCCTCTTTAACTCACCTCCTCCTCGTCTTTTCTTTCACCAGGTACCAGCTGTCTCTCCCTTGGCTTCTTGATCTTTCTTAAATGGGTCAGACTCGTTCCCACTGCAGGCTTTTCCGTTTGCTGTTGCCTCGTTCTGGGACAACCTCTGTGGTTTCCTATGAGCATTTGGGAGTGTGATTGTTACACTTTGTCTCACTCTGATCCCTGTTACTACAACCAACCACAGATTGACAAAGAATGGTTTTTGGATGTTGGGAAGCCTGTGGACTAGGGGACAGCATTGGGTTAGCATTTTCCTGCTCCGCCATGACCTAACAGAGGGTATCACATGGTAGACAGAGCAAGTGTAACCAGACAGCTGGGTTTTATTCAGACCAATTCCCCTGATAACCCATGAATGAATTAACCTATGATAAGGACAAGGTCCTCATGACAGTGTCACCTCCCAAAAGTCCTGCTTCTCAAATACCCATAATGTATGGTTTTGGAATAGCTTCTGGCACATGCTATCTGGGGAACATGTTTAAACCATAACACCCTTAGGGGGGCTTCGCCTGACCATACTTTCATAAACATCCTCTCACTCTCTACCCTATTATTTTCTTTTAAAGATTTATTTACTTATATAAATGGGTGTTTTGTCTGCATGTACATCTGCACCCCAGAAAAGGACATCAGATCCCATGACACTCTAGTTACAAATGGTTGTGAGCCGCCGTGTGGTTGCTGGGAATTGAACTCAGGACCTCTGGAAGAGCAGCCAGTGCTCTTAACCGCTGAGCCATCTCTCCAGCCCCTAACCTACTCCTCTCTGTCACTCACCCTCCTTGAATTTCTTCACACAACTTGGATTTTGGATTTTAAAAATTGTTTATTATCTTTCTTCCTCTGTAAAAATAGGAACTCTTGAAAGCATTTTTCCTTTTGTCTGTTTCTCTATTGAATCCCAAAACAAATGCTAATGACACTTAGCACAATAAATCCATGTTTCTTAATAATAGCCAGGGATTATTTGATGCCGAAGAGATATGTTTTTGTATTAAGAGGAATTCTGAATACTTTGTGCCAGGGACAGGTGCTATCCAATCCAATGCTTATGAAGCAGAGTGACTCTCCAGTCTCTTATTCTTTGGTCCTCGTCATACTTGGGTGGGTTTTACCGCTTTAAAAACATATTTATTACATTTTATTACTTTTATTTTCTGTGTGTGGGGCAGGAGAAGGGTTAGCTATTGGATATATGTATAAGTCAGACTTATAAGACAACTTATGATAGGCATTGTATCTTTAGTTCCTGAGTCTTACCTTGTTTTGAGGCTAAACACAGCCCCAAGTCACTCAAGTGTTCCGTGTCTGTGCTCATGGCCACCAGGGGACACTGTTGAGCTATTCACGTTCACTGGGACAGTGACGCGCAATGAGATTCTGGCTGCTATTGGAACTTGCTGTAGAGCAGTGGTTCTCAGCCTTCCTAATGCTGCCACCCTTTAACACAGCTCCTCATGATGTGGGGACCTCCAACCATAAAATTATTTCATCTATACTTTATAACTGTAATTTTGCTACTGTTATGAATTGTAAAAATCTGATATGCAGGATATCTGATACGTGACCACCAAAGGGGTTGAGACCTGCAGATTGAGATCCTCTGCCTTAGAGACTTGGGAGGTTTTTGTTGTTTGTTTGTTTGTTTTGTTTTTCAAAGCATGAAAATTCACATTGGTGAGACTTTATTAAAGAGTTGAGAGAGGAAAAACCCTTTCATCCCATAAAAGTAAGAGAACCGAGAACCTGGTATGTTGATGTGAGAATACCCCAGATGTTTGTGGCATTGTTTCAGTAAAAAGGGGGAACTTTTGAATGTTACCAGAAATGTTAGTTTAAGGATTTGGATCTGGAAAACACAGCGGATGCTTTCCCAGAAGAAAAGCGGATGGAATTTCCCTTCTTTGAGCCTCCCATTAAATTAAATCTTACTGATGGGAACGGGATGAAAACAGGAGCTTTAAATATATTTGCTGACCTCAGAGGAGATGGAGAGGAGTGGAGAGGGACAGAGGTATGCATTTTAGAAAGCAGAAGAGGGTGCTGGTTGGAGGCTGGGGAGTAGAGAGAAGCTTGTGGCTCATGTGTGGCCCAAGGCGGCCCATTGAACCGAGTTCTTTAGAACAGGCTCATTCACGCCCCTCCTTAGGGCAGGAAGGAGAACAAATAAGCATTTGCTGTCTTTGATGTAGACCCCAAAGGCAGAAGAAGAGCTCTCACATCGACTGTACTGTTTTCTCGTTGAGTCTAAAAGCTTATGAACAAATTTTCTTTTCATAGGAACAACACAGGAAGTCAGAGAAAGCTAAAGTGGTGGGGTGGATGGTGGGGTGGGGGTGGATGGTGGGGTGGGGTAGATGCTGGGGTGGATGCTGGAGTGGGGTGGATGCTGGGGTGGGGTAGATGCTGGGGTGGATGCTGGGTTGGATGCTAGGGTGGGGTAGAGAACAGAAATAAGTGTGCGTGTGAATGTGATGATAAAGTCCACCAGTTGTTCCCCAGGCCTTGGCTATTGTTTGAAGTCAGTCGTTTCTTGTGGAACCAAGAATGCTAGAGGAGAAAGAGTGAAAGGATGGAATTTCTATATTTGACTTCAGTACCAATGCCAGCAACTAGCATGGAAAATTTCTCATCTCTAGTTGCCTTCATTACAAGAACAAAGAGAAGGCGCTTTTTCAGATAGGAAGACAGCCAGGACCCCTGTTCTCCCTGACCCTGCCTCTAAAACCTCTTTACTGTCACTGAATAGTTCTCCTGAGTTTTTCTCCTCCAGACGTCTGTTCCATTTGGGGTGATTACTAATTATTTAAGGATTCTGTACCCTTGTGTCCTCGGTGAGGACCCCATTCTTCCTAGCTGGTCACAGGGCACCTCAGTGATCTCAGAAAGTCCCTCTGGTGTCTTGGGGGTGACATTACATTAGAGGGTTTGGATAAGGATTGACCCCAGCCTGTTCTCCTTTCAAAGTCTTTGGTAGTATAAGTTCTTTGGTTCCTGGAGACACAGTCTTGGGTCAGGCCAGGAGCTAGCATGTTTGGCGTCCCATGCTTCTGACACCCACACACTTTCCCACTCCCAGAAACATCCGTCTACCTTCCAGCCTCCATTCCTGCTGAAATGGCTCAGTAACCGCCTGCCAGCAACTCTCGGCTTCACTCACCATCGCCATTCAGTTCAAGTCAGTCTTCTTCACTGAGGTCAGGTGACCCACTGTAGAAGGAAATGGGCTGGCTGCTTGGGTCACCTTGTCTAAAATTTAACTTTATAAAATGTGCACAAGAAGCCTTCCTTAGATCAGAAACCTAAAACACAGAATTGTGATTAATGTGGTAGAAGGGCCATGCTGAGATTCAGCTCTTGAATTCAGGAAATATTTATTACAAATACCTATGCACAATGCTGAGTGGGAAATCCTGTGACCAAGCCTCACTGCTGTGTGGATGGGAAGGCTTGTCTGACCTGGTGGCTGGTGGCTTATGGAAATGGACATTCTCATTTCTTTGTTTCTATGAGCTTCTTTGAACATATCTCTTTAAAAAGAACAAAACAGCCAGGCAGTGGTGGCGCATGCCTTTATTCTCAGCACTTGGGAGACAGAGGCAGGAGGATTTCTGAGTTTGAGGCCAGCCTGGTCTACAGAGTGAGTTCCAGGACAGCCAGAGCTATACCCTGTCTCGAAAAACTAAAAAAAAAAAAAAAAAAAAAAAAGAAAGAAAAGAAAAAAACTTATAATGTTTAGGTGAAAAACTTGTCATGTTTGCACTTACAACAACTCCTTTCAGTGATTTAGCATTTTGCTTGTTTTAGCAGTATTAATCTTTGGATATATATTATACATTTCCCACACCAAGATAGTTTATTCTTTGAATTTTATTTTCATTATTTTGACATTTAGATTTTGGACATATATGGTATATGTATGAATGAGTGTGCTTGTGTGTGTGTGTGCACATGCACTTAGACATGTCTGTGAGCATGGTGACTAGGGAGGTAAGTGGTCAATGTGTCTCTATTGCACGTCACCTTATTTGTTTGTTTGTTTATAGGCAGAGCCTTGAGCTCGGCGTTTTGACTAGATGGGATAGCCAGGGAGTTTGGGGGGTCCTCCCTAACTCCAACCTACCCCAACCCCCAGCACTGAGGTTATAGATGCACTGCCACGGCTGGCTTTTACATGGATGTCAGGAATCCAAACTCAAACCCTCAAGCAATGGAAAAAGTGTTGTATCCACGGACTGGACCGTTTCTGTGGCCAAACACTTAAACACTTGACAGTATCAAGTAACCAGTTCTACTAATGTCTTAGCGTTCGCTCCTCTGATGATACTGAGAGAAATGCTCCCCATCTCCGAAGTCTAGGTTAATTCTTGTTCTCTAGAACTTTCTTATCTTGTAATAATCTGGACTCATTTGGATTGTGTTCTGACTTACGACATGAAGCTGGATCTACATGGGAACTTTCTTCTCACAGGTGCTTAACCCACCTCTCTGTTTCCTTTTGAAACAGTGTATTGCATCTGTTTCCTTTTGAAACAGTGTATTGCAGACTTGGCTGGTTGGAGCTGTGGTCTTCCAGGACTACTCGCTCTTCTGTTACCTCCCTGTGCGGTCCCTGTTTGTAATTTTGCTGTTACTTTTCTCTGTATTCTTCAAGTTTTTTTTTTTTTTCTTTTTTCTTGTACGCTCCCCCTGACACTCTTTAGTGGTTTGCTTCTAGTGGAGGGTTGACGTTACTGGAACCTCTGACGGTATGGAAAGCCTGCCTCTGGCCCTGCTTGGTTGTGTATACCCAGGGGAGAGGACTGCATTTTCTACCCCAGTAGGATTGTTATGCTTTGCTTTTAGTTCAGTAAGGAGGAGCATGGGAAGGAGGCAGATTTGCCCAGGATAGCAACTTGGAAGCCGAGGAACAGCACTGTGATGACAGAACAGGAAGTCAGGGTTGCTTTACCTCGAAATGTGGCTGAGAGTCAGCATGCTGATTGATGATCACACTTCTTATAATTCAGAGAAGTGTAGAGTGTGGAGCAGATCACTTTGGGGAAGGCCTCATGAAAGCAAGGCAGGGAACTACCTGGAAATCATGTGTTGATTGGCTGCCAGTTGACAGTGCACCTTTGGAACTGAAAGGTGCATCCTACACTGTGTGGCTCAGAGCACAACAGCCATAGCCTTCCTGTTGTCCCCCCAGACCTGCCTTCTCCAAGCCATGTGCGCTTTGTTCTGTTCCCTCCAAATTGAAAGAAATTAGAGGGATTGGAAGGGCAGTCGGGAGATGAGCTCACCTAGGACTGGTTATCTTGGAGGAGAACAGAGGAGAAACGGAGAAGAGGGCGAGAAAGGCTGAACAATAAATGTGTTCGTTTTCTTCGGTTGGGCTGGATCACAGGAAACATGAGACAAGAGACATTATTTTCTGTTACTGCAGAGCACCAGCAGCCTGGTGATGGCGCTCAGGCCTGAGGGCAGCAGTCTGAGATGAGGGGGCTCGCTGCTCAGGCACAGGCTACTTTCTTTTCCTCTATCACTTCTGCAGCCATCTTTCTCAGAGATGTCGTGAAATCACTCTCTGGAGTCCTCTTAAAAGGAGGGAAGGCCCTCACAAAGGCATGTTATGAAGCCTTACCTGTAAGCAGGGGCTGTTTCCTGTGAGTCCTCTACCTAGGGCTTTGGCAGTGAGAAATATGGTTTGTGTTGCTGTGTCTGGTGACTTCAGAAGCACTTCTAGATATAATGTGAATTTCTAGTTTCCTTCCAGACATTTCCATGCATATACGTCTCAGTAGATTCCCCAGATGTGAGGCACTTCCAGACTTTCTCCAAATTCTGGTGAGGGGCATCACAGGGTGACTGTAGTGTAGCCTGTGCTCTTCTGGCCTCTGTCTTCCATGTCCTTCCTCTCTGGTTTCTCTTGTATTGGTTTCCTCAGACCAAAAGCATGTCATACCTAGACTACTGACTTTCTGCTCTTTTCCAGTTTACCTTCTCTTTTGCTTTTAACTCAGGTCTTCTTTAACTCTTTCCTGAACCTCAGATCTGACCTATGCCTGCCTGTTCCCTCCACTATATGGCTCTCCACTGCCAGAACTCAGCCCATTGGCCCAGAGTTTGGGGATATGCCTAGATTGACAGGAGCTCTCACACAGATGCCTAAGAACGGCTTCTGGCCTGGCTCCAGAACTCCCTCACATGTACATACAGCTGTGTGTTCTGCCCTTCAGCAGAAGATGGGGGTGGCTGGATTCGTTCTAAAATTAGTCAAGGCCCTTTGGGGTGTAAATGACAGGAACCAACTCAAAGCTTAAGCCAGAGGAATGTGCTGGATTGCAGATGGAAGTCCAGGAAGGGATCTTACTCGAAGCACAGTAAGTTCCAGCTACAAATGTACTATCAGTGTCCGGTTGTTCTTGCTCAGCTGTTCTGCCTGAGGTCTTTCACCCAGACCTGGAAAGATGAATATTCCTGGCTTATATGGTACTTGCAGCTGAGGGTAAGAATGGGGTGCTGTCATATCTCAGAGTTAAATGGACCACTCCTTTTGGTCAGTTCTAAGTATGGTGATCATCTCTCTAGAGCCTAGGCCAGATAGCATTAGGAGACTCATAACAGCCCCATAGGAACTGTATGGGAGGGGGAGGGGCTGCTACTGAGAAATTGGCTTCTTAAATTTACTTAATATTAGTCCTGGCATGGTGATGTACACTTTTAATCTCAGCACTCAGGAGGCAGAGGCAGTCAGATCTCTGTGAGTTTGACGCCAGCCTGGTCTACAAAGCAAGTCCAGAACAGACCGTGCTATTACACAGAGAAACTGTCTCAAAAAAAAAAAAAACAAAAAAAAAAAACAAAAACAAAACAAAAAACCCAAACAAAAGCAAAACAAACGTTATTTTTTAAACACAACACAAGGAAAGTGTTTAACACATTTAAACTGGTGTAATAACTCAGAATTAGTATTTCAGCTTTTTGGAGGGATGAAGAGAGGGGTACTCAGAACCTTTCCCCTGAATCCTCCCAACTTGACCACAGTGGATCAATGAAGTGTCTTGTGGATTAGTCAGTGACATCCATGACACTTCTTTCTGCACCAAATCCTACTGAGTTATCCATTCCCCTTGGCTGACAATCATCCTTAAATAAGCACTGGTGTCATCCTGGGAGACATTCTTCAAGCTGTTGACTAACTGACCATGTCACGGAGCTTAAGCAGTCTTGGAGCCTCCAAGACACACCAAACGTCACAGGCACTGTGTTTTTCAGTGTGCTGATTAAGGATCAAAGTAGCTGTTGTTCTTATCCTCATTTTATAGATGGGCAGCTAGAGACAGAAGTTGTAGAAGCCCGAGCCCTTGGTCTTACCCACTACATTACTGATTATTTCTGCATCTTAACTTCGTCTTCCTCAGTGTGAGCCACACTGGGGAACCTCTAATACTACAGTAGAGTTGTGGAAGGGGATTACGTCCCTGGAGTTGGCTGTTGTAAAACCGTTCTTTGCTCAGTGTACTAAAAATGGATGTTATTAATTCACTGAAAGGAGATATAAAAACCCAGTGGAAGATTTGGTGGAGCTGGCATTTAAGAGACCCTGGGGTAAATGAGAACTGTAGATAGCAGAGAAGGCGTTGCATCCTCCCTCTGACACAGGGTGTGTATTCCTGGGCAGAGAACTTACACCCTTGGCTTCCTCACCTATAACTTGTCAGAAGTGTAGATGTCAAGAGCATTAGTCACATGGGGACCATGTAAGAGTTAGCGAGAGATTGGGCAGAGATGACACATGCCTTTAATCCCAGCACTCAGGAGGCAGAGGCTAGCCTGATCTACAGAGTGAGTTCTAGGACAGCCTGGGTTACACAGAGAAACTCTTTCTTGCCTGGTAGTGGTGGCACATACCTTTAATCCCAGCACTTGGGAGGCAGAGGCAGGCAGATTTCTGAGTTCGAGGCCAGCCTAGTCTACAGGGTGAGTTCCAGGACAGCCAGGGCTACACAGAAAAACCCTGTCTCGAAAAACAAAAACAAAAACAAAAACAAAAAAAAAAGAAGAAAGAAACCCTTTCTTGACAAAAGAAAGCTGTAAGCTAGAGATCTCATTACCTGTTTTGTTGCTGGTGAAACCAACTTGAGTCAAGACAAAATAAAGCTTGGTAGACTCCCCCCACTTTAAACTTTGATGTTGAATGTGTGTGACAGTTGCAGGTATGGTTTCAGACGGGCCTTGATTCTGGCTGCCTAGTGAGTGGAGGGTGCAAGTGAGCTGAAAGCATCTATCCTGTGTTCAGGATGACACCCTGAACAAGTGGGGTGGGGGAGATAGGACCATAGAGGGCCAACAGTCAAGCACTGTCCTTCTCATGAATCATGTGGACAGACAGGGATGTGGGAACTCTTTTCACAGTCTTTTGGAGAGGTAGGAATAGCAAGAGAGGGAGAAAATGACTGTGTCCATACATGTTGCCCATCAGGTAGCTTTGCCAGGGAGCTTCACTAAGGTGTGACATAGCTAGATAGGACACATCTACCATGCAAGCCCAGTGCCAAGTCTGTCCTTACGATGCCTACGGGCAGACTGGCAGCTGGAGCAGGACATGAAGATGTAACCACCAATGCTATAGTCCTGAGGTCAGCTTGTCAGTGAACAACTGGGAAATCTGGTTCCCCAAGGGCCAGGAAGCAGGGAGGCACGACACACAAAACACAGTGTCTATGAGGAATCTAGAAATCTGACCTTCTGGTCTGTGCTACATGAGTCTTCTTTCTGTTTTTATAATAAAAATGTGCAAAGCTGGAAAAAAGAAAGGATTTCTTTAGCTCACACCTTAGAATGCTAAAAGTTCAAGGAGGGGCTGCTCTATGAGTTTGGCCCCAGGTGAGGGGCTCCTTGGTAGATGGCTTTGTAATGGATTATTTAAGGAAGTGTCCATGTGCCTTAGCAGTAAGCACAAGCAGGATGGGTCCAGTCTTGCTCCTTTTATGACAACCTTTTTGGGAGCTAACTCACTCCATGAAACCAGCATCAGTCACTCCCAAAAGCATCACCCTTGGTGACCAATTAGGGCTTCCATCAGACTCTGCTTCTAAAAGGTTCCTCTTACATCACACTCTGGGAGCAGAGCTTCCAATGCCTGACGTTTTGGTGAGACACCCTTAAGCCATCTTGAAACCACAGCACCTACCCAATAAGATTTTGTCTAACAAACATCAAAACTGATGGTTGATGTAGCAAACACCAACACCCTGTGGGTGTTATGAAAAAATATATAACCTAAAATGTAACAACATTAACCATTTTTAAATAAACACTTTATTAGCGTTGGGATAGTCACTGTGTTGCACAACTATCACCACTACCTGTCTCCAAAACATTTTGTCACTCCATACGAAACCTTTGAGCTTTAAGCAATGAACTCAGTTCCTTGCCACACCCGTCGGCTCTGAATTTGACTAATCTAAATGTTTCGTTCAAGTGAATTCATACAACCTTTTTGATGTATATATATGTATGTTATATATTTCATATATTTTATATATTATATATTGTATATAATATATTGTATATTATATATTATATATATTCCAGTTTCTAGCTTAAAAACTTTCATGGCATCCTGGAAGACCACTTTCTTTGTGTTTTTTACTTGATCTGATTGCCTGCCCCCCCCCCCCATGTTTTCTCCTTCTTAATGCTTTCAGAGCCCCCACTTCCAGAAGTAGACTTTTTCACTGTGCGTGGAAGGCCTCTACCATGCTTCAGGCTGAGGAAAGCCAAGGAGATAAATGGACCTATCAGGTGAGTATGTGTCTTACTCCACACAGTGGTCCCACTATGTGAGTGAGAAGGCTTCCCTGTGGGTAGCTGAACTTGGTTAGCTGGAGCAATACAACAGGGCCTCTTGCTTTGTTTCCTTGAGCACATAGTAGGCTTGTCATTCCAGTGGCATCCTTCCCAGTGAAGAGTGAGACTCAGAAGGGACCAGAGACAAACATTTGGGCAGCATAGCCTCTTGCATGCACTTCCCATGGTACAGCCTTTAACAATGGCAGGTCACAAGGATTGTCTCATTTCCCAGAGACAGGATGTCTCCTCTTTATGTCAGGCTGATCTTGGGGTATATCTGTAATGGTTTTGGAAAAGGTCATTTGGAGAATTCTTTTTATCTGTTCACATATTGAGTTATGTAGGCACAGCACTATGTAGTTAGTGACCAGCTGGGATTCCAGAGGGCATTAAGATGGGACTAATTTACCTCTGTTGGAGGACTACATTGTGCTCAGTTTTGCAATTTATTTACAAAGGTCATGGGAGGATTAGGGAAGTTCAGTCAGTCCCCCTTCTCAGACAGGAAGATTAGCATTGACCTGCACATGGGGGCAATGGCACCAGGTCAAGGAGCTCAGGTGTGCACGGCCTGACCTACATGGTCCTTTATTATCGTTGGCCCTCCAGTATAATGGCCTGTTCAGTGCAATCAAAGATAAAAATAAATCTGAGATATTCTAAAAGAATGGAAAGGCAAGTCTGGAGACACTGTGAGAATCCATTTGTTATAAAACAGCCTGCCCTTCTTTCAGACTGGGTTAAGTTCAAATCTTTTCAGGGACAGACATATTGCCCAAACAGCTCTGTTTCTTGATTCCTGGTAAGTTACTGGAAAGTATTGCAATCCTCTTGCTGTAAGGGGAACAGAAGCCTGGCATCATTACCTGAACAAATTTACAAGAGCAGATGTGATACTTAAGCCAAGTAATTGCGTAAGGCACAAAGAAAAGCCAAATGACAGCCTGCCCTGGTGGCAGAGTACCAGCTGAAGCCTTCAAAACAGGAAGTGGCGACCTGTGAGTCATGTGGGAGGGCAGTGGAAGTTGGGGAGAAGTCCCTGCAGACTTGCTCGGTGGTCAGGCTCCAACCCACTGCAACTGTTCCCTTTATGTCACCAGGCTTATTTACCAGGAGGTGAGCTATGCCGGTTCCCCAGCCTGTCTGCTTGGCTTGAGCTGGAGATACCAGCTTTGCCAGGCCAGAGTCTGCTCTGAGTCTTTGTGTGAACCCTGGCATGGAGCACACAGAGCTCAGGCAGATGGTCAGACCTGTCCCTGGACTCCCATGAGATGATGTCTCTTACCCTTACCAGCTAGCCAGAATCAGCTGGCATGCTTTATCAGCAGCCAGCATTCCCAACTCTAGTCCAGGAGACTTTGATCCCATAGGTCTGGGGTGGGACCTGGGAATTTTTATATTTACCAAGCTAACTAGGAAGCTGCTTCCTGCTCTGGGAACGGTGCCTATAACAGGCAGTGTACAGAATCAACAGGGTACAGGTGAGCCTCAAACTCCAGTTAGCAGGCAGGGTGAGTCAGTGTGGAGCTTCTTGCCCATGGTCACCATACCTTCAAGGCCCCAGAAAAGCTGTCCCAGGTGTTCCCCAAAGGCAGCTTTATTGATGCTGACTATTTGTTACCCTGCAGGTTTTACTTAATCCCTTTTTTTCTGAAAGTGAGCCCAGACTCTGCGGAAATCAGGGCCCTCACCTAACATGGCTGAGTATATAGCAGGTGGCTGGAGATTTTCCAAGAAGAACAGCTACTGTGGGGAGGGCTCCCCTCTCCTTCACCAAGTGATGCATGTGCTTTCAGGGAGCAGGAAATGGGGCGTTAGCAAAGTAGAACAGGAAGCCCAAATAAAATAGAATTATGTGGCCTGATGAGCTTTGGAAATCACCCTAATCACATTTGGTATTGGTCCAGGCATTTTTTTCTCTATTGAAAATTCAACTCAACTGGCATTTATGAGGAGTTGATCATAACTGAAGAAATGTGAAAGGGGGGCCGGGGAGATGGCTTCATAATTAAGAGCGCTGGCTGCTCTTCCAGAGAACCTGAGTTCAATTCCCAGCACCCACATAGTAGCTTACAAATGTCTGTGACTCCAGTTCCAGGGGATCCGACATACATGCAGACAATACATCAATACACATAAAGTAGAAATAAACAATTAAAAAGAAGAAGAAATGTGAAAGGACCTGCAGATTCAAGAGGCAGTCCTGTAGCCCCACCCCCACCCCATTATCAAGGTCAGTAGAGATAGGACATGGTCACACATTTATGATACCAGAAATAAAGACTGAGCTGACAGGACTGGAAAGGGAGACACGGTTTGACCAGGTGCATTTCATTCTTCTGCTTCTTCCAATCAGCTGCTTTTCTCTTCGGTGGACAAATATTAGTAAGTTTACACCTGATTGTTAGTGTGTTTCTGTGCCCTTATTTAAGGGACACTTTCACCAGATCCATAGGCTACTTTACCTTTCCAGGATCTTGTCAGCCCTGATTAACTCATGGTGACTGTTTACTCCTGACCGCTCATTGGTTTGGCGTGAACCTTGGTGTCAGCCTCTGAACTGTGGGGGAATGTAAATCATATGAGTCGTTTTAAGTCACCACATGACTGTCTGGAGACGCCCTTCAGACTGAGCAGCACTTTCAGTTTCGTAGGTGCTTGGCCTTCATGTGACTTTTAAACTCTCCCCAGTGCTAGACTTTACTTGCCCATGTGACACACTGCCGATCAGATCAACCATGTGACAGATACAAGGGAGTGATACATTTGCTAGTTTCTCCCAGCTAGGGAGGCTGTGCTTGGCCTCAAGCTGGGACTTGGCTTGTTATCTGGCTGCGGGTAAATGTGGAGGTCCATGGCACTTAGAACTGCCAGACACTAAATCCCATGTAGCCAGCAGTCTTTGTTGTCCGATCTGGTGACTTTAAGGTGCTTACTGCACAGTGTGAGTTCAGTGGAGACGAATACACAGTCCTCCAAACAAGCAGCCCGTGAGCCTTATAACATTTACATCTGGTCAGGGGCCTGATGATGAATGAGATAGCCGTTCTTCACAAGGCCCCTGCCAAATTTCTCTGCTTTTTCCCCTCTCCCAGTTCATATCAGGTGTTGGTCCTTCCCCTGTCCTTGCAAAGCACATTTTCTTGTGATTCTGAAGGCATGACTTCATTCTTTGGCAACGCTTCTCCTGCTGATGGATATGTGGCTGCAGAAATCCTGGCCAGGGATGTTCCAGATGACACGTTGGAGATATCTATTGGAGACAGGCTGTACTACGGGGAATATTACAATGCTCCTTTGAAAACAGGAAATGAGTACTGCATTCTGTTACGGATCGCAAGTGAATGGAATAAGGTATAGTTGTTTCGACGATGTTCTGACCTCTGTATTTTCCTTTTCCTATGAGGTTTAAATTGTTTGCATTTACCCTTCTCCCGTGTTGGCGGTGGACACCACATGGAATAAGCACAGAAACATGTTGTGCCATGTGAGCACAGACTTTCTAATGAGTAGGTAGGTAAGACCTGCATAGGTGTCAGCCGCACTTCTGAGGTCCTCACTGCATCTCTAGTGGGACTGTTCTGTTCTGAGTGTGCCTCAAGCTTTGTGAGTCCAGAATTCGAAAGTTCAAGTTGGAAAGGAATACTTAGCTCTGGCGGCTTCCTTTCTGCTCTCCCAGGATGCTGCCTTCCCTCATTTTCCAGGGGAGCAGGAGGAGGGAGTGGCAAACCCACTCTCAGTACAGCCTTAGGTTTCTTAGGCCCAACCCTGTCCACTCCACTCTTCGGAAAGCTGGGTTTCTTTCAATAATTAGCAACTGTAACAAGCTGAAAAGCTAGGAGAATTCTAAACTTGGTGTAAAATTATGTGGGTTGGAAACCAGGAAAATTACACAAATCCTAACGAAACATTTCTCGACTGATACATTGGAAGCAAAAGTATGTAGCCATCTTGACTATACGTTTCTTGATATTTAAAACAGGCATCTATTAAATTCTGCATAGGACAGAAGTCTGATGTACCACTGGCATGCTGATAGCAAACCAAGGCTTACCTTTTAAGATTATGTATGAGTAGCAGAGGCCAAAAACTACTTTGTAACAATAATATAGGGATTAAGAACTGGCAAGTTAGCTGGGCAGTGGTGGTGCACGCCTTTAATACCGGCACTTGGGAGGCAGAGACAGGCAGATTTCTGAGTTCGAGGCCAGCCTGGTCTACAGAGTGAGTTTCAGGACAGCCAGGGCTACACAGAGAAACCCTGTCTCGAAAAAAAAAAAAACCAACCAAAAACAACAAAAAACCACCACCACAACAACAACAACAACAAAACAAGAATTGGCAAGTTAAAGTTCAGAGTACTATTACTTCAAAAATGTAATGTAATAGGCACCCTAATGGGTGCGAGGGGTCCCACCTCATGAGGTGGTGTTGATTTACATCTAAAGGTTAATGGTGTTCAGCATCTATTCGTGGGCTTGGTGGCATTCTGTTCTTTAGGACATGGATCTATTCAAGTTCTTTACTAATTTTTGTCTTTGTTTTTTGTCTTTGTTTGTCTGGTTTTGAGACTGAATTTCTCTGTGTAGCCCTCCCATCCTGGAACTTGCTCTGTAGATCAGGCTGGACTCAAAATCAGAGATCCACCTGCTAAGGCCTCAAGGCACACACCACTACCACCATCACCACCACCACCCAGCTACTAGTTTTTAAACTGACTTGTTTGATTTCTTTTGTTGTTGTTGTTTGGAGTCCTCTATATAATTTGGATATTAATCTCTTAGGAGATGAAGTTGAAAACACTTTCTTCCAACACAAAACATAAATACACACACTTATGAAAAGCTAGATGGGACTTTAAAGGTTTTCTGGTTCAAATTAGGGTATGAAGAGGGTGAGAACCAGAGGGCTTTAGCAACTGCATTTTACTGTTTAAAATGGTGCCCCGTGTCTCCTACTTAGATGGACACTCTGTTTCCCTTCCAGGTGAGAAGGTACTCCTGTGCTGTCTGGGCTGAGGTAAAAGGTAAGGCCATGCTCTCCCTATGCACGCTGCCCTTCCCCCATGTTTAACCTGCAGCACCAGTCCTATACCGAGGACTTTCTTTAAATTGTTGCAGGTGGTGACAGACATATAAGTTAAGGTATCTTCAGAAAACTACAGACATTCTCATGCCATAGGGTATGCTGTCTTTGAACCATCACTGGAGAGATGGGAGCTCCTGAAATTATATAAAGAGCCAGGAATGCGACTATCCTTGCTCTTAGCCTCCCAAATCTCCTGTGACAGTGTCAGTTTTTCCTATGGCCGTAAGATAGGAGAGACGAGCCCTAGACACCCAGATGAATAACTTCAGTGGTAATAAAGTTTTACAGTTTAGAGAGTTCTTCCTCCTAGCTTGGGTGGCATGCCATTGGCTGAGGCACCCTGGATTTGAGATAGTGATCAGTCCATGTAGGCTGTTGTATACAGCTTGTTGGGGAGAGGGCAGTTGTTCCACCAGAGTGACACAAAGATTCTTATCAAGACTAAGGGTGCTGGGAAGCTTGGGTGTAGACCAAAGGAAGAGCTCTAGAAGCCCGAGGCCTGCTGTCTGGCTGTACACCATGCACACACACACACCCACACCCACACACACTCAGTCAGACCTGCTGTCTGGCGGTACACCATGCACACCTGTGTGCACACACTCAGTCACGTATGAACAATGACAATTGAGTTTAATAGTGGCCCACAAATATAGGAGAAGGCATAAAAGATAGCCTCTCCTAGAGCGTGACGTAAACCGTATGTGGCTGAATCCCAGGACTTAGGGATAGAGGTCAGAGGACAGTGACTGTCAGCCTGGGATCCATAACAGGATTCTGCCTAAAACAGGGCGGGGGGAATTTGTGTCAGCTAGAGACATAGCTACGCATGTTATTTTGTTTAAGAACATTCTGTGATATTTGCACAATGAGGAATTACATACTGACACATTTCACAGGATCGTCCCCACTATTAAGTGATGCATAATTATATTAATAAAAATAATTTATTTACAGAATAGAACTACCCTACATCTAGGGGAAAAAATAAGACAAAACCCCCAAAGGAATGCAGGAAAAGAACAGAGTTCAAAGGTTGGTTGCTGCATCCAACTCCAAGGCCAAGAGTCCAGGGGTTGTATATTTTTCTTGATCAGGTCCAGATGTGCAACTCTGATACATGGAAGACAGAATAATTCTCAAACTTTAGTATATGACATCAAATGGCAAAAAGCAGTGCCCTTGACAGCAGCCACCCCCCGCTGGGTAGGGAAAGCCTTCGCTCTCCTGGCAGCAGCCTGGGCATGTGATCACTCAGGCTTCCTGTCTTGGTCTGCCTGATGGGGCAGCTCTCCTTCCGTTGGCTCCAGATCTGGCTCTTGCTGACAAGGCGTGCATTTTGAACATTCCCTTTCCATGAACAGGGTTTTTCAAAGGAAGGGATTGGGAAGCTGCCTCAGGATCGAGTAATCAGGGATCCTTGTTTGTCAGGCTTCCGAGGCAGGACGTTTGTTTAAAAAAATAGGCAGCCAGCCAGTGGAATTGATTCCCAGCTATTCCATTAGTTTGTGCCTAACTCCAGAAATCTTGTTAAATTTATAACCTCTGAGTATGGACCTATTCCTGGCAATAGGCTGAGGAATGCTGCCCTCAGCCCACAAGTGTCCCTTTAACTCCTTACAGCCCATCCTGAGCATAGCCACAGGAGACAACGCTGTAGTATGAGGCCGGGTGACCTCGGTTAGGGTTGTGGTGGATAGACTTTACAATGGGCATTCTGTTATAAAGGGGCCTGAGCAGGGCATGTGGAGGAGGGGCTCAGGGAACGAGGCTTCTGTCTGTCTGCCTCTCTCCTCATCTTTCTTTCCACCTTTTTATCTCTACTCAAACTTACAAGAGTAGAAAAGCTGATTTTGGAGCTGGGCCAGGTGAGTTATCCGGCAGCTTGTATCTTAGATCGCCATCTTAACAGAGATGTGTGCTGTGGCCAGGCTCTTTTCTGAAGCAGTTTAATGAAAGGTACAGGAAACAAGCATACATTCCAACATCCAAAACACCTTCAGTGTGTGCCAGTGCACACCCTGAAGCTCCAGGGACAGAATAGAGTGCATATAAGGAAAGTATAGTTGTGAATAAGGTGTGCTTTCAGACACAGACAAAACTTCTAGAATCTACCCTATCCAAAAACTATCAGAGATGATTGGGAGGCATTCAAAGCAGGCAGAAGACACAGAGGAGGCTGTAGTTGGTCTTCTGAGATGAATAGGAAGGATTTTGAGAATATGTGAGTGGCTTTTCTAATTTTCCATCTCTCCACACCCTTAATTTAAGAATCATTACTGAGAACCTTTAATCCTAACACTTGGCGGGCAGAGGCAGGTCAGTTTCTGAGTTTGAGGTCAGCCTGTTTTACATAGTGAGTTGCAGACCAGCCAAAGCTACATGGTGAGACCCTGTCTCAAAAACCCAAATGATGATCATAAGATGATGACAGAGAAAGAAAGAAAGAAAGAAAGAAAGAAAGAAAGAAAGAAAGAGAGAAAGAAAGAGAAAGAAGAAAGAAAGGAAGAAGAGAGAGAGAAAGAAGAAAGAGAAAGAAAGAAAGGAAAAAAGAAAGAGAGAGAGAGAGAGAGAGAGAGAGAGAGAGAGAAATGAAGGAGCTGGCTAGTTTTATGTAAACTTGACACTGGAGAGGAGAGAAACTTAGTTGAGAAAATGCCTCAGTAAGATCAAGCTGTAGACAAGCCTGTAGAGCATTTTCTTAATTAGTAACTGATGAAGACGGTTGGCACATTGTGGGTGCTGCCATCTCTGGACAGGTGGTCCTAGGTTCTATGAGAAAACAGGCTGAGCAAGCCATGGAGAGCAAATCAGTAAGCAGCACCCCTCCATGGCCTCAGCTCCGGTCTCCAGGTTCCCACTCTGTTTGAGTTACTATCCTAGCTTCCTTCAGTGATGGACTTCAATGTGGAGTGTAAGTTAGATAAACCCATTCCTCCCAGCTTACTTTTTGGTCATGGTGTTTCATGTAGCAATAGAAACTCTAACCAGGATCCCAGTTAGGTAATTTGGAGAGGAGTATGCATGATGCAGGCCCCAAATCACTTTGAGTCCCTGATGCACAGTGCTCGGCACTCTTCTGGCTTTTGCCCAGTGCTGAGTTTTGTATTTACCTTTTCACGGTGCCACCACTAAAAAGCTTGATAGCCAGGGAGTTGCATTTGATGTCAAATGCAGAGGGCTGAGCATCCTCACCTCCGACAGTGTCTTTGAAATGGCTTTTAACTTAGCTAGTCCTCAGCTGCCTCTGCCTGGGCTGAGATTCCTTCCAGCCACAAAGTACTGAGTCTGTGATCTCTTGAGTCATTGAGATGCTGGCAGGCTATAATCAGGGAACATTCTCCAGGCACAGGCATGAAACCCAAGGCATTGGTGACTCCCCGGTTTTCTTTCAGTCTGCATGCTGCATGCCTTTCATTTCTATCTGCGCAGAGCTCAGGCCTTCATCCCTGTAGCACAGACAGGTGGCAGAGCCTCCTGGTTCATCTCCCAACACACAGGTTCAGGTTTTCCCTCTTTATCCCAGCTTGTGGCTACCTGACCACATCTGAACTGCACTGTTCATTCTAGTGTTTCCGTTGGTAGCTCTTCTAGGATTCCCCGTTGCTTCCCAGTCTTCTGCCTGAGGCCTCTGACACCAGCACACCCACTGATTCTTTTCGATTCCTACGGGTGTCCAATGTCTTTGCTCACACAGTGACTTGATCACTCCCGGTCACCTCCCCGTGAGGGGCTGCTTGATGAATTCCACCGTTTAAGATGGAACCTAACATCCTCTTCCCTTCTTTCAGAGCTCCTCAGGGTCACCCTTCTGTCTCCTTTTCTTTAGCTATTCTCTCGTGCTACGGAGCAGCTGGTAATAATCTTTTTCTGTGAGGTTTCAAACATTTGGGGAGAATATTGAAAACAAAACTGGACCATTGCCCAGCGTGCATTAGACACTCACTCACAGTACATTGAATCCAGCAGGTAGGCAGCCATCAGTTTTATGAAGAATGCAGGACAGACTTAATACTTGTCAAATTAAATAAGCAGGGAAAATTTGCAAGCTACAAGCATAAGGTGGATGTGTGGGTATCCGGAGTCGGTCAGCTGTCTTCAGGGATCTGTGGCTTCAGTCAGCTGAAGGTTGAGATATTTTGAAAAACGGTGGCCGCCGTGCTGACCGTAGGCTGGCTTTTCCCCTTGTCATTATTCCTTAAACAGCATAGTATATCAGGCATTTACATAGCATTTACATTGTTTCCACCATTCTAAGTAATTCGGAGACAGAGCAAAGTCACAACACATTTTATTAAAAAATTCTGTTTTCTTAGGGGAGGGTTTTCTGGAGCTAATCCCCTAGGGATACTGGGGGATCGATCTCTCTCTCTGTGTCTCTGTTTCTGTCTCTCTGTATCCCTCTGTCTCTGTCTGTCTCTGTCTCTCTTTATCTCTCTAAAGGCTTCCCTAGGGATATTGGGGCGCTCTCCCTTTCTCCTCTCTCTCTTACACACACACATACACACACACACACACACACACACTTTCTCTTTTATCTGGTTATCCAGTCAAAGGCTGTTCTAAGTGATGCTGTGGAGGCCGCACTTTGAGAATGCAGTCTTCAGCAAGGAGATTATTCCAGTAGGCCTGACCTGTCACACAAACCATTGAACTTGAGCCTACAGGTCACAACTTAGGTTTTGAAGATCCTGAGGGTGAGACATATTTGACACTGGAAATTTCCTGCTAGCTTTGAAAAGCCACATGGCGAGGAGTGCAGGTGGCCCGCAGGAGCTGAGACAGACCTTGCTGACAGATCATAAGGAAAAGTCTACCATAGTTCTGCAACTTCAAGGGATTGAATTTAGCTGACAGTGGGGATGAACTCCAGCATTCTTGCCCAGAGCCTCCAGATGGGAGGGTGACCCATAGACACTCCGAGTCCAGCCCTGTAATGATGCTGAACAGAGAACCTGTCTTAGTGTGCCTGAACCTGGAACCACAGGACTGAGCTAGTGGGGGGTTGTAGCCGAGCAGTATGTTAGGTTACACTGAAATGAGTTTAGCATTGCTGCTGCTTTATCAGACATTACCTCTGAATCTGTCTCCTGCTTCGCTCCCCTTTTCTGTGTCACCCACAGTGAAGTCAGATAAAGAAGACCCTAGAATAACACAGAAAAAAAGGACACACTAAATCATTCCTTATTCTTCTGTGTTCAAACAAACGCACCAGCTGCCCTCTGGATGTGTCCCAAGCCAGACCGAGTCATGCCAGTAATTCATTTCTACTGTTTGATGGCAACAGTTGCTCTCAGGAAATGACTGTACCTGTGTACACATGAAAACAACATGCCCGCACCCAGAGGAAGATGTCAAAGTTGTCACAGGGTTTAACTTCCTTTTCAGCACCTGTGGCCTTTCTATCAGTAAAAGATTAAAGAGAGGCCGGGTTTACTCCAGAGCAGAGTCTCTGTAGAGAGGATTGTGGTTCAAATGTATTTACTTTCTCTAAGAGTGACTAACAGCACATGATCCCTCGGCTGAGTTTCTAAGAGAATATTCTTCGGATGACTCAGAGGGAAAATAAAAGGTCCCACAGCATGAGACTGGAAGGGAGGGGAGCCAGAGAAGGGCAAGACCATAAAAAACCCTATCATTCAAATTGGCCACTTGTAAATTTTATTAGGCATTCACAGAGGAAGAAACTGTACAGCCACACCCATGAGTGATGCTGTAGATTGTGAGGTTTGTATGAGAAGCAAACCGAGAGGCCTATAGCCAAGGACTGGAAACCGTGCTGGGAGCCATAATCCAAGTATGCTTTGCAAAAATTAAGGGCACTTTCTTATTTCTTTAAAATGTGTGACCCTGCGTGTGTCAGAGTGTGCCTTATGAGAGCAGTGCCCTCCCTCAGAGGTCTGAAGGGAGTGACAGATGCCCTGGAGCTGGAGTTACAGGTGGTCGTGAGCTGCTGGTTAACAGGGGTGCTGGGAAATAAATTCCACTCATCCAGAAGAGCAGCCAGTGGTCTTAACCTCTGAGTCATCCATCTCACCAACTCAAAGGTCACTTTTTAACATTAACTTTGAATAGTAATGTCTACCACAAGGACTAGCATGGCTCACTGCTGAGGTAGATACTGTTGGTGGATGGTCTGGGGAAAGTTGGCGTCCTCGGGTCCTATTTGCTTCTGTCCTGTTGGATTGTGAGGGGTGTCAGTATCTTTCCACCTGTATAAAGCACGTCAGAACAGAGTCACACAATTTTCGAATAAGACAGATAACAACAGCGGACAACCTTTATGAGTCTTGGAAGAGAAGGTTAGGGCTGAGCAGTAGACAAGGACTTTGTACAAACAGGGCGCCACCAAACGTGTTCTGAAGGTAGCTTGAAGTCAGGGCCAGCCCAGGTGATGGCTTGGTTCTCACCCATATCGGCAGTGACAGAGTTTCTAATGAGTCAGTGTGGGACGCATGATGCCCTGGGTGTCTCCACTTTCCTCCTCATGCAGACTCACTAGTTGGCCAAGGAAGCAGGGCAGAAAGCAGTGTCTTTTGACTTCTGCTAACAGTTAACAATACCCCTGTGGACAGAGTGGGCCATATGAGGGCTGTGGATAGGCCTAGAAATGGGCTGGAGAACAATGCAAAACCGACATCAGCTAGCTAACGAGTAACTCCTGATGAATGAACAGCAAATCCAGGACTCATGGGACATGGACTCCAGTCCAAGGACCTTCAGTTCAGCATTTTCATCCATCAAAGATTAAAGTGTGGAGGAAGTTTGTGGGGAAGTTAAAGGGAAAATACTGATAACAGAAACTGGGGAGGAAGAAAGGTTGGTTGCATGAAGTACTTCAGGCTTAAAAGTACCAGAATCTCTTTAACCCCCGTATCTCCATCTCAGTGCTGTATTCCTTCCTTGTCTCTGTCTCTGTCTCTCTGTCTCTCTCTCTGTCTCTCTCCCTCTCTCTCTCTGTCTCTGTCTCTCTCTGTCTCTGTCTCTCTCTCTCTCTCTCTCTCTCTCTGTGTGTGTGTGTGTGTGTGTGTGTGTGTTTTGTCTGAAGACAAGGTTTCTCTGTGTAGCCCTGGTTGTCCTGGAACTTGCTCTGTAGAGCAGACTGGCCTCAAATTCAGAGATCCTCCTATCTCAGCCTCTCGAGTGCTGGGGACATTTTCTCTTAAAAACCCAAAGCCTCACTAATTGTGCAAATGATGCTTTTTACCCTTGCTCATAGTAGTTCTGTGTATATAAAATATACACGTTCGAATATGGTTGCCTGTAAGGCTCCCACTTTAATAAATATAACCAGAAAATTCCCACCCACTTTAAGATTATATAAATATTTAACAACATTTACCAGTTCTTTCATATTTTAACTTATGTCTTTACCTGCATTTTATTTTGATGTATGGAATAAGCTGTAATCACTTTATTCTAATTACCCATGTTTTTCCTCCTTGCCAGATATAGGTCATTAATCATTTCACTCAGTTATTTGAAACAGTTACCAAACAGTGGTAACAAAAGTTAACAGCAGCTGACATTTGCTAACGTTTCCTTGGTGCTATTGGCAAACCGTTATTTCTCACAGTAACCCTGAAGGTGGGTGCTGTTGTTAGGATTTCCGTGTGCTTAGAGCATCCCTCAGTGTGGAAACTGAAACAGGCAATGGCTGATGAGCTGGTTTGAAGTCCCACTGGTAGAGAGGGACGGTGTGGAGATAGGACAAGAACATGCTCATTCCAGTTTTCAAGCTGTGAGATGGCTTGGTGGGATTGGCTTTGTTCCTGTGCACTGTATTTTGTTCTAGCATATTCTTTCCTATGCTAATATTCCATAATACTATGCTAATATGCTGATAATCAAGTCTTTTCATATAAAACATACAAGTAAATTCCAATTTCTTCACTAGCCGCTTTCCATTTGATAGTTTAGCATCTTAAAATGTCGAGGCCCTCTTCTTCTACATACAAAAGTATAATTTTATTCTTTTGTTGTAATTTTGAAATAGGGTCTTACTGTGCAACCCAGGTTGGCCTCGTGTTACTCCTGCCTCAACTTCCCAATAGTGTGGATTAAAAGTGGTCCATGCCTGTGCTTGCAGGTGCCCAGGATCTCACAGGGTTTCCTCCGGAACTAAATTGCTCTTAAACTGGTTGTAGATATCTGAGCTGTGCTTAATTACTCTGTGCCTCCGACTCTCCCCTGTAGAAAGGAAATATACGCACTCGTTAAGAGACCTGTGAGTTAAGTTTTCATCATGACAACGCAGGAAATGAACAAACAGTTTAGGCGACTGAGGGATGTGAGGAGGCTCACAGTTCCAGGGGCGTCTGTCTAGAGTCAGCCAGATCCATTGCTCTGGCTTGAATGAGGTAGCTCACCATTGCCGGGGCAGGCTGCTCACCTCCTGGTAGCCAGGAAGGGAAGCGAGGGAAAGCAAGCCCAAGCCAGCCAGCCCTTCCCTTCTGCTTCCGTTCATCCAAGTCCCCAGCTTATTGAATAGTGATGACCGTATTCAGGGTGAGTCTTCCCTGTCTCACAGACACACCCTGGAGTGTACTTTCCTAATTTCCCAGGTACCTCTCAACCCAATCGAATTGACATTCAAGGTTAACTCCACAGGAACCTGAGTTAACATGTGTGAGATTCTGACACATGTGTGCCACTCAGAGACTGATAAATACGTGTTTTCCAATAAAAAGCAGTGCTTTTGGCGGAGTCATGAAACTCCGAATTAAGTCCCTTGGACCAAATGTGCACCACAAATGTGGGTATTTTTTTTTTCAATTTGTAATCAGGGATCGCCCTGAAATTGTCATGTGATGTTTGCTAAATGAAACACATGTTCCAAGGACTTTTACATGGACTTTAAGAGTCTGTGGGGCCGAGTAGAGTGGTACTCTCCTGCTGATAATGTAGTGAAACGGGGGTGACTCTGCCCAACAGAAGGTACTAATTTATATGTGGCCACTGGAACTGACTAACATTTTTGAAGCCTGAGTTCCAATGATATCAGACTGACTTCTTCCATGTGGAAGGAAATGACCCATAACCATCTATCAAAGTGTAAACAACCCGAGTAAGGATCTTTCTGCACACAGCGTGCATCACGTAGCTTTGGTGTGTCCACAAGTTTGGTGGGTTTTTTTTCTTCCCTTGTAACTTTAATATGATCTGATTTTATGCTTTCCTGATACTTTGAAACTGTGGTTTCCTGAGGTCTGAAGTCTACAGGAGCTGTTGGGGACACAGGGGCACTGTGGAGGCATTCTTGGGATTCTTTGTTAAGTGAAGCTCAGCTTTGGGTTAAAACAGAATGTGCACAGTCGGATGTGGCTCTCCCGGGAGGGCCGTGATGGGACGGACTGTGGGCTCATCATTTGGTTTCTTCCCGCAGACTCATCACTCACAGCGCAGCAGATGGTGGGTGTTGGACTGGGCTCCGTGGCTTTTGTGACCGTTCTTGCATTCCTCTCCTTCTCAGCAGTGTGGTATGTGAGACTGTCACTTTTGAAGAATGAGTGGAATTGGGGGGAGGCTGGGGTGGGAGTCATGCGGAACAGCTGGGCATGAGGGAGGGTCGGGCACAGGCAGCAGGGAGACGGTGTGACTGACCTGCAGCTGGGAGGAGAAAGGCAGGGATGTCTACCCCATCAGTCCAGCAGGGAGGCTGGTCTCCTGTGCAGCTTCCCTGCCCGGGCCCTGTGGACATGTGTATGAGCTGCACACGGGGAAACAGCAGGGTGTGCAGTGTTTGTGCCTTCTCTCCCCCTTTGTCTAGATGGCTGATGGGCTCAGCATGGGAAGACTCACTTGATGATGCACAGATGTTCTGACAGCTTCTCAGGCCCATCCACACTGTGGCTCCTATCCTAAGCCCTTGTGTGGGGCTGAAACTTTCTCCATCCCAGCATGGCCTCATTCCTGAATTCAAGATGGCAGCCATCTCTGTGGAATCTTAAAACTTGGGAGCAGTTTATGTGTGTTTCATGCTTTCTGCATCAGTTGTATATCCGTGCACTTGAGACTCATGTCCAGCGTAATACCACAGGTCACAGACTCCGAGAGTCAGGCCTCGTTTACGCTGGATGTGCACAGGCCACAGACCCTGTGACTCAGGTCCCGTAAACATTGGACGTGGAACCTCTGCATCTTCCTGTAATTAGTTCATCAACTATTAGTTCAGGCTCTTTTCTTCTCAATAGGTAATGAGATGGGCTTAAGTCTGGGCTGAAATTTATAAAAGAGGACTCTGGATAGAGAACACTGATATGAATAAATGTTTCAAGCATTTTAGGATTAGTCCGTGGCCCATACCAGAAAGTACAATAGCCTGGCCACTCTTTCAGGTTCCCTTCGTGGCTTTGATACAATTCCAGTTGTTTGTGTGAGACCAAAAGTGATGCCTGCTTTCCAGAAAAACCTATTCTGTAATTTTGACCATTCTTCTCCCCACCCCCCTTTCTTACTCATTATCTATAAAATCGTTCAATGCCTCCCTCAAGAAATTTGGATATGGTGGTAATGTAGGAACAGTGTTCGAGCAGCATCCAGTTCACGGTCAGCATCTACATGAGTTTTAGGGGATAAGGAACAACGGTGATTAACATACCCTACCTACACCCCAGTAACCATGACTGAGACCATCCATGAAACGTCAGTTATAGGCAGGGCTGGCCTACTGTCCATGTTGATACACAGGAAAGTGTATTAAGTTTGACTTTTAAAACCCTTGGGTATTCTCCAGCTTTTTCTCTTAAGACAGCTCAACTCCGAGGCTGTGATTTCTCTCTTCCCCTCTTTCCCTTGCTAGAAACACACAATTCAGAACATGGGAAAGAAAGGGGCGTGCTTACAAACTCAGGGTGGAGCACAGAAGAGTGTGGATCTAGAACTGTGCACCAGCAGGGCTGTGGCTGGTGTGTTCTCTGCTCTCTCATGGGGTATTTGCCATGTGGGGACCTGGTGCTATAATTTATATGTGATTTATCTCCACAAAACTCTTGGTGAAATTTGATTGGAGTGGGACTTTTACAAGCTGAATTGAATGTCAGGAGACACTGCTTCCATCCTTATGGAATCGGCTTAGTTACCACAAGAGGATGCATTACTCCTGGGTCCATCCTTCCTTCTGCATGCACTGTGCTTTGAAGCATTGAGGGACCATCATCAGAAGTCGAGAAGATGCCTGTGTCATGCTCTTGGGCTTCCCAGGCTCCTGATCCATGAGCCCAAGTTATCAGCTTCTTTGTTCTTTAGAAATCACTGATGCTTAGCCACTCAAACACCATCACACCGTCCACAAAGCTGCTCCAACCTGTGTTCCCCTCAACTACAGAGGGAAGCAGTGTCCTCAATGGCAGCTGCTGGCCCTTGCTAGTAATAAAGGCCTCTGTCCTTCGGGTAACTAACCACAGATAGCAATTTAAGACCATTATTTCTATAGCTCTCTAATTTTGCATTCTAGGATAACTGTCCAAGTTGTCTACATGGGGACTTAACATAATTACCACTAAAAGGAAGAAATCTCACTTGTTTAATATATAGAGATAAAAGCAACTTGGGTTCAATAACCGACGAAATATTAAGTAAACTATCAGCCTGTGGTACAGCACAGAGATGTAAAAGGAGTCCATCCACAGCTGCAAACATAGCAAACACACAAACGTTCTCATTTCCTCTGATTGTTCCAAATGACGACACAGAGCTGCTCTATGCACACACCCAACAGGAGCAGGTGGTGGGTATTTGTGGTGGGTATTTGCAAAAACTTCCATTCATTTTCCTGCTGTTCTTCTTAAATGGTTCTTCTTAAATGGTTTTCCCACAGTGTGAAAAATGCATTTTTACATGATAATACCTTCTCCCCGCCTTAACTGGGCTCCCAATCAACGTGGGGAATGACTCTTAGGAAACTCATGGGTGTCCTGGGAAAAACGCAGTAAAAAACCTGAGACAAAGGACACTCTAGACCACGGTGCCGATCTGGGTTGTGAGGCCCACTCACTAAAGCTAGATCTGGAGCCAGAGAAGTGGAGCAGGCTGAAGACCGAGATGCAGCCCTGGGACCCATGCACTGGAAGGAGAGAACCGATTCCTGCCTGTTGTCCTCAGAATGCCACCTGTGCTCTGTGGCATGAGCATGCCCACACATGGACACACACACACACACACACACACACCATAAGATAAATGTAATTAAATATAGCTACATCCTAATGTGAGGGTGGTGGGAGGTTTTTTCCCACCAACCTGGAGGACCATTTTGATCTGGCTTTGAATTATCTTCCAGATTGGAAATTGGAATTGAAGTGTTGCTCAGTCATGGATCATACTTGCTTTGGGCTGTTGTGGGGTCTCTCTCTTTTCTCTCTCTCTCTCTCTCTCTCTCTCTCTCTCTCTCTCTCTCTCTCTCTCTCCTCCACCCCTCTGTGTGTGTGTGTGTGTCTGTGTGTGTGTAATTTGTGACCACATCCTTCGCTGTGTGCTACAGGCAGGTCTTTCATTCCATCTTTACAACATTCTGTGTTGTGTGGTAGGAATGTCAGAGGGTTTTGGTCCCAATTTTAAAGGGAGAAATAGTCGGAGTGGTGGTGTCGCGTGCCTTTAGTCCCAGCATTTGGGAGGCAGAGGCAAGCAGATCTGCAAAACTAGTTCTAGGACAGCCAGGACTATACAAAGAAACCCTGTCTCAAAATAATAAAAATAAATAAATAAATAAATAAATAAAAAGAAAGAAAGAAAAGGGGGCACTGGGAAGGGGACAAGGACGGAGAAACTTGTGCAGGCAAATTTGTGACTTGAGTCTTGTCAGCCCTTGCATAACTACTGAGACTATTCGTCAAATGTATCTTTGGTTTTAGAAAAGCCATGTTTTTATATATCCAAATAATATCATGTCATCTTTAAACTATATTACCTTATTATGAGACTCTATATTACCTAGACGGAAACTGTCTGTCTCTCTTTGACTATTGAGTACCACCCATCACTTCTAGAGGAGCCACAAACAACCAAGAAAATCAATGGAGACCAATTAGGGAAAACAGAGTAGTGTTTTCTGTCTGAGGATTGGAATTGCTGCACTTGAGGTAGACCAGGGCAATGTGCTTATCTTGAAATCAGTGATCCCTTTTGATTGCTAAACTCTCACTCTGATTTTCAAAATCTTTTATTTTTCTATTCTCTTCTCAGGAGAAAAAAAAATCCACTGGCATAGCAGTCTAAGGACCTTCTGCCTATGACATCATTGTCTAAGGCCAGGCATTTGTTTCTAAAGAGAGAGAGGGTGTGGTTTTGTGTTCAAGTTTATGCAGTGAAAGATACAATAAAGTAAATCAGTTTTTAAAAAATTTGTTTTATGTGTGTATTTTTTGAAGGATTTACTTATTTCTTTTATGTATATGAGTACACTGTTGCTGTCTTCAGATGAGTAGAGGGCATCAAATCCCATTACAGATGGTTGTGAGCCACCATGTGGTTGCTGGGAATTGAACTCAGGACCTCTGGAAGAGCAGTTGGTACTCCTAACCCCTGAGCTATCTCCAGCCTGTGTATGAGTATTTTACACACATGTAGAAAGCAGCATTACATCCCCCTGACACTGGAGTTATGGATGGTTTTGAGCCCCCATGTGGGTTCTAGGAACTGTGCTTGAGTCCTCTGCAAGAGCAATAAATGCTCTTAACCCTCACCAACTTTCCAGCCCACAGCAAATTCATTTTTGAAAGCATTGCATGCTCTGGGTACAAGAATGGTTCTGTGGTGGCCCATGGTGCTGCTCACCTTTTGAGAGCATCCTTGAGGTTCCACAAGAAGGATTCCGTCTATGGGTGTGGTTTGTGGTGTGCTTCCACTCACCAGTGTTGCCTAGACATTGTCGGCAGTTGTTGGGAGCCGACTCTTAGCCGAAAGTGGCTATCATCTTTACAGCCATCTCGAGCCATATACCCTGACAAGAGACTTGTTTCAACAGCCTGCAATAGCTGAGCGCACTCTGATAAACATCTTGTTACACTGTTTAGTGCCCCCAGCTGCCAGGTGCTCCTGGTATCCATGGCTACAAGGCACGTGACGTAGTGGCTTCAGTTGAGATTGTCCACGAGGGCAAGTCACGTGGTAAAGGGTATAAATACCCAGGATTTCCCTTCTATAGGAGAGTAGAGCAGTAGGGGAGTAGAGGAGTAGAGGAGTCGAGGAGAAGGAGGTAGAAAGTAGGAGGTAGTAAGTAGTAGGAGGTAGTAGGAAATAGGAAGTAGAGGAAGGAGTGAGAAAGTGAGAGGTGTCAGGAGACTGAAGGAGTGAGAATATAGTAAGAAGACAGGAGAATAAAGAAGACTTGAAGAGACTCCACCGGACTCTGGCTTGTATCTATCTTTTGCGTCTCTCGCCCCTTTTTTCCCCTTCCTCCGTCCCCACTCTCTCTTGCTAGACCCTGACCTGCCGACCGGAGCAGCAGAACCGGCCGGCCTTTACAAAGTAACAGAACCTGACGGCCGTTACAAAAGAAACGGCAGTTACAGGCAGTGACTGACTTACAAATCTATATCACAACTTACTTAATAGCATTCCACCACGCATACATATCTAGACTGTTTCCAGATTTTTTTCCTTATACAAGTCTATAGAAAGGCATGCAGTTATTACTTAGGCTAAATTCACAGAAGTACGGTTGTTGAGATGAAAACTGTGTATTTTACATTAAACTGTACATTGCTGGTGAAGTTCCATGGAGAAGTTGTTGCATGTAATTTTAAAACCATGTGTTCTGACATCTCCCAGTTCCCTTTGCTCCATTCGGCTTAGCCCAGGATCCATGGATCGAAACCATCCCCCAACCCAGCAAGTCGGGATCTGCTGTCTGGTCCACCGGTCCAGCTCTGCTTCTTTTGTTCCTCCCAGCTAACTTTGAGAAGCCACCAGCTACCGCCCCGGCTTCTCTCTCTCTCTCTCTGCCCACCTTTGCTCAGAGGACGAAAAACACCAGACAGTTTTATTATTTTAGAACTTGCCAGATAGCACAATTGCTGGGCGCAGAATCTTCTGCCCTAACCTTATCAGCTAGCCTGTATCAGCCATCCGCCAGTGGCGGAGGCCGCTGGTTCTAGCTACCTCCAACATCTTACATAATTGTTGCGTGCTTCTCTTTTCAAAGGTTGTCCCAAAAAAAAAAAAGCCCCTTTTCTTTCCCTGCATCTGCTTTTCCTCCTGGGACCTGGAAGTTCCACCAGTCCCTTCTACCCAACAACTGGCTTTCCATTTCCTTTATTGAACAAATCAAGAACCAGTTAGGAAACCAGACCTTACTATCAGCACCTCCCCCTACAAGAACTCAGTTCATGCTTTCTCAAGTCGAAAGCCTCAGCTCCAGCAGCTGGTGTTGATACCTCTCATTGCCATGCCTCTGGTAAGTGGAAAGTAATGTTTTAATGTTTTGCGAGTGTATCTCTTGACAGTTTACCATACTAGTTGGGCTTTTGTAGTTTGGTGTTTGAGAACAATTGCCTTTTTTCTTTGTAAGATACATGTCTTTTATTGATCAAACAAGTTCTCTACAGAGCTGCAGGTGGCCCTGTGGTTAAGAACACACACAGCTCTTGGAAAGGCCCTGATCTCTGTAACCAGCACCCATATCTAGTGGTTCACAAGAGTCTGTAACTCCAGATCCAGGGGAACCCAATGCCTCTGGCCTCCATGGAAACCTGAACCCACATGGAATACCCTCTCCCCACAAACATTTTTTTTCCCAAAAAAGCTCTTTATATCATTGTGATTTTAATGCTTACCTGTCATATACTTTATTAGCTTTTTTTTTTTTAGTGTATTATTTTCAGAAAGGACAGTTGTGGTGGTTCCAATAAGCTTGGCCCTAGTAGGAGGTATGGCCTTGTTGGAGGAAGTGTGTCACTGTGGGAATGGAATTTAAGACCCTCCTCCTAACTTCCTGGAAGTCAGTCTTCTAGCAGCCTTTGGATGAAAATGTAGAACTCTCAACTTCTCCAGCACCATGCCTGCCTGGATGCTGCCATGCCTTGATGCTAATGGGTTGAACCTCTGAACCTATAAGCCAGCCCTCATTAAATGTTGTCCTTATAAGAGTTGCCTTGGTCATGGTGTCTGTTCACAGCAGTAAAACCCCAACCAAGAGGACAATATTGTTTTAAAACTTCATTTGTGTTATATATTGTCACACAAAACCTTCATATTTGTAGAGTCCGTTTTTTTTTATGTCATTTCCCTTTAAATTGCCTTGAGAACAAAGAATCTACCACACTATTTGCCCATTTTTTTCTGGGTCAGAAATTCAGGAATAACTTCTGCTATGCTCAGAAAAATCTCCAAACTCAAGGTATTAAAACATTAGATTTCAAAACTTAAATCTCTAAGCTACTAGGAATTGATTTGGGCCTAGGAGTGAGGAGGAGGTGTGATATTTGTTTTTGTTAAAAACTTTTCCATTAAAAAAAAAAAAAAAAAAAAAAAGAATGGGATACTGAATTAAAAAAAAAAAAAAAAGCCAGGCAGTGGCAGTGGTGGCGCACGCCTTTAATCCCAGCACTTGGGAGGCAGAGGCAGGCGGATTTCTGAGTTCGAGGCCAGCCTGGTCTACAGAGTGAGTTCCAGGACAGCCAGGGATACACAGAGAAACCCTGTCTCGAAAAACAAAAAAACAAAAACAAAAAAACCTTTTCCATATGTTCGTTGGCCTCCCACCTTGTCATCTGAAACTTTTTGTTTTACTCTGTTGATCTTTTCTGTGCCAGCATGGCCTGCTGTAATGTTAAAATAGATTTGTAAAAAATACTAAGCACCATCCTTTTTCTGATACTCCCCAGAATGTTCTCAGGGTGTTTGTTTGTTTGTTTGTTTGCTTGCTTGCTTTTAACAGATTTATTCACCTACAAGTATTCATTGTACCTAAACTGAAGATTTGCTCAAGTTCCCCTTTTTTAGTGTCCACACATGAGAGCAAACATTTAACACTTTTTTTCCTGATTCTGGTTTAATTTGCTTAGCATGATAACCTTCAGTTCCATTCATTTTCTTACAAATGACACCACAGTCTTCTTAATTGCGGGACAACACTCGACTGTGTGCCTGCACCTCAGGCTGCTCTTCCATTCACCCATCCCTCACATGTTCCTTTGCCTTGAAATCATCACTGTCACAAAATTCATAGTGAGATGTCTTCTCTCTCTTTTCAAGCCAGGAGAAACCCAGTTTGATAAGACTGCTTTGTAGAGGCTGTGGAGAAAGCAGGAACTCATTGTTAGAGGGATTAAAGACTAACTTTCAGGAAAGGTAATTCAGCAATATTTATATAATTTCACATGCATTTGGCCATCTAGCCAGAACTTTCATGTCAGACTTGCCCTGTGGACTGATCTTCTTCACAGGTTCAAAATAAGCATTTTCTCACTTCTTCATACTTTTAATAGAAAAACTTACCCACAATTCAAATGTCTCTGGAGAAGAAACTAGTGGAATCAGTTATGGTACTTCTATATATACAATGACATATTATGCCGCAGTAAAAAAGACACAATAAAGTCTAAGCACAGATACAGAAATCTCCAAGATGTATTATTTTAATGAGAAAACCAAGACATGACAATATGTATGATATGCTATCTTTTGAATAAAAAAGATATTGAATAAAATTATTGTTTTATTTAAGTATTTAATTAATTTTTTCGAGTGTAGGGTCTAAGCAACGTTTGCATAACTAATCTGTCAAAGTATTTTTCCAAACAAACAAAACCAAGCTTTTCTAAGAAAGCATCTATTTTCAGATGTTAATTTAAACCTTACACACACACACACACACATCATATGCTTTTTTTTCTTTCTGAATCAGGGTCTTACCATGTAATCTTACTTGGCTTGGAATTTTTGTTTTAGACCAAGCTGACCACAGACTTACAGAGATCTATCTCCCTGCCTCTGCCTCCCAAGTGCTGGGATTAAAGGCGTACACCACCACTGCCTGGCAACTCAGAAATCTTAATGGCTTTTATGCATTAGGGAAAGAGATTTGGGGTGGGGGGAATGTGTTGAGAACAAAGAGTCTACCACACTATTTACCTCTCATTTTCTGGGAATCCAAGAATGTCCCTCTGCTCAGGATGTCACAGATCACATGAAGACACCGGCCGGGTGATGCTGTCACCTGGGGGGCTGACTTAGAAAGACCTCTGTACTTGCTGAGTTTGCCGGCAGACTTCATGTCCCCATGCCTGGATGGCTGGAGCCACCATGCTGTTGGCTGTTAGCTGGAGGCTGAACTCGTGATCTGCATGCCTCCCCAGATTCTGGAAGCCACTTGCTGGTTGCCATGAAAACTTCTGCAACCTGACAGATTATGTCATCAAGTCAGAAGGGAGACCCTCTGATGGGTGGGAGACTGTTGTGCCTCTTTAAAAGGGCTTTCATTGTCATCTGACAAAGTCAGGTTCCCTGAGACCCTAGAAAGTCTCCTCTTGAACCAGCTGAAAATGAGCTAATTTGGAACCTCAATTACATCTGAAAAAAAAATCCCTTCATTTGCCAAATTCTGTGAGTTAGAAGCAAGTCACAAGCAAGGGAGATTTTATGTAAAAACTGTGCACTCCAGGGGACAGGGTTTTTGAGGGTCATCTTCTAACACTGCCAATAAACTGCATGAGAAGCAATTAAACCCTCCTTAACTCTAGCTCCCAGCACTCTGTGTAGGCACAAGATCCTGGCCCTTGCTGTATGTAGTTAGGTTGAGGTGGGGTGGGGAAAGCACAAGCCATGAATAACTCTGTCCAAGGACATTGTAACTTCCACGGAAGCATGGACTCAGTGACTGAGGAGAGGCTTGGTTCTAAGACCAGAGCGAACTGGACTGTCTGGCATGGCCACTGTGTGTTGAGCTGTCACAGAGATGAACAGCATTGGGAAGCAGCACATAAGTTCCAGTGTCCTGAGGGCATCACACTGTCTTCTGCCTAAAGGAGGAATGGCATCTATGGAAGGAGAACTATTATTATGCAGCCACAGCAGAGGCCAATAGGAAATAGAGGATGGCTTGCTGAGCAAGATACTGTCCTGGCGAGAGCGTGCAGGGCAAGTGTCCACATACTTACATGCAGTCCTGTAAGAGAAAGAATGTATGTGTCCGACAGACTTGAAAACTAACTGATGTCCCTCACCCTTGTCTCCAGAGGCTTCGAGCTACTTCCTGAGGCTGACTCTGCTTCTTGTGATTTGCACCAAGGAATAGTCTTATTTCTATATGTGCGGCAAACTGACTCATGTTCATGTGGTCTGAAGGTTGCTCTGTGCTTGGGGCAGCTGAAACAGTTCCCTGGAGTAGACAGAGACTGAAGGGACCCCATCAGGGCAAAAAGATGAGTCCACAGTCGGATCTGCAAGCATCCCACCTCCTCAACTCTCTGTGACATGTCTCTTGTGTCAGACACTTTACTCCCTCATTTCACTAAAAATAGCTTTTAAAAATTTTGTTTTATGTGTCTGAGTGTTTGGCTTGTGTATATTGTATGTATGTATGTATGTATGTATGTATGTATGTATGTATGTATATGTATGTGTACCACCTGTATACCTGGTGCCCATACTGTTCAGAAGAGGGCATCAGATCTCCCTGGAAGTATGAGCCATCATAACCATGTGAGTGCTGGGAATTAAACCTCGGTCCTCTGCAAGAATAGCCAGTACTCTTAACCAGTAGGTTTTGTCTCCAGCCTCCCCTTCCCTCATTTCTGCATACAATTGTCTGCTTCTCCCGCAACTCAGAAGTTGCTGCTGCCCCACCTGACTTCTGTAGGCTTCTGTAGGGAGTTCCTTCAGGAGCAGCACTGGAACCTGTCCTGGAGATCCTACTAAGGGGTTGGTGAGATCAGGCTTCTCACTGCAGCAGATGAAAGAAAGGCAGTGAGCAGAAGAAGCAATCTGCCGGGTATGGAGCCTGTGATCATTTGAATGAGAATGACCACCCATAGGCTCATATATTTGAGTGTTTGTTCCCTACTTAGTGGAACGGTTTGGGAAGGATTAGGAGGTGTGGTCTTATTGGAGGAGGTGTGTCAAAGGTGGGCTTTGAGATTTCAAAAGATACCTGACATTCCAGTTAGTGCTCATCTGTCTGTCTGTCCGCTTGGTGCCTGTGGATCAGGATGTAAGCTTTCAACAACTGTCCTGCCACCATGCCTGCCTACTCGCTGCTGTAGTGATCATGGATTCCAGCCCTCGGAAACCATGAGCTCTAATAAACATTTTCTTTTATAAAATGCCTGCATCATGGCATCTCTTCACACCAATAGAAAAGTAGCTGAGATGGGACGAGAGGGAGGAAACGGGCAATGCACATCACAGAAAAGCCTCCATCGGCTGATTATGTGCTTTGGAGGGAGGGCCGGTGGCAGGCGGCTGTGCATTGGAGGACTAACCATGAAAGGCTAGGGACATTTGCAGGTGACCTGTAACTTGCTTTGCATCCATAGCTGGCTTTCTAAGGCTGACCAGCTGGGTTACCATCCTTATCTCTTCCCTATCAGTCAGTTTTCAAAAGGCTGGAGTTTATTGTCTACCCCCGTGGCTACCCAGGTCATCACCCTCAACTGTGGGGTGTTACGGCTTCCCCAAATGATAAAGCTGGCATTACTTCTCAACTCCTGCTGCCTGAACTTTGAAAACTGATCTTAAAAATTCTCAAAATGTGGTATATAGCCACTTTTACTGTATAAGACACCTGCTCTGCATAATTGCTGCCTTGGCCAACCACCACAATGTTCACTGGTTAACTAGAAGGAAAACAAGCTGTCTGAGCAATAGAAAGGACTTATTTTATGAAGTTATTTTCCAAGTGACAGGGGTCCCCGAAGCTGAGCCTAAGAAGAATCTAGTCATGCCAAACCCCCTAGTGCTTTCCAGTGAAGCTCAAAAAATCTCAGATCTCAAGGAATTCTCAGGAGACTCTGCAGAACACCATTGCAAAGATGACAAAGATCCTTGGCGTCCCCTAAGCTATTTTCCTAAGGCACCTTGTGGATACTTAGCAAAGAAAACTGTTTTTAAATCACCCTAAACACAGAGGTGCACAGTGAAGGAAACCCGTAGTTTAAGTGAGAGCTGGCTTAGGCTTTGATATTGTTCCAAACTCAATATTTATGTTACCTGCTCTGAGGCCGGCATGCAGATTATTGTCTTTTATTATTTCCAGGAATAAGTTTACTGAATCATCAACACTTTTTCATTTCCTTTTTAAGTGCTGGTTTCCTGGTGACGTTATGCAACCAGCTTGTGGTTGTTCTGGGCCCACTCTTGAGCTAGCAGCTGGAACTGTCTGCCCTCTTGAAGAAGTCCACCACTGGCAGTCATCCTATATTGTCAAGTAGAAAACCTGAGAGGCAACTTCACGCTGTAGGAAATAATGGTTTATTAGGGAACCGAGAGAGTGTCTATTGTGATGGGTACTTGTGAGCAAGGTGTTGGGGTGGCTCTGGTACTGTTCTGTATCCAGATGCTAAATTCTGTACTCTAAGATCTGTTTTCCCTCAAGAGGAGCAAATTCTCACTACACAACCTTTTGTCGTGCAAACCTGGCTCCCAAGTTAATTGGTCAATAAAAGGCTAAAGCCTGTGACTGGGCAGTAGAGAGAAGAAAGAGGAAGGCTTTTTCACTAGGAGACAAGAGAAGAGGCAGACATGACCATGGGCCTGGGAGGTATAGCTAGCCATCTGGCTGGATGGGGCCAGGAGCTCAGGTTAACTTCGATGAGCTAGTTGAGAGTCTGTCCAAGTAAGGCCTAAGTTTTGAAATATTAAAAGGTCTCTGTGTGGTTATTTGGGGGAACTAACTGGTTAAGGAATAGCTGCTGCCATATTTCCATATCCAGCATTAATTAATTAATATACACAAAATATTAATAATCATTTTACAGCAATGGATATGGTTAATGAAGAGTTAACGGGCTATTTTAAATTCCCAGGTTGCAAAAATATCAGTAAGATTTCCGTGTGTGTGTGTTGGGAGGGGTGACGATATAATTCACAACAAGCTACTGATATTTTTCTGATTGTCATTTTCCATAGTTTAATCCAGATATGGTTAGCAAATAAAACTTGTACATATTTAGAGTGAACAATTACATAGCACAGTACATGTGCACATTGTAAAATAATAACTATAGTCAAGCTAGTGCAGAAAGAATAGGTTAGAATTAGGCCTGAGGGGATGGCTTGGTGGGTAAAGTACTTACTGAATGAGCCCAGGGACCCAAGTTCTGTTGTTTATTTTTTTGTTTTGTTTTGTTTTTAAAGACAGAGTCTTGGGTCTGGAGAGATGGCTGAGAGGTTAAGAGCACTGACTGCTCTTCTAGAGGTCCTGAGTTCAATTCCTAGCAACCATCTGTAATGGGGTTCAATGCCCTTTTCTGATGTGTCTGAAGACAGCTGCAGTGTACTCATATTAAAAAAAAAGAAGGCAGAGTCTCTAGCTCAGACTAGCTTTGAACTCTCTATGTAATCAAGGATGACTCTGAACTTCTTACCCTCCATTCTCCAGCTCCTGAGTGAGTGCTGGGATTACCAGTGTGTGCCACCACACTTGGTTTTTGTTGGAGGTCAAACCAAGTTTCATGAATACTTACCCATCATTCTGCCACATGAGCTACCTCCCCAGGATGTGAGTTTAGAGCCTTGGCACCTCCATAAGAAGTTGGGCATGGTACATGGTGCATGGTGCATGGTACACGGTGCACGATGCATGGTTCACAGTACACGGTACATGGTGCATGGTGCATGTACATGGTGCGTGGTGCACGGTGCATGGTGCATGGTACATGGTACATGGTACATGGTGCACGGTGCATGATACACGGTACATGGTGCATGATACACAGTACATGGTTCATGGTGCATGGTGCATGGTGCATGGTGCATGGTACTGGTATATGGTGGTGTGGATCTACAATCCCAGTGCCCGGAGAACTAGAGATAGATCCTTGAGGTCTGCTAGCCAGCCAGTCTAGCAGAATTAGTGGGCTCCAGGATCTGTGAAAGACCTTGTCATAAGAAATACTAAGAAATACATTGGGAACAATGAAGGAATGAATAAGTCTGATGTCGATTTCTAGTCTCCACTTGTATGCATATAAACGTGTGTGTATATACACACACACACACATACACACACGTGTACACATACAAGACAGAATAGCTAAAATTGCTTTTATAAGAAATTTCACATATAAAATTAGCTTTCACGCAGCATGGTCCCGGCATGGTTTATCAGGTTGCTAAGACTCATCTACCCTCAGATCGACGTTTGTCCTTGTGCCCAGCATCTCATTTCTCACTCACACCCTCAGAAACACCTTTCTCATTTGTTCCTGTGAGATCAACATAAGTGCTAACTGTGCAATATGTCTATTTATAAAAAGATAAAGGAGAGACAACATGTTTTGTTGATGTGTAGTTAACACTGTCTCTTTCCCTGTTGGCTTATTTCATGTAGCGCAGTGTCCCCCAGGCTCATCAGGGTGGAAAGCAGGATCTCCTACAGCTACATAACATCATTGTGTGTGTGTGTCCTCACATGTCCCTCACCCATTTCTCTGTTGATGAAGACTCAGGTTGCCTCTATGTCCCACCTTCTGTGAATAATGTTGCAAAGACCCTGGAAGTGGAGAGATCTCCTTGACAGCATGATTTGATTTCCTTTGAAAAGAAACTAAGAAGTAGGTCGGCTGGGTCATACTGAAATACTATTTAGTGTTTAAGGAAATGTCCATATTGTGTTGTATCATGTCTTTACCAACTCACCTTCTCAGCAACTATGAACAAAATGTCTCTTCCTTTTGAAGACAGGTTCTTGCCCTAGCCCACCGTGGCCTAGAGCTCATTGGAATGCTCCTGCCGCAGTCTCCAAAGTGCCAGGAAAACAAGCATGGGCCACCATCCCTGGTCAAGGCTTCTCCTTCTCTACATCTGAGGGTTTGGGGTTTGTGTCTGTTTGTCTGTCTCTCTGTGTATCTGTTTGTTTGCTTGTTGATTGCAGATATGAGGTGAACCTCACTGTGGTTCTGATTTGCCCTGCTGATCAATAAGGTTCAGCACTTTCTCACTGCACTTGCCAGCCATTTGTATGTCTTCACAGGAAAATGTCTCTGCAGAGCCTTTTCCACTGAAGAACAACCAGTTCCCCCTGTTGTCGAGTTCCTTACACAGACTTTGAATAGTATCCTCCCATCTCTGGACTTTCTTTATCATTTTATTGATTGATGTGTAAAATCTTTAGTTTGACAGAAGTCTTATCTCTGAATTTTGCTAAAGGCCAGAAAATGTTGTGACTTTGGTGTTTTGGCTTCATCTGTCTCCTTCTTGTACCAGTGAAAGCAAAGTGATGTGACAAAGCAAAGGGGTGTAGAGTAGAGGTGAGAGGTGAGACCCCTACACAAGGTTCCACGATGAACAGCTGCTGGCTTTTTCACCCTGACTCACACAGAGGTGTCTCTACCCTTTCTGCTACCAGATACATGGTTCTCTTCTTTTATGTCTTAATACTCTTTTCTTTCTTCCTTTCTTCCTTCCTTCCTTCCTCCCTTCCTTCCTTCCTTCTTTTCTTTTCTTTTTTTTTTCTTTTGGAGACAGGGTTTCTCCGTGTAGTCCTGGCTCTCCTGCAATTCTCTTTGTGACCAGGCTGGCCTGGAATTTATAGAGATCCGCTTGCTTCTGCCTCCAGAGTGCTGGGATTAAAGGCGTGCCTGATGCTCTTGTTTTTTAATTGATGGCATACAGGTGACCGCCTCCCTTTGAGCTCTTTTCCTTACCCCCAATGAAAGATGTGTGTCTTTCATTCACCAGTGGCACCAGGGGCTTCCATGTCACTACCTAGCTCAGCTTGCCCTATAACTTGCCACATAGTCTAAGCTAGCCTCAGACTCACAATCCTCCTGCTATGGCCTCCTGACTACACACATGTACCACCATGCTGTCTCCCAGTACAGTTTCCAAAGAGTTAGACTGAAAATTTAAGTCAGTTGTTTGGGGTTTGTTTTCTTTGTCAATTTTACACTCATTCTTAGGAAATTGGCCTTGTAACTAATGGAAACAAGCTGATGATGTCATTTCCTTTCAGTATAACTCTGAATTCCCCCTTGTGACTGGGAAATCAGTCTTATCTTTATTTTACATCACAATCCACATTTTATTCTCCCTCTCCAGGTGTGGGATTATTACCCTGCCGGTGGGGTAGAGTAGCAAGCAGTCTAGAGAGATACGCTGGAGGCCAGCAAAGGCAGGGTCTGAGCTGACACTGAAATACTAATAGAGGTTAGCCAGTCAGAGACTAGAAAAGAAACTGGAGGCAGTGTGTATTAGTGTGTGGGTTCACCTAAGAGTATGAACGAAAGCACAAAGTTGCAAAAAAAAAAAAAAGTAGTGTTAAGGACTGAAATCAAAGGCCAAGGGAGGAAATCTAATGAAGGGGAGATATTACAAATGCAGACAGAATGAGGTGGTTCACTGGATTGTCTCAGTGCTGGGGAGACTAGGAGATAGGAAAGGGGAGGAGACTTATTAAGTCTTTCAAAATAACATTTAAAGACAGAACACATGGCCAGGCCCAAGTTCAGTGGTGGAGTGCTTGCCTAGCATGTGTAAGGATGGACCTGGGTTCAATCGTCAGCAACGCAAGAGGAAAAAAGGGGGGGCATTATGATTAATGATACTTTGTATCCAGGCATGCTAGATATCCACCTAAGTTACATTTGCTGTTTAAGTAGTCACTTGGAAAAACTAATCACTATTGAAAAAGACCTTGAGAGATCCCTGTTGGTAATTGTCTTCAGAACATCTGTATGAGCCACAGATGAGCACCAGCATTGTAGCCTCAGAAAACTGTTTCTACTTCCCTGTATACGGTGAGAACATTAGATACGGACATAAAATGTATTCCATTAAAATGTGGCTGGTTGGACATTTCTTCTACAAACTAAGAGTATATGGCAAATTGCTTGTATCTATTTTCCAAAATGGTACAACCTGGAGAGGATAGTTCAGAAGATTTCACTTGTAGAACAAAAGAAAGAAAGAGAGAGAGAGAGAGAGAGAGAGAGAAGAGAAGAGAAGAGAAGAGAAGAGAAGAGAAGAGAAGAGAAG
>NW_021604782.1:9102907-9131591 GCF_004785775.1 Grammomys surdaster | reverse complement strand
GAAGAGAAGAGAAGAGAAGAGAAGAGAAGAGAAGAGAAGAGAAGAGAGAGAAAGGCAAGGGGTACTCCAGGCTAGGATAGCAGTCTTCAAAGAGGAAGTCCAACATTCAGAGAAGCCACAGTATGGCACCTCCATGGGAAGGTAAGAGACAATGTTTCGTTTATCTACATTCTGGGTTTCTGCTTTTTATCACTGTGGTTGGAAAGTGGTTACATGAGCTCTTCTGATGCACCCTGGTGTCTTGCTGGTGGCTCCTAAGGCAGTCACTAACACTCAGGTAATCTCCCTAAATCACACATAAAGACCTAAGCAGACGGTGGGGGAAGATGCATCAAGCTTTCCGCAGTTTCAAGTTTAAGTAGAAGGTCACCTTGTTTGTCAGAATTGCTGACCACCACAAAAACCAGGCACATGTCAGTTTATACACAACTTGGATTCTTTATGTTTTCCGATCTGCTGGCCCACCCGTGTGAATAAGGCGAGCTGTACAGAGCCCACACTTCAGAAGAAGCTACTTAAAACCCACAGTGGGCTTGAGTCATTCACCTGTGTGGGACCAACATAGTTACCCATAAGAATTCATATAAGAAATTTCTCTTAGAGCAAGGGGTAAGATAGTATAGGAAGGTGACAGCTTGGTATCCTCCAACATGTCCTCCTTCTTTCCGTTATCCTGTATATGCATTGTTAATCCTGCAGTTCTCCAGAAAAACAAACTCTGTCATTTTGGGCCAAGCTTAAGGCAAGCTGTATTAAATATTAAATACTGATCAAGAGCTAAACTTTAGTCAGGACCATTCCACAGAATCTTCCAGCTGGAATGGCCTCAAGCCACATGTTGCAGGGGTTTATAAGTACAAACCTACAGGCCATCATATTTTCCCACAAGGCTTTGTTATTTCTCAGAACTACAATTCCCAGCATTCTAGGAAGTTACCTGGTTCCTAGGCCTGCAGGGTTTACAGGTTAGTTTTGGACATTAATCTCTCTCTTTCTCTCTCTCTCTCTCTCTCTCTCTCTCTCTCTCTCTCTCTCTCTCTCTCTCCACACACACACACACACACACACACACACACGATGCTCATTTCATCTTAAAAATCTCTCTTCCCGTCACCCTGCTTCTTTATCTTTTAAATTTTTAGCAATTTCATATACATATGCAATGCATTATCCCTTTCTTCAGCCGCTTCTCAGCACGTTGGCCAGTTAGGAATCTCTGCATTAACCAACGCCCACTGCAAAAGGAAGCTTCTCTGACCAAGGCTGAGAGCCTCACAGTCAATGTATGTAAGCACAAACACATTGACATCAATTTAGCAAAACATCAGTAGTAGCCTCCCCTCTAGCACCTATGACCCCCTTCACCGTACGCCTTTGACCAGGTTTATGGTAACAGGCTTGTATTTCCTACCACAGAGCAGAGCAGAGCTGATCAGAAAGTGAGGGGTTACGCCCCAAACAGCTGTGCAACTGTTGCCCCAATGAGCCTATGTTGCCCGTCCGCCTCGCTTTTCCTGGGCAACAGTGTTTACGTCCTTTCTCGTCTTGCTTTGTGTAGTATCTACAGGAAGCAGCCTCTCACTGAGCTTTGTTAATTGGCAAGGTGGTCTTTCTTTGTTTTAAATCGGTTTATAGACCATAGAAATGAGTTCTTTCCTCTCTTCATTTTCCAATTGTGTCAGCACCAGGATTGTTCCGTATTCCTGTGGTGGTGACAGGCTCCACAGCAATCTGGTTGTATGCCGTGCTGGGCAGGACAGTGTGTCCTGCAAATTGACACTCCTCAGTGAACAATGGTGACTCAGTGGCTTCCAAGGAGATGTTTCTTATTCGTCCACCAACTCGCTCGGTCTCCCAGAGCTCACACTGGCAAGGCATTTGGAATGTCTCTCACTTAGGACCTGCAACACTGTCCTGTGCTTATGAACCAGAGATTTGGACTAGGTCGTGAGAGTCCCTCAATTTGTTCCAAATGCTATCTAGCTGGATTCTTTAGAGCATGTCACACAACAATGGCATCCCACACCACCAAGTCCCCATCCTCAGCCTTTGTTTTCTAGTTCATTCATGTCTGTGTTGGTGTCAGGTTTGGTTATTAGCATGTCATCTCTGATCTTTACAGATTGTTTCACTGTGAGAAAGTCTGAGAGCAGATACTTTAAAAGAGTTAACGGTTCGGGATTCATTCAGGAAAGGAAACAGTTGTGGCGGCGAACTTAGAACATTTCGGAGAACAAGAAGAGGGAGGGGTTCTACCAGAGAGTGAACTGTATGACACGGCTGCAGAATGTACGTTGATGCTGGCGCTGAGACCCAACCGTTAAATGCAGGTCCAGAGACATACTCAGAGAAACACTGCTAAGGCTTCTGTATAGACCTAAATTCTGTTCCCAATGTGAGAGGCCCAAGGGGAGGCTCTAAATGACAGACTCAGATTAAACCAAAGGTCTTAGGTAGTACTGAGGTTACTGTGGGTCAGTAGTCCTTTCTGGGCCTGGATCCTGGAGAAATGGGTGGACTTTCTGGAGGAAGTAATCACTCTTTGGAGCCACAAGAGCTCCATTGTTATTGTGAACTACATTTCAATGATGAGCAAGCATTTGAGGAAGTTACACACTGGGGCTCGTAGCCAGGTCCTCAGCCGTCATGCAGATATTCCAGGAACTTTGGATACTGAACACCGGAAAATGCAAAGTGACTGGTGGAGTATTTGCAGAAATGATAGAATTTTTTAGAAGGAAGTAAATAATCAAAGATTAGCCAATGTGACTGGAGAGATTTAAAGATAACCAAATGGAGGGGCCGGGGCCGGGGAGACAGCTCAGTGGGTAAAGGGCTTGCTGCACAAACATGGGAACTGAGTCTCATTTCCAGAACTCATATTCTGCTTTAAATTCTAAAAACCTAGGCATGACAGCATGCATCTGTAATCTCAGTGCGAGGGAGGTGTAGACCGCTGGATCCCGGGCTCGCTATATTAGAAGGCTAGGGGAGAGACCCTGTCTGAAAAAAAACCAGTGTAGACAGCTCCCGGAGAATGACACAGATTAGCCTCTTGCTTCCACATGTACAGACAGGCACACACACATCCACACAAACACATCCTATCTACCCCCCCCCCCAACACACAAAAAACCAAACTGAGACAACTCTCAGGCATACTTGTAAGCAAAAATAAATTAAATAAATTGTTAATAGTAAATACATAACATGCTAATTTCTGTGTACTAGACTAAGAGAATACACACGTTTACATAACATAAGGAAGCTGTTTCACAGTAGCTAATTTAAATGATTTCTGTAGAGGGGAGATGAGGATAAAGAGGGATGGATTTCTCGATGCAATAACTTTTTAATTTTTGAGACAATATATTACTATGTAGCTCAGGTTGACGTCAAACTTACAATCCTCCTGCCATAGCCTTCTGAATGTTGGGATATATATATATATATATATATATATATATATATATATATACACACACACACACACACACACACACACATATATGTCACCAGGGCTATCCTGGGCTACATAATAGGTCCCACGCCAGCCCGAGCTATATGGAAAGTGTGAGACTAGCTTGAACTATAAAATGAGATCCTACCTCCAAAAAGAAAGTCAGATATCAATCAATCCAACAATTGATGAAACAAAACTAATACGTCTCTAAGTGAAACCAGGCATCTCTTATTAATTCTAAGACATGTTAGATTCCTATGTGATCCTTATGTGATAAATGATAGTAGGTAGAGGCTCTGAGTCCCTTTGTTCATAAACTCAAGGAATGATAAGCACCCGCCAAAATGATGTGCTGGGCGTGGAGCCCAGTATTTGTAAGCAACCTGTGTTACGGGTATTTAATTATCACCTTATTGTCATCACCATCACCATAATCATCACCACCACCATCACCATCACCATAATCACCACCATGACCATCATTACTATCAGCAATCACTATCATCATTATCATCGCCATCTTCCTTATCATCATCATCATCCCTATTTAAAAATAGGTTTACAGAGTTGCCATTATCCAAGGATACATACCAGAACCTGATAGGATTGAGAGTCTAATCTTGGCGCTCTAAAGTCTAAGCTCTGTTGTTGTTTTGGTGTGTGTGTTTACGTGTGTGTGTGTGTTTATGTGAGTGTCTATGATGTTTGTGCGTATGTGTGTGATTGTGAATGTGTGAGTGTATGTATGTTTGTATGTATATGTTCATGTATATGTGTGTGGTTTTAATGTGTTTGAGTGTTTGTGTGGGTGAGTGTGTATACGTGGTATGTATATGAGAATGTATGTCTATGAACAGATTTACATGTATGTGTGTGATTGTGAATGTGTGAGTGTATGTATGTTTGTATGTATATGTTTTTTTTATATGTGTGTGTTTTTATGTGTTTGGGTGTACTGTGTGAGTTCTATATATGTGTTAGTGTGTGTGTGTGCACATATATTAACGTCCTGTCTCTGTTAGAAGACTACTTAAAGGTCAAGTCTCAAGAATGAAAGTCAAACACTAACAAACATCTTTGTTCTCTGCTGTCAAGATGACACTGCAGTTGACCAGTTTTCAAATTTCATTATGGTTCATTTTGTTTCTTGGTAAATACATCTTGAGCATTGTAAACTTTGAATAGCTGTTTCTTCTAGGTGTTTGCATGTGAAAATAATCTGCATTGCCAGGCATGGTGGTGTAATCTCAGTGGTGGAAAGAGGCAGGTGGATATCTGTGAGGTCTACAAATTGAGTCCAGGACAGCCAGGGCTTGTCACAGTCCTCATATTCAGCTCCATAGTGTAAGTCCTATCTCTTTAATTTCTAACAATACTTCAGTCTCTTTCTGCACAGTAAAAAAGGCACTCACTGTGTGCCAAACCTCTTCTGACTTTCTGACTCTTGTTTGTATTAGAAGCCCACTGCATCTCTTCTAGCAGTCAGCAAACCCCAATTGAAGATGGGGGTATCCTTTAAATTGAACCCTAAGTTACCTACCTGCAGAAAGTAGACTGTCACATTAGGAATCTCTGGTGTCTGTCCTCAATGTCTCTTTACACTAGATCTTGACAAAGCTCACACAGCTGTCTTACACCCTGGCCTTTCACTGTCAGTGGGCTTCACAAGCCCCAGAACTGTGCTGTGCAACTTTTCTTGCACATTCGAATTACCGGGACTTTTTATAAATATAGATACTTGGGTCTGGGAGTTGGCTCCGTGGGTTTAGTGATCACTGAGAAAGTACGAGTCCCTGAGTTCGGAGCCCTAGCACCCACCTAAAAATTCAGGCATGGCCATGCACAGCTGGAACCCTGTGCTTTATCTGAAGAGAAGAATGAGGCTGTTTACTGGGTAATATCAGGATCAAATAATCCATATTCTTGTCATCTACTGTAGTAATTGTCTCTTTCCCCTCTTCCTCCTGTCTTCCTCCACTTCCTACTTCTCCATTCATGAGAAGAACCTGAGATCTTTCCCACACAGCTCAACAAAATGGCAGAACAATTGGCGAGGGGTGGGGGGTGGTAGGTGGTCTCCTTCCTAGAACTTTCTGCTCACGGTTTCCCCATGTGCTGGCCTTTAGTCAGACAGTCAGGTATCTCCTAAGGAGTAACCCATCTATTACCACAGAGCAGAAGTAGAGCTTCCTCAGTCTGTTTCCTTTAAGGCTTTGGGCTACCTTGCACATGCAAAATGTGGTCCTGAGAAAGCCCCTTGTCTGCCTTCTCAAGCCCTCCACTTCCTTCTACCACCCCACCCCCCACTTCCTTCTCTGTGTTCCCCATCTTGTACTTCAGTTTTCTGGGAATCCCCAACTTTATTCTAGGGCAGATAGAAGTTATAGCTGCCAGGATCTTCAAGGACAACTTGAACTTCCCCAGGAGGCTGTGGTGGGCACCCTTAGATTAGACTGTGTGAGCTTCGGAAGGAGGCAGATGCTGTGTCCCTGACAATGGGAGGTTAACTTCTCATCAGCAACAGCCTTGGCTGACTTAGTCTCATGGGTTCTCTGAGTAGCTAAAGGTTTTCTGGAAAGAAGCAGGCAGTACATATTTTAGACTTTGAAGGCCCTGGAGGTCTATGCTGTTAAGTCTTTACCTTTGCCTTGTTGCCCCCAAAGCAAGTACAGGTAAGACCTATGTGAACAGGTAAAGTCAGGTCTCCATAACTTCCTTTGTAGACTCTTAAATGTTTCACGTGATCGTCACAGGTCATTGGATAGGATTCTTCTAATCTGCCTTCTCAACCATTTAGTAATATAAAAATCATCTTAGCTTGTGAGCCACAGCAGACACTGGGAGCTGGCACAGGTCCAGGGTCCAAAGTTCCTTGATGCTGGCACAGAGCATCAGTAGGCACTTTTGACCCAGTCTTGCTTGCACTTTTAGTACTACTTGTGGGGACTGCAACAAATTATAACCATGTCTCCCAGATAACTCTGGGATTTCTGTCTGGATCTTAGCTGCCTTTGTCAGAAAGGCATGAAATCATTCTCCTTAATTTTATTTGTATGCCAGGATGCACTGACAAGGGCCTCCAATCGAAGCATTCGGTAGGTAGAGAAGGCAGACTTGTGAGAATGCTCTGTGAGTCTGGGCCGGCCTCGTCTATGTAGTGAGTTCCTGGCCAGCCAGGCTACATAAGGAGACCTTGTTCCAAAAACCAGGCAAACAAAAACTTTATTTGTGATGTGACTATGTGTACTATGTGTGTCAGGTAGGACTGTGTTTTTCTCCTGGTAGCAGATTGTCGATTGGAGGGTGTTTTTCTTTCTGGAAAGTCTGGAAAGCCTTTCACTAAAGCCGTGGATAAAGATGCTAACCGTGTTACGATCTGCGTCTGGGGTGGCTGTTATTTGCTGTTGATGACTGTCTAATGAGGTCTACTTTGGTCCAGTTCCTTTGGTTCTGTAATATATTCTGTCAGAGAGGAAAGCTAGAAAGTCCGTAGAATTATTTAGGAACTTGTAGTAGCATTTGGCTTGGCCCCTCCCATACCCACTATGCCGCCACTCCTTATCAGGGGTAAAATGAAAAATGATGAATATTCAGATCCACTGGCAGGAGGTGAGACCAGTGGAGGCACAGTTCTCGTCAGGGTCCTGCTGTGGGTGTCAGTGAGCTTCTGGAAAGGACACTGCTCTGTTGATAAAGGGCGTGGGTTCAATAGCTGCCTCCCCTGTCCTCGCTCATCTACTCTCCTGTCCCCTCTCCCATCCCCCCACCCCCATTTTCTGGTCTTGAAAGCAAATTGGTAATAGCTATCCTGATTTTTAAAAATCATTTACTTGTTTAAAAAGGTGTCAATCAGGTCAGAGGACTTTCTATAACTCTGTGGAAAGACAGTTTATAAAATAGCTTTTCTCTGTAACTATGTGGGAAATTAGGCAAATACTAGCTAAATTCTGAGAGAGAGAGAGAGAGAGAGAGAGAGAGAGAGAGACCCATTTGTTTATTCATTCACTTAATAAGTCTTGATTTAAGATTTGCATGCTGCTAAGTGTAAAAATTAAATAAATGACCTCACTGACAAAGATCAGTTCGTACACAGACAAGGAACGGGAAACCTGCAGGGACAGTGGTTTCTGCTTTATAGCACGGAGAAGGGCTATGTGAGCACTCGGCCACAGATACCTGCCGCTGGGATCCCACAAGAGTGGTTTCCCAGCACAGGCTGTCCATATTTTCTAGGCTTCATTGTTCATGGACCCTTCCTTGCCCTCCAGGAGAACTTTTCCCAGTCCGGATTGCCTTGTGCATGGAATATTATATTCCTTGTGCATGGAATATTATATTCCTCCCAGGGAGCACGCAGCTATAGGACCCTGCTTAGAGCCAGTCTTGTCACCACCGCCTAAGATAGGTCAAAGGTGCAAGAAGGACATCGGCACCTTGGAGGGGTGCTTGGCCAGCAGGAGAAGGGAAGAGGTCCATTCCAGCTAGGGATCAAAGATTCTTATCAGGAGAGTGGTGGGGTGTACGCCCCACTCCAAGTCTTGGAATTATGGCTGAAGTATAACAAGGCTTAAACCGTTTAGTATAGGTAAATGAACTTTCGTGGGGAAATGGAAATTGGCTGGTAGGTGTTCTTGGTACTACAGATACATTATTAAGATCTTCAGAGGTGGGCAGCTAACAGGGGCACCAGTGGCTATCACAGTACAGAGCTGTTTGCAAGCCAGGACAGTGACTAACCGTCAGTGCCTGAGGAAATGGTATCCTGAACAAGGCTTGGTGGTGTATCTCCTAGCTTTGTCGCCATAACAGAGACACTCCCCTTCAGAGGTTTTTAAGGAAACAAAATCAGCGCCCATTGAAAGGCAGAAGAACATCCCGAGCCCTTTACATGGAATGGTGAGGCCTGAAGAACTTGGTCTACGTCTTGGAAGCCCTGATCCCAGGCAGGGCAATTTACTGAGGCATTTGTTCCAACAGGTATCCAGGCTTTGTGTTGCTGAGTTCTGTAGACCACCTCCCTTCCTGGAATTTCACTTCTGACCCTGGGGCACTTGGGCATACTGAGCCATTGAGGGGAGTTACAGAGTGGCTTTGAGGTGAAGTGTCCTTGGTAATAAAAGTTCTAAGTCTGTTTCTAAAGGGAAGGGATGGTTTCTATAATTTCTGTAAATAATGGGATTCTGTAGACTCTGGGGATGGCTCAGGCTGTAAAGTGCTTGCCTTCGAGCATAAGGAACTGAGTCTGATCACCAGAACCCTTATAGAAATGTCATGCACACATAATCCCAGCACTGGGAAGGCAGGGATGGGCGGATCCCTGGTGAGCTCCAGGCCAACGAGCACTCTTGCAGCAAAAAAGGTAGTCCCTGAGGATGACACCCACAGTTGCCCTCTGGCTTCCACATGCACACAAGCACATGTTCATGAGCACCCACACAGAGAGACATATATACATTAATAAATAATGTGCTTCTATGATGCACTTTCCACTGAGCCTCCGAAACTCCCAAGGAGGTGACAGCTGTGGCGTTGAGGAAGATCTCACAGGATTATGGGTACAGAAGCTCACAGCTATGGCAAAGATAACCAGAATTCTCAATTTCAAGGAGCCTTGTAGATCTTGGATTAAACCATGTAGACACCATGGCAATCCAGTTCATGCATGGGCCATACCCAGCTTTTACATGACCCACAAACCAAGAGATTTCAGTTTTAATGTTGGGGTACTGGGAACCCAACCCAGAGCCTCACATTTGCTAGGCAGGCAGCAGCTCTACCACAGAATTACACCTCAGACCTATATTTATAAATGTTTTGAATCGAAGAAGAAGAAGAAAGAGGAGGAGGAGGAGGAGGAGGAGGAGGAGGAGGAGGAGGAGAAGAAGAAGACTATTTTCCTGGGTGGTGGTGGCACACATCTTTAATCCCAGCACTTGGGAAGCAGAGGCATGAAGATCTCTGAGTTTGAGGCCAACCCAGTCTACCAGTCTATAGAGCAAATTCCAGGACAACCAGAGTCACACAGGGACTCACTCTCTCTCTCTCTCTCTCTCTCTCTCTCTCTCTGTTGCACTCTCCCTCTCTCTCAATTGCTCTCTCTCTCTCTCTGTTTATCATGTGGGATTACACAAAATTAAAATTTCAGCATCCATAAACAACATCTTCTTGGAACACAGTTAAGCTTATTCTTTTACCTTTGGCTGATGCCTGCTTTCAAGTTACAGTGGTGGGCCAGAGTAGCATGGCAGAGAAAAGCCGGGCCTGCAAAGCTTGAAGCAGTCATAGTTGGCACATGCAAAATCACTGAAACTCACCCTTGTTGAAATGACACTGGGGAAGAGATAAGGTCACAGTTTTGCAAATCCACTGCCTGGTGCTCTCCTTGTTCTGAGAGCTGTGGCTAGTTCTGAGGCCAAAGCTCGTTTCTTTGGACTGGTCTCCCACCCCAGTCTCACCCCTTGTTATACTATCATAGTTACCTGAGCGCAGCCACTTAGGGAAGGGAGATAAGAGGAAAGAGTTTCAATGGGATGGCTGGGGAGTGGAGGCCTGGGAAGGCCCCAAACCAAGAACAAGGAGCAGAACGGAAGGAGGACTTCTCTAAGACGAGTTCTGATGCAAATCCCATGTCCTCAACCATCTCTGAGTACTTCTGCCTCCGGCATCCACTCTCCAGGGCTGTGGCTGACAACTGGACTCAACAATGTGATAGTAGTTTCTCTGGTTCTGGTGGCCTTGGCTTTTCTGTAATCTTGATGGAAATGGAGCCAACTCTCCTGCAGAAGCCCAAACAAATCTCAGGATGGACCTCCTGCAGAGTAATCCGTGATTCACAAACTGTGGGTTTGTTTGTGTTGAAAGCAGAGTTATTGTTCCTACTTCTTCTTGGGAAGCAGGCCCTTGCTCTCTTTGAGTCCTTCCTCTGAGTTGGCACACCTCTGAGCCTGCTCTGCAAGGGGGAGGCTGCCTCTGGCAGACAGGCTGGGATCAGAGTTCTGGCGTCAGAAGTCTTTTCTGGCTTTTGCTTGGATCCCTGTTTTCCAGTCATCTCTTCTACACAATGAAAATATCCTCCAAAAACAAACACACACACAAACAAACAAACAAAACGCCTTTGTCTGCCCCTTGTGAATAGGAGCCAGGCTGGATCTGAACAGTCGCTTGTCTAAAACTATTTAGGAAGTAGAAGCCTTTGTGATATGAAGACAATCTGTCACCTTAGAACACAGCCTGCACCTTCACCTCCCATCCCCCACCCCCAGTCTCTGCTGGAGTTTGAGACTCTGTGGCAGGTGGAGTCTTCCCACTAGACTGTAAAGTGGAAGATCCACCTTTTGAGACTTTATTCGATGCCCTTGGAGGGACTAGTGTGCCTCCACTAGTCCAAAACTAGATGGCCAGTTTCTTAACCTGATTACCTTTCATCTGACTCTTAATGGCTCCTTCTCAGGGTGCTTCCTTTCTTCCTTCCTTCCTTTCTTCCTTTCTTTCTTTCTTTCTTTCTTTCTTTCTTTCTTTCTTTCTTTCTTTTGTTGTTGTTTGTTTGTTTGTTTTGTTTTTTGTTTTTTTCCTCAGGGTGCTTTCTTATCAACAGGAAGACATGCCCACCTCCAAAGCCCAGTGTGTACAAGAAACTTAAAACAATTTTCCTTAGATTCCAGATTGTGTGTGTGTGTGTGTGTGTGTGTGTGTGTGTGTGTTACACGTGAGTTCAGGTACATGTGCACATGTGTGCATGTAGAGATCAGAGGTCATCCGTAAGGAGTCACTCTTTAAGAGCAATCAATACGCCATGGTCTCTCAGCTGGGCTTGCTAGCCAGTGAGCCCCAGGGATTCTCCTGTTCCTACCTCCTCAGCCTTGGGATTAAAATAGTGATAATGATAAAGTAATAATAATAGTGCATCAACTTTTAATGGCTTAAATGTTTACTTTATTACTTCATGTGTATGGTTGTTTTGCCTGCATGTATAACTGTGTGATACCTACAGAGGCCAGAGGAGGGTGTTGGGTCTCTTGGAATTGGAGCTACAGACAATTGTTAAGCACCATATGGATGCTGGGAATTGAAATTGGGTCCTCTGGAAGAGCCTTCCCCTTACACGTCTTTTTGTAACTAATAAAGGACACTGGAGGTTGGGGTGATGTCTTCATGCTTATGTGGCAAGTCCTTGACTGAGCCACCTTCCCAGGCTCCCCAACCCTCTGGGCTGCTATTTAGATACAATTCATTTTCTCTTTATAGCTAAGCCTCTGGGGAGTGTGATTATCTGGGTTGTGCCCAGTGCCTCTTCTGTCACCCACAGTGTTGGGGTTTGCAACTGAGCATCTCACCTGCTAGAACCACCCCGGTGAAGCTTCTGCGTTTGGTCTTTACCTTTGACCACATCTGGATTCTGGAGGTGGAACTCAGGTCTTGATGCTTTCAAAGCAAGAACCATCTTTTGCTTTCTTTTGAATGAGTATCTCGTGAATACGAATAGGTAGGAATAGATTTTGGGTGAAACATTCTGGTAGTCCTAACAGAGGCTGGGGAAGGATGCTACTTTGAAATATTTAAGGCATTAATGACAGGGCCCAGTAACGTCTATGGAGAAGTTACAGGCTTGTCTTGTCTCAGTGCTTCTGATGATAAGATTTGAGGAAACCACAGTGCTCAGAGAAACTTCTAGAGTCCCCTCACTTCTCATGTTCCCTTTTGCCTCGTTTCCTGACTTGTAAACAGACCAAGCGGGAGCAGATGACCGTGAATAAGATTACCTAAGAGCTGAGTTCAGCATATCCTGTTATGGTCAATCTGTTTTGGTTTAACTTTCCCTCTCTTTCATGGGCATGTGATCAGGGTGCTGACTGGGCTTGTGAAAATGAGTGTTTTAATTTTTCACTGTGGTGGTCAGCGTGGTCTGGTTGAAAGGTCATACCGGTCTGAACTAGCAGCGTGTTCAAATTCCACTTCTAACACCAAATGTCAACATCTTCGCTTTCCTGCGATTTAAGTAAAAACATGAAATGGGAATCGTTCTTGAGGCCTGTGCATGAATGGGAAGGAATCCGACAGCACCGTGCTGGGGTAAGCTGGGCGCTGTGGGAAGCCATTAGGAAGGAACTCGATAGTATGGTGCTGGGTGTAAGCTGGGTAATGTGGGAAGCCATTAGGAGTGTAGGGTTCCAGTGGACACAGGGGGAGCAGTTTCCAGGCTTCTGCCTTCCTGTCTGCTCTTCAAAACATCCTCCTGACCCCTGCCCACCCTGCCCAGTCAGCCGGAGCCTGGGGGACACAGATGACTCCCACAGATGACACAGGCTTTTCCCACTGCTGCCAAAACAATGAATGAAAAGAAAGACGTTATAAAAGTTGGATTTTTATACAAATTGTTCTGTGAATAAAAGGAAGCAAATGTAGCTTTGTGTTCTGGGTTCCAGTTATATCACCAAAGCACCAATTACCTTGAAGACTGGGGTGTCCAGTCTATGAGCTCATTTGCAGATAAAAGAAAACAAACTTGTGGGGCTTGAGAGGTGGCTCAGCGCTTAAGAGCACTTACTGCTCTCGCAGAGACCCTATGCTCACTCTTATCAGGTGGCCCACAATCACCAGTAACTTTAATTCTGGGGGTTCCGAAGCCCAATGACCTCTGAGGTACCTGCACACATGCAGTGCACACAGCACACATGCAGTACACACAGCACACATGCAGTACACACAGCACACATGCAGTGCACACAGCACACATGCAGTGCACATAACACACATGTAGTGCACATAACACACATGCAGTACACACAGCACACATGCAGTGCACATAACACACATGCAGTGCACACAGAACACATGCAGTACACATAACACACATGCAGTGCACATGACACACATGCAGTGCTACAACACACATGCAGTGCACATAACTCACACAAGTACATGGAAATAAACATGAAATAAATAAGTTAATGAAGCAAATCTTTTTGTCATTGTTGTTTTGTTTTTCCAAGACAGGCTTTCTCTGTGCAGCCCTGGCTGTCCTGGAACTTGCTGTGTAGACCAGGTTAGCTTTGCTGTGTAGACCAGGTTAGCCTTGCACTCAGAGATCTACTTGCCTTTGCCTCCTAAGTGCTGGGACTAAAGGCATGTGCCACCAGCCTGGCCTAATTAAACAATTCTTTTAAAAAAAGAAAATGACCCTGTAAAGCTTCTGTTTTCAAACCCATTCTCTAAGATAAAGGATGTATTCCAGTCACTATCTGATATACTTTGGAAAGAGAAAAGTGATTCAATCATTAGATTCAGGGATCGAGAAGCAAACCCCTCTTGGAGCGTCCTTATCTCTGTGTGGGGTAGTATCGATTGGTGAGTGTGAGATTGCAGCCATTCTGAGGCCCAGAGGCCACTGAGCTGGAGCTGCACTCTGAATATGGCTGTTGGTGTCTCCTAGCTATTTCTGCCTGGCAACTAGCCAATATCACCAGGAATGGTGATATTATCCCACAATCCAGATAACAATCCAGACGGCTGCCATGGATGTAAGGCAGTGAAATCTACTGAAGGTGAGTCAACTATAAATCCCCTCTGGGTTTAAGAAGTTGGAACCAGATGGAGGATAAACCTATCTCCTGGCAAGGAGAGCTCACCAACTTACAACATAGACTCTGGCTGTGGTGTGGACCAGAGCAGACATGACCACTCCACAGTTTTTTCCCCCACCAAGATATGTGTGATTGAACACATAGCCTTGACTTGTTTACTGGAAAAACTCACTGGTTAACCAGCATGAATGTTGGCGTGAATGTTAAAAAAAAAGTTCTAACCACAGAGGTAGTGAAAGTATATTTGAAAGCAGCATCCAGCGTGGTTGAAAGATAAATTTATTAGTCAGTGGTTATTGAACACTATACAGTATGTTTTAGTTAATATTGATAGTGAACCTTACAAATGAAGCATTGATTGGTATTATCTTGGGGAAACTCAGGCTTTGAACATAGCAGTCATTTATGTAGTCATACAGCTGGTCAGTATGAAATTAGGATCCAAATCCAGTCTGACCGAACAGATCTTACCCACTGGGCAGAGTGCTTCCAGGCCCTCTAAGCCTGAGGTATGCCTCTGAAACTGGGTTGAATTAAGGGTATAATCACCTAGGCGCCCACACTAAAAGTCATCCTCTAGTAGGCCTTTTCAATCCCCTTCATCCACCTAACACACTGGTGATGCTGTCCCACGATCCAGATAATGCGGCTGCCAAGGATGTAAGGCAGTGAAATCTACCGAAGGTGAGTCAACCATAAACCTCCGGGATTTAAAAAGTTGGAACCAGATGGAGGATAAATCTATCTCCGGGCAGGGAGAAAGGCAAGGCCAGAGAGCCTTGGGCAGTTGTATTTCTTGTTGAGTGAGGAAATTCAGATATAGTGAAGGGACTGGAAGTGAGGGCTCGTTGAGAGAAGGCTAGAGAAGCTTGTAGAGTCTCTTTTCCCCTGTAGCCAGGTCTATTGAACGCTGATTGATGCACTTTTGTTATTTGTTGAAATTTTCCATTTCCTATCTAAAATAGAGTTCTGTTTCACTCATCGTGGACCAATCTGATCGTGATACAAACTGAAGCAAAACCAAAAAGACTTTCACAATCTCACCAGATAACCCACTTTCCCACTGTGACTGAGAGCGCCTGCCCAGCTCACAGACACTCTTGCCCCATCCACGCCCCGTAGCCACGCCCCCCGTGGCCACACCCCCACAGAGAAGAACTGCCAGCCACCACAGCAATACTACTCTGAACGATCTACCAGGCCATAGCTTACTCATCCTCTCACTTGGTTCTGCCTCACATTGAATTGGAAATCTTTAAGATTTTATGTTTTTTACAGGCATGCCTGTCATCTTTTGCCCTTTGGGTGCAGAGCAGGAGGATCTTGAGTGTCAGGTCAGCCTGGACTACATACTGAGATCTTGTTTCTCTTTCTTTTTTTTAAAACTATACAATATAAAGACACAGACCCCCTAGATGTCAACCGTTCATTAGAATGGTTGAGCAGGGATTGGAGATATGGCACCATCAGGAGAGCTGCTTCTGTACAAGGAGGAGGAACGTCCATCACCTGAAAATTAGTAAAGCCAGGTGTGCTAACACATAAGTGTGATACCAGTGCTGGGGAGGAGACCTGTTCTGTCTGACAAGGTCTAGGCTGGTGATAGACCCTCCTCTAAAAAGCCAAAAGATGGCCTATACCTGAGGTATAACACCCATGCTTGTCCTCGGATCTCCACCCAAATACACACAGGAGCACCATGGACACACACACACACACACAGAGACACACAGACACACACGAGGAAGAAATTCTCAAACCCTTCAATAGATGGGAAGGATCCTGGATTTATCCCTGCTTCAAATCCATCTTTATCTTTTTTGTTTGTTTGGTTGGTTGGTTTTTTGTTTTTGTTTTTTTTTTTTAAGGTTTTTCGAGACAGGGTTTCTCTGTGTAGCCCTGGCTGTCCTGGAACTCACTCTGTAGACCAGGCTGGCCTCGAACTCAGAAATCCACCTGCTTCTGCCTCCCAAGTGCTAGGATTAAAGGCATGCGCCACCACTGCCCGGTCCATCTTTATCTTGAAAATGCAACTCTCTTCATGTTTTAGCGTTTCCTAATAATGTCATCTATTTTTTCCCCTTTTTCTTAAGTTACCCTAGGTCAACTTTAGCTTATTACAAATAAAGAAATTTTTTTAGTCTTCCAGATTTCTTCTTTGTGTGTGTTAACCATAATACATAATATAACAATATAGTGTAGAGTGAAAACAATCCTTTCGTATATACACAGTTCAGTGATATATTATGAACATTGCTCAAAGACAATAGATATAATTTAATTTTAATAATGTGACATATATCATTGTTTAACTTGTAATGCTGTGCTCAATTGATATCCCTGGGAGGTCTGATCTTTTCTGAAGGGAAATGGAGGAGTGTATCCGGGGAAGAGGGGCCTGGAGGAGGGGGCAGGACAGGAGGGAGGGAAAGCTGCGGTCCTGAAACATTATATGTGAGAACAGAAAAAATCTGCTCTGTTCTAAGGTTATAATCCTGAAAGTCATGATTTCAGGCAAAGTGTGTGTGTGTGTGTGTGTGTGTGTGTGTGTGTGTGTGTGTGTGTGTGACGGGCTTAGAGATCAGAAGAAGACATTGTCTTTGTCTCTATTTTACTGCCTTGAGACCGGTTCTCTCATTGAACCTAAAGCTTTCCATTTCAGCTAGGCTGTCTGGACAGCAAACTCTCAGAATCCACCTGTCCTCGAGGGGCACAGGTACTGGAAATAAGGCTGCCTTGGATGAACACATCGGGATTCAAACTTGGGTCCTTCTGCATGTGTAGCACTCACTCTCACCCACCGAGCAAACCCCTCAGCCCAGTAAGCCCAATTTAAATTCTTACATTGTTCATTTCAGTTGTTATATTGTATACAAAGCAATTTTGAATTGTCCATTTTCTTTAGAAAATGAGTTCTAATCTACATTCTCATCCCTGGTGAGGGAGGGATGATGTAATTGCAATTGCTTGTGTTTTTGTCTGGTAAAAGAAAAAAAAAACAAAACATGACACCTCCTTTTGGTTTGCTAGGTTTGTTTGTTCTCTTTTCTTTTCTTTTAGACAGGAGCTCACTGTAATCCTGGCTGGCCTTAGCCTCTCAGAGCTCCAAATGCCTCTGCCTCCTGAGCACTGGGATTAACCCCTCGGCCTCTGAATCTTATTTAGCATCTGATATTTGCCTTTAAATATGAACCCTTTTACATTTCAAATACCATGTCATTTGTATAACTTCATCTACAAAATTCATGTTTTGGCCATTTTCCTCTTTTTAAAATTAGAGCTCTCCAGTTTTCATTTGTTTATGTTTTCAGTGAAAGGAGAAGGAAGCTGAGACCTGGTGCACACTAGGCAGGTGAACAAATGAGCTGCTTCCCCAGCCCTTCTCATTTTCAATTTACAAGAAATCTTTACCTATATGTGTATAAAACACATTTCATACACACACAACAGTATAATAAGGTTTAAGATCCTGTAAAGGTCCATTTCATAACACTGAAAAAAAAGCAGAGTTACAGGAGCCCTGGTTGTCATAAAACTCGCTCTGTAGACCATGCTGGCCTCAAACTTAGAGGTCCACTTGCCTCTGGCTACCATTGCTGGGATTAAAGTTGTGTGCCACCACCGCCCAGCCAGTTGCTTTTCTTACAGCTAAAAGTGGGGCTAGAGTTTAGCTTGGACAACAGTGTCAGACCACTTGGGCTGCAGGGGTTTACATTTTCAGGTAGAGGAGGACACTACATGGTCCCACCAAACTGGAAGAGTTGGGCAATAGCCTGGTTCCCACAGACTTTTCAGCCTTAGTTCTCCTGAAGTGGAGAGTGAAGACCCAAGGTTTAATGGGTTGACAGGAAGCTTGGGAGAGGGGACATAGTACATCTCATTAAGATTTTTGTATTCATATCTCTGGCTTCAGCTCTGCACCCAATCTCACAAAACCCAGAGGAGGCGAGACCTCTAACCTGGGCAGTATCTTAGGTAAGGAGACAGCAACACCCGCCCCAAACAGGGAATAACTGGGACCCACTGGGACCCAGGAATTCACTCCTGGCTAGGGGCACTGGTTCCTTCTGGTCTGCGCCTGAGCACTGAGCAGATCTTGGGCCTCAGCTCTAAACCACAGCAGCGACACCCACCCCACACAGTTCTGACACAACCAAGATAATAGGAAAGACAGGCTCCAGTCAGAGGTCCAGATGGTGAAAGGCAAGCACAAGAACATAAGCATCGCCGGACAGTGGTGGTGCACGCCTTTAATCCCAGCACTTGAGAGGCAGAGACAGGCGGATTTCTGAGTTCGAGAGTTCGAGGCTAGCCTGGTCTACAGAGTGAGTTCCAGGACAGCCAGGGCTACACAGAGAAACCCTGTCGAAAAACAAAAACAAAAACAAAAAAAAACAAACAAAAAAAACAAAAAAAAGAACATAAGCATCAGCAACCCAGGGTACTCAGTCAGCATCATCAGAATTAGTTCTCCCAAAATAGAAAGGCATGACTACCCCGTATCACCAGGAAAGCAAGAACTTTAAGCAAGGATACCCCATATCAACAGGAAAGCAAAGACTTTAAGAAGGACATAAATAACACTCTCAAAGAAATTGAGAAGAACACAGGTAAACAGGTAGAAGCCTTTAAAGAGGAAACACAAAAATCCCTTAAAGAATTACAAGAAAACACAACCAAACAGGTGAAGGAATTGAACAAAACTATCCAGGACATAAAAATGGAAGTAGAAACAATAAAGAAATCACAAAAGGAGATTACCCTGGAGATAGAAAACCTAGGAAAGAAAACAGGAGTCATAGACACAAGCATCACCAACAGAGTACAAGAGATAGAAGAGAGAATCTCAGGTGCAGATGAAATCATAGAGAATATTGACACAACTGTCAAAAAAAAAAGGCAAAATGCAGAAAGTTCTTAACCCAAAACATCCAGGAAGTCCAGGACACAATGAGAAGACCAAACCTAAGGATAATAGGTATAGATGAGAGTGAAGGTTCCCAACTTAAAGGGACAATAAATATCTTCAACAAAATTATAAAAGAAAACTTCCCTAACCTAAAGAATGAGATTCCATAAACATACAAGAAGCCTACAGAATGTCAAATAGACTAGACCAGAAAAGAAATACCTCCTGTCACATAATAAAACACCAAATGCACAAAACAAAGAAAGAGTATTAAAAGCAGTAAGGGAAAAAGGCCAAGTAACATATAAAGGTATCAGAATTACACCAGACTTCTCACCAGATACTATATAAGCCAGAAGATCCTGGACAGATGTCACACAGACCCTAAGAGATCACAAATGCCAGCCTAGGCTACTACACCCAGCAAAACTCTCAATTACCATAGATGGAGAAACCAAGATATTCCATGACAAAATAAAATTTACACAATATCTTTCCACAAACCCAGCACTACAAAAGATAATAGAGGGAAAGCTCCAATACGAGGAGAGAAATTATACCCTAGAAAGAGCAAGAAAGCCGGGCGGTGGTGGCACACGCCTTTGATCCCAGCACTTGGGAGGCAGAGGCAGGCAGATTTCTGAGTTCGAGAGTTCAAGGCTAGCTTGGTCTACAGAGTGAGTTCCAGGACAGCCAGGGCTACACAGAGAAACCCTGTCTCGAAAAAACCGAAAAAAAAGAAAAAAAAGAAAAAGGAAAAAAAAGAAAGAAAGAGCAAGAAAGTAATCTTCCAACAAATCCAAAAGAAGATAGCCACACAAACAATGCCACTGCTAATAACAAAAATAACAGGAAGCAACAATCCAACAATCCCCTCTCCTTAATATCTCTTAACATCAATGGACTCAATTCCCCAATAAAAAGACATAGACTAATCGACTGGATATGTAAACAGGACCCAGCATTTTGCTGCATACAGAAAACTCACCTCAGTGACAAAGACAGACAGTACCTTAGAATAAAAGGCTGGAAAACATTTTTTCAAGCAAATAGTCCTAAGAAACAAGCTAGAGTAGCCATTCTAATATTGAATAAAATCGACTTTCAACTTAAATATATCAAAAAGGATAAAGAAGGACATTTCATATTCATCAAAGGAAAAGTCAACCAACATAAACTCTCAATTCTGAATATCTATGCGCCAAATGCAAGAGCACTCACTTTCATAAAAGAAACTTTACTAAAGCTCAAAGCACACATTGCACCTCACACAATAATAGTGGGAGACTTCAACTCCCCACTCTCAGCAATGGACAGATCATGGAAACAGAAACTAAACAGAGATACAGTGAAACTAACAGAAGTTATGAACCAGCAGGGCAATGGTGGCACACACCTTTAATTCCAGCACTTGGGAGGCAGAGGCAGGTGGATTTCTGAGTTCGAGGCCAGCCTGATCTACAGAGTGAGTTCCAGGACAGCCAGGGCTACACAGAGAGACCCTGTCTTGAAAAACCTAAAAAAAAAAAAAAAAGTTATGAACCAAATGGATTTAACAGATATCTATAGAACATTTCATCCTAAAACAAAAGAATATACCTTTTTCTCAGCACCTCATGGTACCTTCTCTAAAATAGACCATATAATTGGTCACAAAACAGGCCTCAACAGATATAAGAAAATTTAAATAATCCCATGCATCCTATCAGATCATCATGGACTAAGGCTGGTCTTCAATAACAACAAAAACAACAGAAAGCCCTCATGCACATGGAAACTGAACAATGCTCTACTCAATGATAACTAGGTCAAGGAAGAAATAAAGAAATTAAAGACTTTTTAGATTTTAATGAAAATGAAGACACATCATACCAAAACTTATGGGACAAAATGAAAGCAGTGCTAAGAGGAAAACTCATAGCTCTAAGTGCTTACAAAAAGAAACTGGAGAGAGCATACACTAGCAGCTTGACAACACACTTGAAAGCTCTAGTACAAAAAGAAGCAAACACCAAAGAGGAGTAAACGATAGGAAATAATCAAACTCAGGGCTGAAATCAACCAAATAGAAACAAAAAGAACTATACAAAGAATCAATAAAACCAGGAGCTGGTTCTTTGGAAAATCAACAAGATAGAGAAGACTGATTAGCCAGACTAATCAGAGGGCAGAGAGACAGTATCCAAATTAATAAAATCAGAACTGAAAAGGGTGACATAACAACAGAAACAGGAAATTCAAAAAAATCATCAGATCCTACTACAAAAGCCTATACTCAACAAAACTGGAAAATCTGGATGAAATGGACAATTTTCTAGACAAATACCAGTTACTAAAGTTAAATCAGGCCCAGATAAACCATCTAAACAGTCCCATAACCCCAAAAGAAATAGAAGCAGTCATTAAAAGTCTCCACACCAAAAAAAGTCAAGGACCAGACAGTTTTAGTGCAGAGTTCTATCAGACCTTCAAAGAAGACTTCATACCAATTCTCTATAAACTGTTCCACAAAATAGAAACAGAAGGAACACTACTCAATTCATTCTATGAAGCCACAATTATGTTCATACCTAAACCACACAAAGACCCAACAAAGAAAGAGAACTTCAGACCAATCTCCCTTATGAATATCGATGCAAAAATACTCAACAAAATTCTCGCAAACTGAATCCAAGAATACATCAAAACAATTATCCATCATGATCAAGTAGGCTTTATCCCAGAAATGGAGGGATGGTTCAATATATAGAAATTCATCAATGTAATCCACTATATAAACAAACTCAAAGAAAAAAACCACATGATCATATCAATAGATGCTGAGAAAGCATTTGACAAAATTCAACACCCCTTCATGATAAAAGTCTTGGAAAGATCAGGAATCTAAGGCCCATATCTAAACATAGTAAAAGCAATATATGGCAAACCAGTAGCCAACATCAAACTAAATGGAGAGAAACTTGAAGCAATCCCACTAAGATCAAGGACTAGACAAGGTTGCCCACTCTCTCACTACCTATTCAATATAGTACTGGAAGTCCTAGCCAGAGCAATTAGGCAACACAAGGAGGTCAAAGGGATACAAATTGGAAAGGAAGAAGTCAAAATTTCACTATTTGCAGATGATATGATAGTATACTTAGTGACCTCAAAACTTCCACCAGAGAACTCCTAAACCTGATAAACAACTTTAGCAAAGTGGCTGGATATAAAATTAACTCAAATAAATAAGTAGCCTTCCTCTACTCAAAAGATAAACAGACTGAAAAAGAAATTAGGGAAATGACACTCTTCACAATAGTCACAAATAATATAAAATACCTTGGTGTGAATCTAACCAAGCAAGTAAGAGATCTGTATGACAAAAACTTCAAGTCCCTGAAGAAAGAAATTGAAGCAGATCTCAGAAGATGGAAAGATCTCCTATGCTCATGGATTGGAAGGATTAATATAGTAAAAATGGCTATCTTGTCGGGCAGTGGTGGCGCATACCTTTAATCCCAGCACTTGGGAGGCAGAGACAGGCGGATTACTGAGTTCGAGGCCAGCCTGGTCTACAGAGTGAGTTCCAGGACAGCCAGGGCTACACAGAGAAACTCTGTCTCGAAAAACCAAAAAAACAAACAAACAAACAAACAAACAAACAATGGCTATCTTGTCGAGAGCAATCTACAGATTTAATGCAATCCTCATCAAAATTCCCACTCAATTCTTCATAGAGATAGAAAAAAGCAATTCTCAAATTCATTTTAGTGATAGTGAGAACTATTCTCAACAATAAAAGAACTTCTGGGGGAATCATCATCCCTGACCTCAAGCTGTACTACAGAACAATAGTGATAAAAACATCATGGTATTGCTACAGAGACAGGCAGGAGGATCAATGGAACAGAATAGAAGACCCAGAAATGAACCCCCAAACTTATGGTCACTTGATTTTTGACAAAGGAGCTAAAACCATCCAGTGGAAAAAAGACAGCATTTTCAACAAATGGTGCTGGTTCAACTGGAGGTCAGCATGTAGAAGAATGCAAATTGATCCGTACTTATCTTCTTGTACAAAGCTCAAGTCCAAGTGGATCAAGGACCTCCACATAAAACCAGATACACTGAAACTAACAGAAGAGAAAATGGGGAAAAGCTTTGAACACATGGGCACAGGGGGAAAGTTCCTGAACAGAACACCAATGATCAAGAATTGACAAATGGGACCTCATAAAACTGCAAAGCTTCTGTAAAGCAAAGGACACCATCAATAGGACAAAGCGGCAACCAACAGATTGGGAAAAGATCTTTATCAATCCTGCATCTGATAGTGGGCTAATATCTAAGATATACAAAGAACTGAAGAAATTAGACTCCAGACAACCAAATAACCCTATTAAAAAATGGAGTACAGCCGGGCGGTGGTGGCGCACGCCTTTAATTCCAGCACTTGGGAGGCAGAGGCAGGTGGATTTCTGAGTTCGAGGCCAGCCTGGTCTACAGAGTGAGTTCCAGAACAGCCAGGGCTACACAGAGAAACCCTGTCTCGAAAAACCAAAAAAAAAAAAAAAAAAAAAGTCAAAAAATGGAGTACAGAGCTAAACAAAGAATTCTCAACTGAGGAAACTCAAATGCCAGAAAAGCACCTAAAGAAGTGTTCAACATCCTTAGTCATCAAGGAAATGCAAATCAAAACAACCCTGAGATTCCACCTCACACCAGTCAGAATGGCTAAGATTAAAAATTCAGGTGACAGCAGATGCTGACGAGGATGTGAAGAAAGAGGAACATTCTTCCATTGTTGGTGGAATTGTAAGCTGGTACAATCACTATGGAAAGCAGTCTGGCGGTTCCTCAGAAAATTGAACATAGTATTACCTGAGGACCCAGCAATACCACTCCTGGGCATATACCTACAAGATGTTTCAACATAAAACAGGGATACATGCTCTACTATGTTCATAGCAGCCTTATTTATAATAGCCAGAAGCTGGAAAGAACCCAGATGTCCTTCAACAGAGGAATGGATACAGAAACCATGGTACATTTATACAATGGAGTACTACTCAGCTATTAAAAACAATGAGTTCATGAAATTCTTAGGCAAATGGATGGAACTGGAAAATATTATCCTGAGTGAGGTAACCCAATCACAAAAGAACACACATGATATGTACTTACTGATAAGTGGATATTAGCCCCAAAGCTCACAATGCCAAGATACAATGCATAGACCACATGAAGCTCAAGAAGAAGAAGGAAGACCAAAGTGTGGGTGCTTTGGTCCTTCTTAAAAGGAGTATCAAAATACTCAACCAGAACTCCCAGGGTCTAAACCTTCAGCCTGGGAACACAAAGGGTGGGACTTATGGCTCCACCTGTATAGGTAGTTGAGGACGGCCTTGTCAGGCATCAGTGGAAGAGGGGGGCCTTGATCCCTGAAAGTTTGGATTCCCTAGTGTTGGGGAATTCGAGAGCAGGGAGGCAGAAATGGGTGGATGGTGGGGGCACACTCTCATAGAAGTAGGAGGAGGGGGGATGAGATAAGGGGTTTGGGTTAGAATGGGAAGCAGGATAATATTGAAAGGTAAATAAAGTATTCAATTGAAAAAAAACAGATAGTGGGTCTGGAAATTGTAGTCAAGCAGTTGAGACTTTTTGTCAACAATTTATTATGGGGATTTTGTATAATCCTCAAGGACAAGGTATCGTGGAAGAGGCCCATGGAACTTTAAAAAGATTGGTGAGACATACTGTTGCTGAGACAAAGAATGATGCCGACCTGTGAGCTTGCTGAGTGCCCTGACAAGGGTGACTGGGGAGCTGTACTGGACATATGTTCCTGACCCACCTTTGCTTGACTATATCCCAGATGGGACAAGCTGCCTTGCCTCAAGTTTTTAGACCTTGTGGGATAGAGAATCAAAAAGAGAAATTATACTGTCTCTTATATTCTTCTTAAAGGTGACCAGCTATTAGAACTCAATCATGTACTGTTCTAGAAATCAATCCAATATTGGAAAGAACAGTCTACTTTTGGAAGACTGGATCTGGACATTGTCAGAGACATATTTGGAAGTTAGCTGTAGTTCACTATGATGTTACGATAGCAAGAGATAAAGTTGGGACAAGATCTGGATTTCAAACAAGGGTTAGTGAATGTTTTAAGGCTCTTTTAATTGTCAAGCTAAAATTGGTTTTGTCTCTTCTACAGTATTTATTGTAAGTTGCATTGACTGTGTGTTGAATCCTGGCAAGGATTATCTGTTACAAGGATCTATCAACTAGCTTTTGTCTTACTGCCCTAAGTATTAGAAAACCTTGATTTGCTGAAAAAAAGCTTGAAGATGCTGGAAGAAGTGAGTTAGGCTTTAAGCAGAAGCAAGAGGGTAGTGGGCTTGATTATTGCTGGTATAACAGCTTTAATTTCATTAATTGCTACCACCACTGCTTCTGCAATAGCATTGACACAAGGAGTTAAGACAACTATTTTTGTTAACCATATAGCAAAAAAAAAAAAATGCTACTAATGTATTGAGTATACAAAAGGATTTATATAGGTATCTGGAACAATGGATGATGCTCTATAACGTATTCAAGTTATCTGAAGAAGGTTCAGGGTTCAAGAGTTAGGAGCCATCCAAAATGTCATGACAAATATCATTGGAGTGGTGTTACTTTTGAAATTCACAATGATTGTCATTATAATTAGAAAAAAGTTTAAAGACACCTGTAGGATATTTGGCATAATACTAACACCTCTCTGAATGTGTTAACTTTGTGTAGTGAGATTATGAATTTAAAGAATGCTGCTCTGTTGAGCTTTGATGCTGCAGATAATGCTGATAAAATTATCCCTGGCCTGAGGTTAGTATTTCCATTTTGGTCAAATTTCAAGAATCCCATAGATAGCTTGATTAGGCTAGCCCTTCTTGTCCTGGGAATATTTTTATTCCTGCCCATTGTATTAAAGCTTGTCTCTAACTACATCAACAGGCTGGCAGCCAAAGTACATGACTTAAAACTGATAATAGACCCCCAGACAGAGTTTTTAATTTAACAGTCTGGCAAGCCAAGGACGGTAAGATCCTGCACTGAGCCTTACCAACCTAAGACAGAAGTGCATTGCTTTTGATAATGCATATTCCATGATAGGTAAGGAAGGAATTCTTGTCAAAACAACCTAAGACAGGCTCAGTCTTGTTAATGAAATAAAAAAGGGGGAGAGGTGGAGAGCCTTTGGGGCTGCTTGGCAAGAAGCTGACATGTGCCAAGGACAAGGACAAGGGCTGCTTGGCAGGAATATGACATTGGCCAAGGTCAAGGAAGTAGGCTTCAGGCAGGAATCTGACATTAGGCTAGAACAAAGAAGTAATTTCAAGTAGGAATCTAAATCTCAAGCTACAACAAAGAAGTAATATCAGGCAGGAATCTAAATATTAGGCTAGAACAAGGAAGTAGGCTTCAGACATGAAAATAACCTTAGGGTAGGACAGGGAAGTAGGCTCAGATACTTTGGTCATCCTGATAAGCCTTTAGAAACAGTGATCACGGGAGTGTTCATGTAATTGGGTTTATGCCTTGCTTTTTCTTTGACTATTTGTGTTTATTGTCTTGCTTGTTCCTTGACTATTTGCATCTATTGTATTGCTAGACCCTCAACCTAGAAATGACCTTAATACGTGCATGTAATCAAAATGGTATAAAAGCATAAAGGAAGAGGGGGTATAGGATAGGGGGTTCTAGGGAGGGGAAATGGGGAAAGGGGATGACATTTGTATTGTAAATAAATAAAATATCCAATAAAAAAAAAGTTCCAACCAACAAGCTGGAGTTTGGTATTATTTCTGGTGCAGAGGGCTGGAGAGATTAACTACTCTTTCAGAGATCCTGAGTTCAATTCCCAGCAACCACATGGTAGCTCCCAACCATCTGTAATGGTGTCTGATGCCCTTTTCTGGTGTGTCTGAAGACAGTGTACATGAAATAAATAAATCTTAAAAAAAAATAAAAATAAGAAATAAATAAATAAAGATTTTTGTATTCACTAGCACACAACAGTTTTTGGTATTTATCATCAGTAACTAGGTTCTTTAAAAATTTAGGATATATGGGGGCAGGTGGAGAGATGGCTTAATGGTTAAGAGCACTTGGTCTTGCAGAGGACTTGGTTTGTTTCCCAAAAAGCTCTGTGTGATGAGTCTCTAGACATGCAGAGCTAGAAAGGGAAGAGGAAGCAGGCAGATTGTCTGTAATGTCAGACCACCCAGATGTGTGCAATGCAGGAAAAGAGTGTGGACAGAGAGAGGGAGAGGGAGAGGGAGAAGGAGTGGGAGAGGGAGAGGGAGAGAGAAAGAGAGGCCTGTGCATAGGGAGGCTGTTCCTATCCCTCCTACAGAGGACAGGTTTTATCTCTGTGGCTTCCTTTCTTCCTTGGTATCTGCTTGTGCTTTGTGATCAGAAAAGATGATCTGAGAACCTAAAGATGTCTTCATGCTAGGCTGTTTTATTGTGATATTTAAAAAGAAACCACACACAAACACACTATATGTATGTGTATGTATATGTGTACATGTCTATGAACATCATATATATCATTTAGTAATGGTTCATTGCATGCATGCATACAATCTACTGCAATCAGTGTTGCTCATATGTATTTGTGTTTAGGGAACTGACCACTTGGGATTGGCTCATGCCTGGAGAAGCAGCCATTAATTTCCTATAGCTCTTCACCTGGGACTAAAGCCCTGTGAGAATTCCAGCATTCATATTGACATGTCAATGGGTGTTGTCATTGCACAGGTCTTGTTTAGGTGATCATAGAGTTAAGATCTCGGGAGTAGGGCTTCCCAACCATGTTTAGAAGACCGTATCTCACAGCAGACATCTTGGTCCTCTGGTTCATACAGTCTGTCCACCTTCTCTTCTGGAATGCTCCTGGAGTGTTAGGTAGGGGCTGTTATAGATGCATCCACCGTGCTTGAGCAACCCATGGTCAGTGTTCTTTGCATTTGGACCAGCCATGATTTTTATAATGGTCTCTGTGTGATGCAAAAAGAAACCTTTTTGATGCAGGATGAGAACTACATTTATCTTGGGTGTATTTATAACACAGTTAGAAATTATACTGGATTAGAAAGGTGGAAGTTATGGCTAAGTTTATAACCAAGCATGAATCCCTGCCTACTGAGGGAGGGCCCTAAATCCAACCTGATGACTTTTGGTTACCTCAGGATATTAGAACTGCTGCTGCACCCTTAGGAATATCTCTCTAGGTTGGTCATAGGCTTTGTGTGTGTGTGTGGTACATGTGGAGGTCAGAGGACAATTTACAGGAACCAATTCTCTTCTTCTTCAGTTGGAGTTCAGAGAGTGAACTCAGTCAGGCTGGGCAGCAAGGGCCTTTACCTGCTGGGCCCTAAATTATGACGTTTGTACTTAATTAAAAGAAAGTTGAAGTAGACCATTTGCTAAATAAAAAATAGAGTTTCACCTACTTATATATACTATATACATGTATACAATGATCAACTAATTAACATTTTGTTTTGTTGAGACAGGCTCTCTCTACATATCCCTGGCTGTCCTGGAAATCACCACATAGACTAGGCTGGCTTTGAACTCACAGAGATCTGCCAGTCTCTGCCTCTGCTGGGTTTAAAGAAGTGTGGCAGCACATAGGGATAATTAATGCATTTATCACCTCTATTCTCTCTCTCTCTCTCTCTCTCTCTTTTTTTTTTT
>NW_021604782.1:9071455-9102807 GCF_004785775.1 Grammomys surdaster | reverse complement strand
CACATTGACCGTCTGTAGATTTTTGAATGTGGTAACAGGCACGTAAGTTACCAACGTGTAGAGCTTGTTTGGTGAATCCTCATCTTCATTACGTTTTCTAGACAAACATACTCGGATGCGATATGGAACATTCCTTATTCCCTTGGCCCAGACGGCTTTATTAAGCCTGGTATCAATGCGCACATCTGGAGTCCCCATTTCCTTCATGGCAAACTTTCGAATTTCTTTGAGTGCCCGAGGAGCACGCTTCTTGAAGCCTACTCCATGGATGCGCTTGTGAATGTTGATGGTGTATTCTCGGGTCACCACCTCGTTGATGGCAGAATGGCCCTTCTTCTTCTCGCTACCCTTCTTTGCGGGAGCCATTCTGCCGGGCCCAAATTGGAAAGGAAGGGCGCAAGGAATTGTGGGATGGAAAGTAGCCTTACAACTTCATCACCTCTATTCTTATCCTTTTCTTTTCTTTTTTTGAAAGTCTACTCTTTTATCACTATGAATGCATAGTACCTTACTATAGCTAGTCGTCATGCACCAATTGGATATGAGAATTTATTTCTCCTATCTACCTGGAACTCGGCACCCACTGTGACCTTCCCCTCCCCTTCACTGTCAGGACCCCACCACTCTACCCCTTGGTCTGTGTCAGTTTCCAGAAAGTACCTTCACTCACTGAGCAATCTGACCTGCCCATGCAGGTTTTATACTTCTCTTAAGTTTTATACTTGTCTTATTTATGCTTACTGTGTGTCTGTCCAGTCATGGTCTTTTCCGCCTAACATCAATGATAGTCTTTCCTATAAGCCAGGCAAGGTGGTGCGTGCCTTTAATCCCAGCACTCAGGAGGCAGATGGATCTCTGTGAGCTCAAGGCCAGCCTGGTCTACAGGGTGAGTTCCAGGACAGCTAGGGCTACACAGAGAAACTCTGTCTTGAAAAAATGAAACAAAACAAAATCTAGCCCCAGTGACAGCTTATTCCTATCCGAAATCAGTCTGTCACTACTTTGCTGTAGGTCTAACCTTTCTACCAAGGTTGATGCTCCCTCTCTGGCTAAGGTGGAAATGGTTTATTGAGGTTTGTGGCTACAAAAGCCCGGTATAAACCTGTCTCTGACAGCCTTGCCTGGGGCCATACTTTCAGGAGTCTGGGCAGTTGGCCACAAGCTTTTGCATAATTGTCTCAAGGCATCTGTGGAATTATCAAAACAGAAGCTGTCTGGCTACTCAGCTGACTGTCTTTGCTCTAAGTAGTGCAAGGCAACAGGTGCTGAAACGACAAGGAAAGAAACAACAAAGAAATCGAAATATGCTAATTAGTCAGAGTGCCTCTTCACTGCAGTCTTTGCTTATAGGAAAAGAAACATCAGAAAGAGAAAAGACACATAGAAATCATTGGAAAATGGTTTCACTAACAGCAACATGGATCTTTAAAGGTTTGTTTTTATTAGTTTTAATTAGTTGTAGCCGTCTGCATGTGGTTATGTGTGCAGGTGCGTATAGGAGCCCAGGGAAGCCAGAGGTATTAGATACTTTGAAACTGGAGTTACAGATAAGTGTGAGACCCAAAGTGGGTGCCGGGAACGGAACTCTGGTCTGTGGAAGAATAACAAATGCTCCTAATCACTGAGCTGTCCCTTTAGCCCCACCAAAATGAATTTTTTTTTTTTTATAAATAATTTATTTATTTTTGAACATGAAATGCTTTTTTATAGCATGTTTCACAAGGGGAGGGGGTAAGAGGGGCCAGATGGTGGAAAAGTACAAAATCTTCTTGGCCTGTGCCTTGAAACATGTCATGGTCTATACGGTACACTGCCTTGAATTATGATCTACCTGCTGTTCTTCAGAAGATATGGTACACTGCTTGAGTTATGGTCTCCCTGCTATTCTTAAGATGATATGGTACACTGCTTTGAGTCTATCTGCAGTTGTTAAGCAGGATCTTGCAGTTGCCAAGCTTCAGAGGACATTGTGCAGGTGGGGAAAGGTAGGGGGTGAGGGTAAGGGCGAGGGTCCTGGCTTCTGGCATCTCCCCCTTCTCTGTTTAGTTAGAGAAGACATCTTATGATCAATCCCAACTATGTGAATTTTGAATTTGGATGTCTAATTATGGGGGGTCTTAGACAAGTTCACAACCCCAAAACACTGATGTGAGACGAGTCACATCGATGGTTGAAGGTTTTAGGCTGTCGACGATGGGCAACGTCAAGGGACCAAAATGAATTTTAACAGAGCCTTAACAGTTCTTGAGCCGGGCGGTGGTGGCACACGCCTTTAATCCCAGCACTTGGGAGGCAGAGGCAGGCGGATCTCTGAGTTCGAGGCCAGCCTGGTCTACAGAGTGACTTCCAGGACAGCCTGGACTATAAGAGAAACTCTGTCTCGGAAAAAAAACAAAAAACAAAAAACAAAAACCCCAAAAACAAAACAAAACAAACAAACCAGCTCTTGATATTTGACTAGTGCTTGGAGAGAGGCAGACTCCACTGGTTGCTTCTCTAGCATAGGTCAGATTATTATTTTTTTTTTAATTGAAATATGTGCCTTCTAATTGAGGAGTAGTGTTAAAGGCCTGTAATTCCAGCACCCAGAGACAAGAAGAATCATCAGTTCAAAGCCAGCCTGGGCCTTATATATTTGTGGTAGGACAACCAAACACCTTCTATAGAAAGCTACAAAAAAAAAAAAAAAAAAAAAACAGAAGAAATGGGCAAGAAAGGCCAACTAAGAGTAAAAATTAGGCACAGATGGCAATGCAAAATCTAGAAATAGAATTTAAGACAGGCTAATTGACTAGGATTTTCATAAGAGTAGTACAAAACTCTGATGGTTTGAAGATCTAGAAAAACAGCAGCAATGGAAGCCATGCCTTATGAACAGGGTTTTAAAGTCTTCTAACTAAATAGCACTATTCAGATAAAATGTTGTCCTACATTACAAGGAAGCCACAATTATAGAGCGAAAGTTAACATACATGTACCACTTTCCTGCAGAATAATAAAGACAAAGCAAAAGATAAAAAGAAAAAAATCATGTATTTGATACGTATTTTGATACATAGCTTTTGGCTAGAGGTGGGGGTCAGCAGACTCTCCCCACTTAATGCTGGAATTTGAGCTGGGTTGATATTTTACAGATCTTGTGTAGGCAACCACGGCTGTCATGAGGTTGTGTGCACAACAGCTACATCATGGCTCTCCTCCAGCTCTGTCCTTCCTCCTCCCACTTCTGTGATGCTGAGACTTGGATGGAGTGGTGTGTGTTGGTGTCCTGCTGATGAACACCGTTCATTCTCAGCGCTCTGAACAGCTATGAGTCTCTCCTTCTACTCCCAGTTGATGGAAGAGTCCATTGTTTTTAGAAGTAGCCATTGGTAAATTGCCAATGCCCCACTGAGGGACCACACTCATGTGCATATGGGCGATGCTAACTGAACCCAGTGTGTTTTAAATAAAAAAAGACAAGAAGTTAGACAAGAGATGTGTTGTGGGGGGTGGTTATTGGTGGGAGAGAATAGGAGTGGATATAATCAAAATCCGTTGTATGCATTATGAAAATTTCAAAGAATAACAAAATGTAGCTAACTGCTTTAAGTACAGAGTGAAAGGTGGGGGAAGAGTTGAGTATAGATCTGTAAGAGGACTAGGATGTTCATAAGAGTAGCACAAAACTGATGGTTTGAAGATCTAGCTTGAAAAAAAATCAAAAATTATGCCTGAACCCTGTCTTTGGGCTATCTGTGAAGAATTACCTCATGAAGCTAACTGAAGTGAGGAGACACACCTTAAACGCACCATCCCATGAACTTGGTCCTGAACCACGCAAAAAGAAGCAAGTCAGCTAAGCACAGTTGCTCATCTCTCTGTGCTTTCTGACAGCCTATGCATCTGACCAGCTAGCCGCCTACTTCTACCACCCTGTGAGGTCCCTGCCAAGATGGAATATATTCCCTCAAACTGTAAGCCAAAATAAACCCTTCCTTCCTTAACCAAATGAAAGTTTAGTCAACATGAACTTAGTCTGTCTTTCAAAAAAGGATACCTCTATCAGCCCAATGAAGAACAAAAGAGAGCTTGCAAGAGCCCCAGTCAGAAGGTGAAGACAGAAATCCTGGAGTGGCCTCAGGCAACGACAGAGGAGTAGGAGAGAGACCAAGGCACTTACAAGTAATTTCTGGGGCTGGAGAGATGGCTCAGTGGGTAAGTGCTGTTCCTCCAGAGGATCATAGTTCAATTCCATACTCCATATCAGACGGCTCACAACCACCTGTAACTCCAGCTCCAGAGCATCCAAGACTCTTGGCCTCCATTCGTATCAGCACTCATACACATACCCACACAGATGCATACTGTGATGGTTCGTATATGCTTAGCCCAGGGAGTGGCACTATGAGGAGGTGTGGCCTTGTTGGAGTAGGTATGCCACTGTGGGCATGATCTTTAAGACCCTCATCCTAGCTGCCTGGAAATGAATATTCTTGTAAAAGCCTGCAGATGAAGAGGCAGAACTCTCAGCTCCCCCTGCACCATGTGTGCCTGGAAGCTGCCATGCACCAACCTTGAAGGCAGCCCCAGTTAAATGTTGTCCTTAAAAGAGTTACTTTGATCTTGGTGTCTGTAAACAGCAGTTATACCCTAAGACACATACATACAATACATTTAAAATCATAAAAATTAAAATAAAAAGTAAATACTTAAAAAAGTTATTTCCAAGGTCATAGGGACTCGGTGATGGATTGTGGAGCTGAGCATGTCGGATGTGTTTGCATCATGGTCCTGTTCTCATCCATCTCCTTACCTGGGTTGGCCCTAACCGACTCTGGACACTAGAATATGGGAGTTACACTGTGCCAGTGACAATTACAATATACTAGTTGTCTCACCTCATCTACCCTGACCCTTAGAACCCTGCTTCCATGTAAGAAATGTGACTAAGCCTAAAACAATAAGTCATGAGGAGCCCAGACCACCAGGAGAGACCCTGGAGAATAAGATGCCATGTGAGTCCTGGGTCCAGATAATATGAGTGGAAATGACCCTCTACTCCCACATGTCTAGCTGATGACATGTAGACCGGAGGTAAGCTACTTAGCCAAATCCTTAAGTCCTGTTGGCCCATAAAACCATACATAAAATAAATGCTTGCTTTTAATCACTATATTTTAGGGTAGTTCGTGATTTGGTGAGAGAGTATCCAGACAAGTGATGGGGCAGAAGACATGTAAGAGTGCTCACGTGTCAGCTAGCCTTCTGTCACAGAAACAAACACCCGGTGTGATCAACTAACTGATAAAGCAAAGCTGTTTGGTTTGGCTCACAGTTCTGGTGGTTTCAGTCTGTGATCAACTGACCTCGTTATAACGAGGGAGCCTGTCATGGTGGGAGCATGTGGGACAGCAGAACTTCCCACCTCATGGTTCGGAGACAAAGAAAGAGAAGAAGGAGGAGCCAGGGTTCTACTATTACCTTCGAGGACATGTCCCAAATGGCCTAATATTTCCCATTATCTCCGCTTCTTAAGTGATGCCATGTTAGTGCCACTTCATACATGGGCCTTTGGATAACATTTGAAGACCAAACTATAATAGCCTGATTTCTCTGAGACAGATTTGTTGAGAAGGTGGTAAATTCACCTGAATTTTAAGATTTACTTATTGGTATTTTATATGTATGGGTGTTTTGTCTGCATGTGTGTAAGTGTATCCTGTGAATGCAGGTGTCCACTGAGGTCAAAAGAGAGCATTAGATCCCCTGTAGCTAAAGTTAGGGATGGTCTTCAGGTACTCTGTGGATGCTGGGAACTGAATCCCCAGTCCTAGCAAGAGTCGGAAGTACTCTTAACCTCTGAGCTATCATTTCAGGCCTTCACTTGATTTTTAGTTTATCCCTCTGTCCCACAAAAAAAAAAAAAAAATCCAGTAAGTACATACATCATTGGGATGGTGGACAGAGAGACAAAAACAAGATAGAATCCTAGAAAGTACAATGTTTAGTTGATTATAGTGACTCACATTTAATTCCAGTACTTTGGAGGCTGAGGCAGGATTACTGTAAGCAAAACTGAGCTACATGGTACATTCTAAGCCAGAATACTCATGTTTAAGATAAAGGAAAACCTTGCAAAAAGAAACCCATGAAGTAGAAGGCCATCCAAAGCACTAAAGGAGGGCAGGCGTGCTCAGTGCATGGTGCATGCCTTTGGTTAAAACTCAAAGAAACCAACAAAACCAGGGTGATATGTAGGCATATATTTTCTCAACCTACTTTAATAAGGATTCAACCTCCCCTTTAGCCCACCATCCACCAGAGGTAGTAGAGAAGAAAGGTTATTAGGATATGGGGGAAGTAGACCTGTTTAGAAATTGTTCTTTGGAACGATTCCAATCTTTGTTGTTCTCAGTCCAGTCCACTAGCAAACACTAAGCAAGAATCAGCAGCTGCAGTCCAGTCTACTCAGCAGACACCACATACAGATCAGTAAGGACAGTTCAATCCAGAAGAAATCTCCAGGCCCACCAATCAGCCCAAGTTCTTGGAAGCAGCAAGAAGCTACAGGAACCTCATGAGAAGTTCTTTGGTGAGTTTCTGTCTGTGACGTCACCACAACTGAAGCTCAGCAACGCAATATAAGGTGAACCAATACATGCATGTCATCTGCAAAGAGAACCAGTGCTCGAGCGCCCTCTGTCTGTGGGGCCATATTTATATTCCTTCTAAACATCACTCGTCCTTTCACATGTCTGCATCAGCAAAGCATCCTTTCACCTGTGTCTGCTTCAGCAAAACATTCTCTCACGTACCTGCCCTAGCAAAACATCATTTGACATAACTGACATTCCAAAGAAGCCAGAAGTTTCCACTTCAGTGATATTTTTGTGTATTTGCAAGCACAATAATGCCAACTAGTCAAAGAGCAACAGAATGATGCTTAGCTTTGGCTGAAACAATGGGCTGTTTTTGACATTCATGGAGTATCTTGCCAAGAGGGTCTAAAAATCGCATGGTGAGTCAGAAACCACAAGAGATGGGAAGTTGTCATTTTCCGGCCTTCACATGTCAAAAGTGACCTGCGGCTTGAGAGTCATGATTTCTATAGACAAAGTGTGTTAACAGCTACTTGTAGAGAAAGCAAATTTCTGACATTTCTTGAGATTGGGTATAAACCCAGCAGTTCTGTTTTGCAATGCTTTTCTTATTATTATTCTGAGTTATGTGTTTGCTCTCATTCTAAAAAAAAAGATTCAACTGCTATAGACACCAAAGGCTCAGGATAAAACTCTTGATTTCTCCCAAACTGGTCTTTTTTTTTTTTTTGTACCTTTCTGTAACCAGAGAGAGGGAGGGATGGAGGGATGGAGGGATGGAGGAGAGAGAGAGAGAGAGAGAGAGAGAGAGAGAGAGAGAGAGAGAGAGAGAGAGAGTCCTGAGCATGCGTGACACATGTGTCCGGGCAAACCACAGTGGCCAACCAACAGGAAGCTAATCAGTAGGTGGCCTTCTGGTCTCCTCCCTGAGCCTTCCTAACTGTGAAATTCCTGTATCAAATAGAGAAAGACGCAGAAGCCACATCCTCTGAGACCATCTTCATCAACACAGCTTGTGTAGAGTTGAACCTGGTCCTCTTTTCCCGCTATGTCCATCCCAAACAGATCCTACCATCACGGAGAGCCCAGGGTGGGTTCTACTTTCTTCGACAGGTGGATACCTTCTGCATCGTGTAACCTCAACCAGCAAGGAATGCTTCTGGCATCTTCCTCATTTAAAAGAAGTCCCTACCTTGCTGTCTCCTGCTGTGTCCTTTCTCTGGCTGATGGTTTCCACTCCTTGTGAAAGACTGGGAGTCCTAGCCCCTCGTTCTGGATCAGGTCCTAAACTATGATATTGGAGAGAAGAGAGAGCATCAAGATCATTGAGAAGGGGTAGTAGTGAATAGCTCTGAGAAAGGAGTAAGGGCATGTGGGCTCTTCAAAGAACTTCACAGGGATGGAGTTGCCATGGCAGCCTTTTTCTCCCTTTTCTGGTGGGGCAACCTCTCCATCATACCAACATTATTAAGAATACAGATACTCTGTCTTACAGTGAGTACCATGTCCCCACTGGTCATGCTGCCCATTCACACCTTCATTTTTAAAGTATCAATGAGTTTCTTACTCAGACTTTACCTACTAGGTTTTGTTTAGGGAATTTAGGAGCTCCAGCTCTCTTATCCTGCTCTGGACTGTTAACAGTCCTGTAGGGTTTCCCTGGAAGTGGGTGGAAGCATTAACATCTCTTTCTATTTTGATGTACCTAGCTCCTCGTAGCTAGCGCATTGAACTAATCTTGACTTCACTCTGCCATGAGACAGTGACCCCTCCCACCAATACAGCCATCTACAAAGATTAAACACAAGTACAAGGTCCTTGAATAACTCATCTTTCTAACACTGATTGAGGTCTTACTGTGTGTAGATTCTTGACTTAAGCTCTTTATAAAGATATTTATTTTGCCCCAACAACATGGGTTCAGCTGTATTTCATGATCCTCATTTTAACATCGCTAAACTTGATGCATCTTACTATTAATAGGGCCCCTGGTTTAACAATCAGCACGCTTTCCTGCCTCAGTGGTACATGAAGCAATGCAGCAGTTCCCACTGGTGCCATCTTAGGCTAGGAGAAAGATTGAGTCAGAAACAGTCCACATAGCACAGTGTGTTACGTTTGTGAATCCCAATTTGGGAGCCAGTAATGCTGAGAGTCTCAGTGTCTCCTTGTAAGAGTAAGTATTAGTCCAGGACTCTGCTGTTCTTTATGTAAAGATTATTAATCATAGCACTGAATATGCAGCTTTGAGAGCACAAATCAGGATCCTTGGAGCAGAGGTCCCTTATTCAGAAGTACTGGTCCTCTCATCTTACCTGCTCAGTGTGGGATGAAGAAGGAGGCCCACACTTCCCATCTGCAGGCCTGTGGTACATCTGGCATAGGAAGAAGTTCTTTGTGTGTGTGTGTGGGGGGGGATGGAGGGCTTTACCAGAGTGGGTGGGAGCTGCCTTTTGTCCCCGAAACATGACTGCGCTCCTGGCTAGCTCTCTGACCTTGGACAAGTGGCCTTATCCCTCTGTACCTCTGTCCTTATCTGTAAAGTGGTAAATGGTGTTGACAATCATGCTTCCTTCAATGGATTTATGCAAGGTTAAATTATTAACATAAATAGGACACATAGTGAGCGCTAAATAGAAAAATAAGCACAAGAAATATTAGTAATTTACTGTTGCTATCAGCACTCTTGGCTCCAGTTAGTTCATCACTAGAGGGTGCTGTTAGCCTTAGGGGCAAATGGTACCGTTCGTGGTGGGTACACCATACTAGGACTGAGATAGGCAGTTAAATGGATTCTGCTCTCTCTCTGATTTGAACAAGGAGGGATTTTAACTGCTGCAGAGTCAGCTGCCCAGGTTGCTGGAAAGGGGAAAGATGAAGTCAGGCCACAGAAAGTTCCAGCAAACCAGAGCTGCCATGTCAGATCTAGATGGTCTGGAGCTGGCCCCAGGGTAGCTTGACCTTAGCTTCTGAGACTGAACAAACACTTATCTACTGTGTGCACTTTGGCACCAGCCGGAGTTAGCTAGAAGGACCCTGGGTTCAACACAGTGTTAAGAGAGCATTTGAATTCTGGGGAGGAGGGAAGAGAGCTGGAAAGGACAAGATGAACTCAAAGATCAGTGTCACGGTTAGATGTGAAGCCAAGAGTCTGAACATGATGTCAGAGATGAGACAGAGGTGGACAGGTGCAGGAGAACCGTCTGGAAGAATGGAAGAACAGCCAATCTGGTTAAGGAGAGAGTGGCCGAGGCCACCAAGCTCTTCTCTCTATGTGTGAATACACAGTGAATGGCTGACCTCAGTGGCCCATATGGATGTCTCTCTGGGGAAGCTATCCTGTAGCCTGAGGGAGTCGGGAGCAAGCTGCTTCTCCTATGGAGTTGCTCCATTGCGTTTCCTTTCTGCAAGCTGCCACCTTCAGAGAGAGTGGGAGAGCACTCTTTTTTCCAACGAGTTTTGGCATCTGCCTCAAACACTGACTGCTTCCAGGTCAGAATGGTAAAGTGATTTGTGGAGAAAGCAGTAGAGATTTTGTTTCTCCTGCTGTGGTTGCTTGCTTCCCTCTCCTAGCCTGAACATCAGGGGAAGTCAGAAGAACCTTAAGCTCCCTGGCCCTAAGCTTTCAGTTCTTTCCTTCCTTCCTTCCTTCCTTCCTTCCTTCCTTCCTTCCTTCCCTCTCTCTTTCTTCCTTCCTTCCTTCCTTTCTTTCTTTCTTTCTTTCTTTCTTTCTTTCTTTCTTTCTTTCTTTCTTTCTTTCTTTCTTTCTTGTTGTTATTGCAGGAACAAAGGTGAACGATGAATCAGAAAAGTTTCCCCAGAACTTTGAAACTTAATGGCACAATAAGGAAGCCGATTGCCTCAGGACAGAGCCGTCTGAACAAGCTTGGGGAGTGGACTCAGCCCCTTCAGAGGGAAGCTTCAGTTCTTTCTCTCAGCTGAACTACTCCCTTCCTCGATCCACCCCTGGCTTTCTATTGTAGTGTTGAGGACTGAGTCCACAGCCTCTTCCTTGCTATGCAAATGAGCTATCCCTCAACTACACCCTCTGTATAATGAGCGGCCTGTATTTCCATGTTTGGCATCCCTGGACCTCTGGGGAAACTCCCAGGAAACAAATATCTAGGCAGCAGTATTTGCCATCCTGAATTCAAAGAACTCAAACCCTGCACTGAGTTGCCTCTTGGCTGGAACGCACGTGGGTTGCGGTTTTCTTGCAAATGCATGAGAGTGCACAACAGGAGCCTGTCAAAATGACAAAGAACATCAGAATCATCACTAATACTGCATATGTCCCCTCATCAGGTGGCCAAGGGCCCTCCCTGTGCACACTGATCTTGTAGCCAAAGAGTTGAGCCATTTCGTACATGTGAGTGCATGGCAGAAAAGTTGACATCAATTATTATGGTGGCCTCAAAACACTTCCGTCTTCAGGAGTAGGCTCTTCACAGTCTAACTTGAAAGATTCTAGAAGGTTCCCACTGCTACTAATGTCTCCTGTATTTCCTTATCTATGCCTGGCATTTTTTTTCAATGACATATTCTTATATCTGAAGTAGATGCTTACTAAAAGCAGGAAACCTATAAGATCTGTTAAGTGCTGTGTGTGAGCCCCCAGGGAACTGGGCAGGAGCAGCCTTAACGCAGGTGCCGTGCTCGCAGGCTTCCTGTGTGGTGAATTGCTACTGTGGTTTTCCGTGTGTCATTTTCTCTTTGGCGCCATTGCTGATCAGGCATTGCACACATCATTTTCTGTGGCTCTCAGTGGAAGTTTCTGGCCATTGTTGATTCACAGTGGCCAATGATGGTATACACACACAGGAAGCCCCAAGCAGCCCTCAGCCTCTCACCTCCATTGAGGTGAAGGGCTCTTTTCATGTTTCCTCTTTGTGTTATCTTGGGTAGGGAGCCCCCTTTATAAGGAACTAGAATCGTGAGATAGACTTCTGGAGAGTTCCTTCCACTCACCCTTCCTGCACCCCCAACCCTCTCTCTGTGTTAAGGGTTTGATGGGAAATGTCCTCCATTGGCTCAGGTGTTTGAACACTTGATTCCCAATTAGTGGCACTATTTGGGGAAGTTATGGAACCTTTAAGAGGTGATAACTTGCTGGAGGAAGTGGGTCACTGGGTGGTCTTTGAGGGTTTATACCTTCACCCCACTTTCAGCATGCTAGCTCTGCTTTTTGTTTGCAGTTGAGGATGTGGTCTCCTCAGCTTCCTGCTCCAGCTGCCTGCTGCCGTGACTCCTGTCATAAAGAACTATCCTGGAACTGAAATCCAAAACAAGCTCATCTTTCATAGGTTGCTTTTGGTCACAGAGTTTTACCACAATATCAGAAGGAAACTTTCCTGCCACCTCCCTTTCTCTCCCTCCCTCCATGTCAGTCCATTAGCAAGGCTTGCCTGGTCCATCTTCATGGCACACATCGGGCTTTTATCAACTGTGTGTAAGTGAGAACATCTAGAGGCAGTCTCACTGAGAGCTTTCTCTTTGGAAGGCTGAAGAACAAATAGAGTGAAGGTCTTAGGTTTGAAAAGATAAAAACAACAGCAACAATAACAAACAAAAAACCCCTAAGTTTAAAAATACATCTTGTTAAAAAAAAAAAAACAAACAACAACAAAAACAGGCAGTGGTGGTATATGCCTTTAATCCCAGAAGCAGGTGGATCTCTGAGACAGAATGGTCTATACAGAGTGAGTTCTAGGACAACCACAGCTACACAGAGAAACCCTGTCTTGAAAAACAAAACAAAACAAAAACAAAACAAACAAAAAACCATCTTGGACTGGGGATGTGACTCAGCTGGCAGCGTTCCTGCCTGGCATGCAAAAGACCCTGGATTTAATCCCCAGTGCTGCTTAAAACTGGATGTGTTATTGTACACCTGCAATCTCAGTTCTAGGAAAGCAGAGACAGGAGGATCAGAAGTTCAAAAGCATCCTTGGGGGGCTGGAGAGATGGCTCAGCAGTTAAGAGCACTGACTGCTTTTCCAGAAGTCCTGAGTTCAATACCCAGCAACTGCTCAAAAGCATCCTTAGATACATAGTGAGTTTGAGGCCCATCTGAACTAGAAGCCCTGTCTCAAAGTAATAAAGTAAAATACACTGTGGGTTCTTACTCTGTCCCACACACATCTGTAGCATTAAAAAATTAAAAAATCCCCAGCAGCGCCGTGTTCCCTGCTACCCACTCCAGTGCTCTGGGTTCCTGAATGAAAGACACACACAGCCTTTATATTTTACTATTCCTTAAACAACTTAATGGCTGGGCCACTTCCTAACCTCCATGTGGCTAATCCATCTCCCTCTGATAATCCTGAGTTATTACTTACTAAATCATATACTCCATCTTGGCTGCCCTGGACCTAGTCAGGCAGCCCTCTTGGGCCTCTCTCCCCCCGCGCCTACCTTGTGGCTGTGCTCTCTGTCCTGCGCTTCCTCAGGCATGGCATCTCCTGGCATCCTCCTCTCCTTCTCCTTTTCCTTCTCCTTCTCCTTCCTCCCTATCCCTAGCACAGGAATCCTAAAAATCCAGCCCCAGTCTGCCTGCCCAGCCTTTGGCTGTCAGCATCTTTATTTACCAATCAGAACCAACTGGGCGCAGATTCCCAAAAGCCATTTGCATATGGACATTCTGGTGCAAATGGTTTTGGGGGGACACAAATTAACATAAAAATACAAACAGCCTTGAAAGTCAGAATGTGTACTCTGAGTGGTACGCTTACTCCAGTTCTAGATCAAAAAGTTTGGCATGATGAGGTTGACTTCATACAGGCCCAGAAACTATGGTTGTAGTCTCAGATGCCCTGCCTTTTCTGGCATGCAAAGTAACTCGGGTAATATGAACTGGGTAGCTGGGTCCAGGGACAGGGGACCGATGGATGGTGAGGGACAGGGGACCGATGGATGGTGAGGGCTTGCTCTTTGAGTGTGCAGCTGGGTCTTTTTGGTGCAGGAACCTGTAAGTCAAGGTCCTGGGGGACCTTTCTGAGGGAAAGGATATGTACAGGGAGATAGAGGATGAGGAAGAGTTCATTATCTATGCCCAACTGTGGACTCTACAGAGCTGGGGCCCCTTTGAGATGCTGCTGCGTATTGACCGCTTTTCTCATCTCTATGGCAACACTCCTGTTAAAAGCAGTTTAAAGAAGGGTTCATAGTTTGAGGGAACAGCCCATTATGGAGGGGAAGTTGAAGCAGCAGGAGTGTGAGGCAGCTGGTCATGTTGCTTCTACAATGAGAAAGCAGAGAGAGACAAACGCTGTTGCCTCACTGAGCTTTGTCCAGGACCAAAAAGGCCTATGCCACATTCACCCACATACCTCCTTAGTTAAAGCTTTCTGGAAGCATTCCCTTAGACATCCCAGAGGTGTGTTTCCATGATGATTTAAAATTTCACCCAGTTGACAATCAAGGTAACCCATCACAAGGGGGGAGGGTTCTTTCTGACTTCAGGCTGGTGTAATTCCAAGGCCATAGGCAGGTGCTCTGGTACTATAAGGATCAACATACAACCCACTAGTTGTGAATTGGGTGGGGATAGGGGTAGAAGGGTGTGGGGGTGGTCCAGACAACCATATTAGTTCTACCCAGAAATTAGTTTCCCTTCCCTAGAGAGTCTTCACTCAAAAATCCCAAAAGAAACCCTCGCAGGTACCTTCTCCCTTCGTAAACCCCTCGTCTTTATCAGAGACTAGGGAAATGAAGTTTCACCTCCTGGGTCCTAATTACAGCTCTGCCACCTATTGGCTGGGGACTTGGGCAGTTTGCCTGATCATTTCACGTCTGACTAGAATTGAGTTTTGCTGGAAGACAGTCACATAGACAGGAGAAGAGAAGTAGCCGTCCATTTGCTTTGCAGCACTTGGAACCTGAGTCTCATGGCCCCCAACGGAGCATGTGACTCATCTTCATGAAACAAATAGGCTGGGTGCTGGCAGAGTTGTGGCTGCCCTCAAGGGAAGGACAGCTAGCTACTTGGTCTGATTGAAGATATGAGGGCCTGGCATCCCATGTCTTGCAGAGAAAAGAGACAGGAGAAACTCATTGGGGAGGTAGTGGAGGAAGATCCCTCAATGAGGTTGGTGTCTGTCAGTTTTATACTACCACTAGTCTGGAGCCTGTGTGGCTGCATTTTGACAGTTTCAGAACAGGCTGCAGCTCCTGGCTTGCTCACTGCTGGGTCTTGTCTCAAGTCAGTTCCCAGTCAGAGGCAGGCCTGTTACCTGGGGAGCTAGCGGGCCCTGCACCGACAATGCTGCTGCCACTTTTGTCTTCCCTACACCTCAGCAACCCATGACAAGCAGCACTGAGTCCTGGGAAACTTTCCCACACAGAGGTGGACTGAAGGAAGTCTTTCCGACTTCCTTTCCCGAAAGGCCAGCACGTGGCCTCTCTTCCATTTCATAGCTACTCACTAAAGAGAAACAGCCGTGTCGAAAAACCAACACACTTAGTGCTGTGGGAGGGAGATTTTAGGGTCAAAGCCTAGATTCCAGAAGCCTTTCCAAGCTGGACTCAGCCACCCATTCCCAAGATGCCAACTAAAGACTCGAGTGATGGTGAAATGCAGAGCTTTTGTTCAATGTGACCAAACTAGGAAGTAGACCAAAGTGACCCAGTGACCCCCAAGACTGTCCTCGGGGTACTGTCAGGAGTTTTAAGTTTAAATAGAGGGCACGTGGCCCACCTAAGGAAGTGTCCTTAGTCAAAGTGTGGCCCGATCCACTGTTGGACCATAGTATCCCTGCTTCTGTTCTGCCAAGTGAACTACTAAGTTGCCAAAACTGTAAGTTCTTCTCCCGGAAGGCAGGTTACCCCTCTGGCTGACACCAGGATTCCAGCTTTTTTCTCCCTCCAGCATGAGATTCCTGGGGAATTTTAATGTTTTGCAATCCATTGTTTCACTGGTCAGATAACAGAAGGGAGCAGATTGCATCACTTTGCAGTCCATATTTCTACCAGGAAGCTTACACCAGGAGGTTACAAACTTAAACAGCTTTTACCACTGGGGTCCTCATCCATCATTCGTTCCCTCACGTGTTTGCCCGTGCAGCCTGTTTATCTATGTAATGAATACTACAGAGCACCTACTGTGTGCCAGAGAGAGGACCAAGTACTGAGGAGACAGGGATCAATCACTGTAGCATGGTTCCTGCCCTCACCTGAGACAGTCCTGAGAGCCGGATGACTTGTGTTCTCTGATGGAAATCCATCATGGAAGCACTGCCTCACGAGAGCTCGAGGCAGAACTCCACAGTCTAAGGTGCCCTGGAGCACCAAGAATCAGTGTACCAGAGATGGAAACCAGAGTCAGCCCCAAAGGCATAGTGGGTTTGTTGGTTGGTTGTTGGTCCCCCCCTCAGCCCCCCAAGATGGGGTTTCTCTGTGCAGCCTTGGCTGCCCTGAAACTCACTCCACAGACCAGGCTGGCCTCGAACTCATAGAGATCTGCCTGCTTCTTCCTCCCAAGTGCTGGGGTCAAAGATGTGTGCCACCAGACCTGGCTTACAGCATTATTTATTAAGCTCAGATTCAGAAACGGTTGAAGCCAGGCATTAGAAAGAGATTAGGATGCAGAGCACAGGGAGGTGGCCATTGATGTGGCGGGGTTAAAGGATGGCCAGCGCATAGGGTACTGATGTTACTGGAAGCTGGCCAGAAGGCCAGAAGTCAGAGTTCCTGACAACACAGAAATGGTAATATTTGCTAGCTACATCTTTGTCAGCCACCAAACTGAGCAGTTCACACACACAGCTTTGTACTAAGCACCATAAAGCTGTCTTAAACATACAGAGGAATCCACTAAACCTCTCATTCAAAAGACCAAGCCAAGCTACTACTCATTCCTCCAGATCTTCTTAGCAACACACCCTACAATGGATAGAAAGAGAAATTAAAGGCAGATTAAAGGTAGATCAACAGGCCTCACATTCTGGGCAGACGCTTTTAAGTCTCTGACCAGTTCATCTGCTTGTCAAGACTTTGTAGATTCCAGGAACGAACCTCTCTGGATAGCACCTTTCAAAAGGACAGGAGTTGTGTGCCTGGGGGTGGGGGTAGTATGAGTGAGTGTGGAAGAAGAAAATTTGAATAAAAGAAAAAAAATCTATGGCAAACATGGCCATTGGAGGGTGGGGTGGGGGTGGGGTGGATGCTTGCTTGGCCACACCTGGTGCTTCATCTTCAAACCTAATTTTCCCCCCAAATAAACTGGAACTAGTGCCAGGTGGTGGTGCCACAATCCTTTAATCCCAGGAGGTAGAGACAGGCAGATCTCTGAGTTCAAGACCAGCCTGATCTACGGAGTGAGTTCTAGGACAGCCAGGGCTGCACAGAGAAACCTGTCTTGGGAAGAAAAGACCAGGACTAGAATGTGAGCTCTATAAATGTTTTAATGTAGACACTATAAAAGTCAAAACAAAGAAGCAATTCCTCACTGGGACTTGAGTGACACAAATCAGTGATATACTCTGGGCTGCTGATTTGCTCCCAGCAACATCAGCGTTGAATTCAGGGCCCTTAGGGACCTTCCTGAAGTATGCTCAGCTAACACCGCAACACCGATCACTCATACCAAAACTCTTCTGAACTGTCACAGTTCCATCATCTATGACCGTAGGGAAGAAGCGAGAAGGGAAGGCTGAGAAGAAGAGAGAAAGATGAAAGAGTAGGGAGTGAGAAGCTATGTCTGCCTAACAACCCAAGCAACCATCCCAGCATGCTTACTGTTCCCTAAGGTCACTGGTAGCCAGCTCATTGAGAGGAGTCTGTGCTGTCTCTAGTATATCTCAGTAACTGACAGAGGGGACACATGAGAGTGAGACCTCAGGGCTGTTAGCCTGCTGCCAGTGTTGTCTAGGGTCCTTGCTCACTGTCACTAAAATGAACAGTTAGCACTAAACAACTGAACAGAAAAGATGGGCAATAAGTATGGAGTTGTCTTGGCAGGAAGGACCTCATGCTCGCAAGGGTTTCTCATATTCTGCCTGGCGGCTATCAGACCATTGAAACAATGAGTCTCAAGGAAGTGGAACATCCCTAGATGTCTACTGCCAGAGAAAGACAAGGATGAAGGCTGGTTCCAACAGAGGAGGAGAAGCTCACCTCCTAGAAAGAGATAACATCCAGTTCTATTCTGCAACTTGTCAGACCACCTCACAAAATAATTTTATGCAAAGACAATGATGGGTCAGTGATGGGTGGAACACATCTTGACCTGGACGGGTAAGCTATCCATACATACCCCTTGATTTCTATTTGAAACTAAGTCCCACGCCAGGACCCCAGAGATGGGCTCCGGGTGAGCCACTGAATCTTTTTGTTCCTCTTCCCAGTGTGTCCACATTGAGCAGATCTTCTTTTTCTGTTTTCAACTATTTATTGTGCCTTTTGGTGGCTTAATGAAGACCTGTGGTAGAGCCCAGCTTGTTGTGACTACCAGGAAGCAGGCTCCGAGTCCAACAGCTGCAGAAACCCACAGAAGGCCCAGCTGCTTCACTCGCCCCCCCATAAGCATCCCTCCTGTGCATTTCTTAAATACTTGGTGGTTAAGTGTTGTTCATGGAGACAGAGGATATGGGATCACTGGGGATTAGATTTCTCCCTGCAGAGAACTTTCGATCTGAGAAGAACATGGCATGACTCAGAGGACATGAGTTAAGGCGATCTGCTCTCCGAAATACCCTGTTGTCCAAAACACAATGGGGTGACCCACACTTTCCATCCCACCAAGACAGAGAAAAAGATTACTTGAAAAGGAGGGAAGTCATAGAGGTTGTGCTAAAAAGCTCTTCCAGGAAAAACCCAGAGGCAGGACCCATTAACTAGAAATTCCTATTTTTTGTCCCATTTAAAAACCATAGATCTGGAATATTATTCAGCGATCGAAGGAAACAAAATACTATACGTGGTTCTGCCTGGGTGAACCTCAACAACATTATAAATAAAAGAATATGAACACAAACCCCCACATGCTTAATGGGTCCACTATACGCTGAACAAGTCAATGTACAGACAGAACGTAGATTAGCGATTGTGTAGAGTTGAAAGGGGGACTAGGAGTTAACTATAAATGAGTGTGAAAGATCTTCTTGGGGGTATAAAAATGCTTTCTTTTATTTAAAAGTTGTTTGAGAGTACATGACTGCTATGATTACATCACTTTCGCCCTTCCCCCTCCTCCATGCAACTCTTCCCAAGCCCCTGAGCCCCCTCTCAAAAGCATAACCAATCTTTTACAGCCATTACTGTCACATATATAACCTACGGGGTCCAATTAGTGTTGTACATACGTACTGTGATTAAGGTCGACCATTTGGGATTGGACAACCTCTCAGAGGCTCATCCCTGGAGAAAAACAGATTCTACTGTCGTCTTAGCAGTTACTGATAACTAACTGTAGCTCTTCATCTGCGGGAAGGGCTTTGTGAAGGTCCAAGCCTCCCCAACCCCCATCTACATTGGCATGTCAACGAACGGGTGGTGTTGTTATGCAGGTCTTGTTTAGGCAGCCATATTGTTGAGATTTCATGACTGCAGCTTTCCTGTCATCTCTAGAAGATGGCATCAAGTAGCAGTAAGCTTCCTGGGCCTCTGGCTCATACAGTCTTAGACAGAGACGTTTTTAAAGTAGATTGTCATGTTGTATGTACAACTGTGTTAAACCATTGAATTGAATACTTAACATGAGTGAAACTTGTATCAAAATATGTTTCACACACATACACACACATACACACACACAGAGACACAGACACACACACACACACACAGACTTTGAGACTTTAGGGAAGCAGGGAAGCCATCATTTAGCATCTTTTATGCAGTCAATAAGGAAAGCTAGGCTCCAAAACTATTGCTTTCTCTTGAAGCCTGATTGGACACTAGGACAGTTCACAGGCTGAGTCACACTTGTGATTTGGGAGAGAAGTGATGGCAGAGTCATGTGAGTTTTGCTTTCACTCTTCATGGCCATGATGAGGACGAGGAGGAAGGAAGCAGACCTAAATTTAGCAAAACCAGAACGGAGAATGCCTTTCTGGGGAGACCAGGGTTAGAACAGAAACCTGACCCTTCAGAGACCTGGGAAGAGGATTACAGCAAGACCACAGTCTCTAAAACCAGACTGAGTTGGGGCAGAGCTGAGACCCTGTGAGGGATGGAGTTTCCTCAGCGATGTTGATGTTGGTATTTATTTTGTTCAGGGTGGGATTTTCCAGCTCCAATCTGGAGTCTTTCCACGCCTTTTATTTTTTTGTTTTTAGTGGGTTTTTTTGTTTTGTTTTGTTTTGTTTTCCCTGACACAGGGTTTCTCTGTATAGCCCTAGCTGTCCTGGAACTCACTCTGTAGACCAGGCTGGCCTTGAACTCAGAAATCTGCCTGCCTCTGCCTCCCAAGTGCTGAGGGGTATAAAAATGGCTCCACATCTTTTAAAGGCCATAATTACTGAGGCTTTAGTGCACCCAATTCTGTACTGGAGGATTCAGTTTCATTTACCTCCGGCCTGGGGCAGGAAAAAGCTGAGTAAAGTCTTAGCTGCTACTGTAATGGATGCTATACAAAAGTAAGGATGCTTGACACAAGGGGAAGGCCTGTAATTCTGTGACTTCATGATTTACTTGTTTTGAAAGATGGATTTATTTTTGTTTTATGTGTAGGAGTGTTTTGCCTGCTTGTATGCATCATGTGTGTGCCTGGTACCCAAGGGGCCAGAAAAGTATGTTGGATCCCCTAGAAAATGGAGTTACAGGCAGTTGTGAGCTGCCATGTGGATGCTGGATATTTAACCAGGGTCCTCTGCAAGAGCAACAAGTGCTGGTAACTTCTGAGCCACCTCTCCATCCTCTTGTTTTGTTTTTGGAGACAAAGCCTTGCTAAGTTGCTCAGGATGGTCTTTAACTTCTGATTTAAGCAATTCCAGTCTTAGCCTTTCTAGTGCTTGGCCTACAGACATACACCACTGTCAGTGCCCAACACTGTGACCTCCTGACTGGAAATGAAGTTGGCTCATTGTAAAACTAACCCAAATGATAAACAGCTCTCTGTATTCATTCCTCCATACAAAGTTGGGGGTGGGGAGATAGATGCAGTCAGAGGAATTTGTCGTGACACAGAGCGCTGGAGATCCCAAGTCCAGCAGAGTCTCTTCCCCCTGCTTTTTTGTTTTGTTTGTTTTTAGAAACAGGATCTCTCTCTGTAGCCCTGACTGTCCTGGATCTACTGTCTGTAGATCAGGTGGCTTCAAACTTAAAGAGATCTGCTTGACTCTACCTCCCAAGTGTTGGAATTAAAGGTGTATGCCACTCTGCCCCGTCCTTTCCCTCTTTTGAAGACTGTGTGTGTTCTGGGCACAAGCAGAAACTCCTCCAAATTGCTGTAGATGGGGAGAAAGTTCTAGCCCTCAGCTATACTGTTGCTTCTGGCCAGCTCTCCCAGCTGAACCCTGTGCTGATAGCTCAATGTGAAACGTTCACCTTGCTTAGCCAACCCTGGGTTCTGTTCCTGGCACCACTAAAAACTCTTGTATAAACAGCAAGACTCTAACCAGCTCTCACCTTCTGACCCTGACCATCCCGCAGGCTTCTCAGACACCACTTGTGGTCCTCCTTGTCAATGCCTCTACTAAGAAGATGTAACTTGGGATGTTCTCAAAGCTTTTCCTAGAACCTTCTGTTGGTAATTGAAATCCTATTTCACCATTTAATACCTGGCTCATTACTTTTCGCTTCTAAGGGCCAGATATTAATATCTTTTTCTTCTCTCCTAGTTTTGAGAAACAGGACACCTAACACCCATTATGCAAGGATGTAAGTTCCCAGAGCCTTCTGACATATCTTTCTTCCTTCCCTCCCTCCTCTCTACCCTTCCTTCCTTGTTTCTTTCCTTCCTACTCTCATTTGATAGATGTATTTTTTATATAATTTTTTTAAAATTTTATGTGCTTTGTTGTTTTGCCTGTGTGAGGGTTTTGGATCCCCAAGAACTGGAGTTACAGTTATGAGCTATCATGTGGATGCTGAGAATTGAACCTGGGTCTTCTAGAAGAACAACCAGTGCTCCTAACCACTGAGTCATCTCTCCAGTCCCTGATTGATGTATTTTTGAGCACTTGTGTGCATGCCCCTGAACTGAGGACTAGGATGTGGCCTGGTCTGGTGCTAAGCTCATAGTCCTGTTGGGCAGACACAAGAAATATCACACAGTGGCTGCTCTGATGGAGGAGCTATAAGGGCCCTTATGAGGGAATAGAGAAAAATCTAAAACTCCCCACCCTTTAGAGCAAAGGGCCAAGACTCAGAGGAGGGAACTCTGAGCTTCTACTTCACAGAATCATTTTCTTCCTTCAAGTTGTAGTCTATAATAAAAACCTATCTTTGGAGTCCAGAAGATCTTACAGTTGGCAAGCGCTGTACTCGTGTGACATCAAAGCAGAGGAGGTGTTGGGCAAGCTAAGCAGAAGCTAATCTGACAAAGCACATGACTGATGCCAAAGTCAGGGGCAGTGCCTGCCCTTCCCACATAGTTGGCTGGGGCCAACCTGGGCTCATTCTTACCTCAGGATGTGTTGGCTGCAGGGCAGCAAGTCCTAGACATGGACTTTCCACATGTTCTTATGTTTTGTGTTAACTCAGCTTTTACAATATGAGGCTATGTTGGCATGAGTTTGGTTTCCTAGCAATGGCTCTGACTCCGTGTGACAACCTGAAGTCTGAGATGGGTGCTTGTGCAAGAGATCTCTGCCCTGAGATGTATACTTCCTCAAGCCAACTTGCCCCTGTTTTGCTGCCTCTTGTTGAGAGCAGTTCTCACACATTTCTAGAAAGTCTTGAAATACTTGTACAGTTCTACCTCGGTAACAAAGAGTCTATGGACCTCTTACAGGAACTGTACCAGGAAGGCACTGTGGAAACAGGAACTAAGGACTCCAGCCTTATCTTTATGAATCTAATCCTGAGCAGCTGCCCTCCCACAAGGACATTGTTAATAGAGATTTGTGCAGGAATTTAGATTCTGAAAAAGGACCGGCTAAAGAAGGTAGGATGCTTTCTTTGTCCACACCTAGATAATGGGCAACGCCTGCTCTGGTTGGGAAAGACCCAAGTGTACTCTAGAGTTCAGCTCACTGCAGTTTCCCAGGACCTTTCTGACCCAGAGTAACTCCTTTGTCATTACATTGTTGCCTTCTAGGTGGAAGCTGAGGGCAGGTAGCTGCTGCTTGGGAATCCAGAAGGCCTGGAAATACTAGCAGAGTGTTTGACCTCAGATAGACTTGGTTTCTTTGTAGTCATTGGTGACTTTTTGGCACTGGTCTTACCTGACTCAGTCTTGTATTCACTGAGCAGTGAATGCCAGCAAGGAAGCAGAGATCAGGGCTCAGCCAGACTATCTAGATTGTTCTTTGGCTTCCTCCAGGACACTGAAAATTCTACTCTATTAAAAAAAATATGTTTTTTAGATACATATTTTTAAAAATATTTTTCTCAATTCTCTAAGTTTTAAAAATGTGTATGAGTGTTTTACCTGCATGTATGATTACATACCACATGTGTGCCCAGTGCCCACAGGGGCTGAAAGAAAGCATCAGATCCTCTGGGACTGGAGTTACAGATGGTTGTGAACCTCCATTGTGGGTGCTGAGAATTGAAGACCGGTCCTCTGTAAGAGCAACAAGCGTTTACAACCACTTAACTATCTTTCTAGCCCAGGTATATTTGTGTGTATGAAATCAGAGAACGACTTCATGTTTTTGGCCAGTGAGTTTTGAATGAGTTTCCAACCATTCCCTCCTGTCTTGTCACAGGAATGTGCTATGCATGTGGCTTTACATGAGTTCTGGGATTTGAACTCAAGTCCTTATGCTTAGATAACAAGTACTTGATGACTCTCCATCCCCCAGTCTTCCACTCTTTTAATATGGCTTGAGCTATTAATATTCTTTAGGAGAAATCCAAATGCAAAGTGTACTTGCCAGGGAAGGGCCACAACAGGAGGAATAATAGAACCATCAAATCTCTTCAACAACCTGTACAGTGAGTGTTGTTCCTAATAAATTAAACTTTAATACCTTATCATATCAAATAACAACCCATAAAGCAATGGTTATGAATGCTGACCACACACAGTGATCACATAAGAGGCTTGAACAATGCAGATGCCTGGACCCACTGCAGACACTGTGACTTAGTTGTGCGGGGCATTTGTGGTTTTAAAGACTCTCCTGCAGCCAGAACTGAAAGAAAATTCTCCCAAAGGACACCTGCCTCCTGGCTCCCATGTCTGGTGGCTGCTCAGCCAAAGGACAAGCAAGGACAGCATATCAGAGGTGCTCAGTGGAACCTGCTCATGCACATGCTACTATAGAGGTGGACAGGACGCCAGCCACACCCTACAGAAGAATATTTGTCAGCTTTAGCAGTAGCCTTTTAGCTGCAAATCCCCAACCACTCCCCCAAGAGGGCCCCATAAAGTAGCCAGCCTTTCCTTTCTCCGATGATTCCACACTCTTATCATCCATTAATACTTTAGTAAAATTGGAATTTCTCTGAGAAGTTGATCCTAGTTTGTCATCCAAATCTATCACATGGTTTTAATTGCAGCAAAGTCAGTCCTAATATTTAATGATTTCTCTGATTACAGAAGTAGGCCTGTGATGTTTCCCGGAAATGATCAGTTGAACAAATTCCATAGTAGGCAAACTCTGTGTGTCTGTGTGTGTGTGTGTGTGTGTGAATATCTCCTTCATGTAGCAATTCACTTCATCTTCATAGCATCCCTAGACCTGGGTACCATTATTCCCCCATTTTACAGAGGAGAAAATTGAGGTACAGAGAGATTGAATACCTGGCCCAAGGTTACTCAGCTTGTGAATAGTAGAGTGGGAATATGACACATGCAATGTGGTTTCAAAGCCTTCACCACACTGGAATGCTTCTTGATTGTTCTATCTATCTATCTATCTATCTATCTATCTATCTATCTATCTATCATTTATTCATTTATGCAGACATTCATGTAAATATATATTTCATACCATTACATATAATACATGTAAGCATACATAAATCCAATATAATGTATATATCTTATGTTTGGTGTTTTGTTGATTTGTTTTTTCTGAATTAGATCTTACTATGTAGCTCTGGCTGTCCTAAAACTCACTCTGTAGATCAGGCTGGCTTCAAACTCACAAAGATCCTCTGCCTCCCACATTCTGGGATTAAAGGTGTGAGCTACTCTGTATGGCTAATGTATGTATCTTCAATATATAATAATTACTTCAATAATTAATTACTTTTTAAATTTAAAAATGGAGAATTTCATATATATATATATATATATATATATATATATATAGTATTTGCATTGTTTCCGTTGTTCCATCCAACTCCTCCCATGTCTCCTCATTCCCTCTTGAGTTATTGACTTCTGTAATTATTGCTATACACACACACACACACACACACACACACACATACACACAAGATTCCATTTAGTGTTGCTCACATACGCATGTGTTTATGGCTGACTACTTGGGATCAGATAACCTAGCAGGGACTTATCTTTGAAGAAAGCACGTCACAGACAGCCATGGGTATCTCCTGGGGTCACCCTGCTAACAGAAGTTAGCATCATGTAGGAATCAGTGGCCTTCTCTAACTTTTTTCAAATGTCATAAGAACGTCCCCGCTTATGATTTCCCTGCTGCTCTGATGCTGTATCTTTCCTGAAGAAACTTAGATCATGGGCCATTCCTAACAAATTCTTCCCAACCCACCTACCCACCTGTGTGGTCTTCACAGAAAGAGATAGTGCTGGAAGCTTGAGAAGATAAAAACGTTTATGTCAAAGCTCTACCACCAATGCGGCATTTTTATTCTGTAAAAAAATATTTGAAAGCAAAGCCAAGCCTTGCGGCCCATGACTCTAATCCCAGCACTCAGGAGGCTGAGGTAGACATATCTGTGAGTTTGAGGCCAATCCACGTAGTTAGTTCCAGACTACATGGAGAGATCCTGTCTCTACTGGACCATAGAGGCCCTGTCTCAACTTATGACCAGCCTAATTTATGCAATGTAGCATTTGCCAACAATATAAAACTAGCACACAGGAACGCACAGCGGCACACTTATGTAATGCTGGACTCATTAGTGTTCTGAAAGTAGGCCTAGAGGAGCTGTACCAGTGAGGCTGAAAAGGTCAGGCTGTAGTTCAACATACACTAGCCAGTGTATCCTGTACACTGTATGTGCAAACACTGCTTGGTGCATTATATAAGCGGAAAGGTTTGGAATAACTGAAAAATATGGCTAGTCATCCGGAAGAGAAATGGAGTCACTTGGCATTTACCAGATCAGCATTGAAATCTAGAAAGTTCTAATCACAGCATTCAGACACTAGAGATAAATCTGATATAGTGAAAAAAACAAACAAGTGAGACTAAAGAAGGAACCTGCCAGAGCCAGGAAAAGATATCAAGGATAAAATAGGGCTTTGAAATCAAAGACAAGCCGGGCGGTGGTGGCGCACGACTTTAATCCCAGCACTTGGGAGGCAGAGGCAGGTGGATTTCTGAGTTTGAGGCCAGCCTGGTCTACAGAGTGAGTTCCAGGACAGCCAGGGCTACACAGAGAAACCCTGTCTCGAAAAACCAAAACAAGAAAAAGAAAACAAAGACAAGAGAAGAACCAACATAAAGCATATACTGCATAAATTATGCAGCGGCCAATTAATGTGTAATATAGAGAAGGTGCTTAAGAAGAATCATGGGGGCTGGAGAGATGGCTTAGAGGTTAAGGGCACTAACTTCCAGGGGACCCAAGTTCAATTCCCAGCACCTGAAAAGCTCACAACCGTCTGTTTCTCCAAAATCTGACACTTTCACACAGACATACATGCAGGCAAAACAACAACACATGTAAAATAAAGGGAGGAAGAAGAGGAGGAAGAAGGAGAAAGCATTATCATTTCCTCCTTCCTGTCCTTTCTCCAAACCCTCCCATACATTGTCCCCTCTACTCTCTTTCAGAAAAATTCATGGCCTCTTTCTCTTTCATTGTTGTTCTCCCTCTCCCTCCCTTCCTCCATCCCCCTTCTCTCTCCTTCTCTAGCTCTCTCTCCCCATATATACATATATCAATACAACCTGCTGTATGTACAGAGTTTGTGTGTGTGTATTTGTGTGTGTGTGTGTGTGTGTGTGTTTGCATGTTGTGGGGAGGGATAAAAGTTGTCCCACTTTAATCAAATGTTTGAATCCCCAACACCAGAGGAAGTGACTGTGTATAGATAATGCCTTTAAACATATAATTAAGGCTAAGTGAGGTCCTCAGCGTGGGCCTTATCCAACAATAACTGGTACCCTCCTAAGAAAAGATTCGAGCACAGATAAAAAAACCACAGGAAGCTTCAGGAAGGACAGAGGCAGCCACTAGTGAGAGCGAGACCTGTGGAGAAACCAATCCACTGGTACTTTGATTCTGGACTTTAAGTCCCCAGAACCAGAAGGAAGTGAATTCTGTTGCTTAAGCTACTTGGTCTGTGGTATTGTGTAATGGCAGCTCTCGGCTACTCTTTAGGTATAAAATAAAATATAACCAGAAAAAAGCTATTGCTCTCATACAGAAGGGAGATGTCTACATTAGAGATTTTTTTGTTTGTTTGAAATAGTTTCTTATCAATAAAAATGAGGGTTTTTTTTTAACTTAGGGTGGAAGGAGGGCTGAAGGTCATAGTAACCGACCTCTTTGTTGACTGACAGTATTTGACTCTGAGCTGCTCACAAAGTGAATATTGCATACTTCACTGTGTCCAGGAGATAATAGCGCAAGGCTTTAGTTAAAAGACACCCAGGTAAGAATTCCTCATGTGCCCTCTCAAAGGTGACATAGCAAACAGCCTGTAACTGGTTCCATAATGGCTGTTTGTCTTAGAGTTTTACTGCTGTGAACAGACACCATGACCAAGGCAACTCTTATAAGGTCAATTTAACTGGGGCTGGCTTACAGGTTGAGAGATTCAGTCCAGTATCATCCAGGTGGGAGCATGGCAGCATCTAGACAGACATGGGGCAGGAGGAGCTGAGAGTTCTACATCTTCATTTGAAGGCTGCTAGGAGAATACCAACTTCCAGGCAGCTTAGGATGAGGGTCTTAAAGCCTATGCTCACAGTGACACACCTGCTCCGACAAGGTCACACCTACCCAACAAGGCCGCATCTCCAAATAGTGCTACTCCCTGGGCCAAGCATACACAAACCATCACACTGTTTTTCTTGGAGATTTTATTTTAATTATTTTTAATTGTGTGTGTGTGTGTGTGAGTGTGTGTGTGTGTGTGTGTGTGTGTGTGCATGACTCCATGCCTTTGGAGACTCAAATAGAGTGTAAAATCCCCTGGAACTGGAGGGACAGTTCATTGTAAGCTGCCCAGTGTGAATTCTGGAACCAAACTGGGGTCCTCTGGAAGAGTAGCATGTGCTTTTAACCACTGAGCCGTCTCTCCAGCCCTCTATAATGGCTATTTTTATGTTGGTTCTCAACATCACAAGACGGTCTGAATTAAACTGTCCACACTTAACACCTGTCTCATCCCTCTAGCCTCTGTTTTGAACAAAACCAAAGGCAGAAGAGCCACAATCAACTCTCAGAAGTTCCAATATCTCTACTCAATAATTGGACCTAGAGAGCAAAAATCACAATTGGGAAGTGTTTTTGAAGAGAGTAAAAGATGGGCCTGGGCTTTGTTTTCTGCTACATTTGCTTCCAGTTTTGTTTTTCTTTTTTTGTTCTAAAGTGTTGTTTATTATACATAAGAGTGTCCTGACTGCATCTACATAAGCATACAGCCTGTGCCTGGTGCCTGTGGAGGCCAGATGAGGGCACCAGATCCCTTGGAATTGGGGTTGTGAGTCACCACATGGATGCTGGGACCCAAACCCCAGTTTTCTGTAAATGTAGCAAGTGCTCTTAGCTGCGGAGCCATCTCTCCAGCCCTGTCTTGGTTTTCTTATGTAGGTAAAGCCTTCCAGGAGGGAGAGGTCTTTGCTCACTCTCTTTTTGTTTGTAAGTTTTTAGAAAGAATTTTTTTTGAGCACTATCAGACTTTAGACAGCAGCCATACACTTAGCTAAGGCTCTTCAATATCAGCAAAGTAACTTCCATTTCATTTAGTGGTTATGATACATTAAAAAGTATATTAATTTTGTCTATGTTCACCAAGCTTCCAAGGCCAGCATGGATTATAGGTAAAAGGGGAGGAAGAAAGGAAGGACAGAATGAAAGTATAAATTTGAACTCCTCTAAAGAATTAGAAAGAAAAAAAGGGCCAAGCCCTGTTAGCTGAATTTACAACCATCTAAGATCTGGCCCCACCTATACTGAGTCTTATCTGTTCGTCCTCCTTGGACTTCATTCTTCTCCACAGATAGAGTGTCTTATCACCCTTCCAACATTTTAGGCCTCTTCCACCCACAACACTGGCCACACCCGGACTCACTATATGTTTTTTTTCCCTGTCTCTAGAGCTTTCTTAAGTTAGGATTGACCTCTTTCTCACTCCTGAGTTCTAATGGCACAAGATCAATTCCTTGCTCAGAGCACCATACCATTTCCTGGCTCTCCTGTAATCTCCCAACTGCACTGTGAACTGCCAAGTGGTGTGCCCATCAGTCACTGGAGGTGGCTGAGACTCTGCACAGCATTGGGTACATGCTAACAAGTGATCGACATAGTGTGCTCAAAGTCCAGATCACGAGTAATTAACTGAGTGAGCACAGTGTCTGAGATTAAGGCACGACACTCATGAGCAGAGCACAGGTGGGAAAACAGTCATCAAGGGGTTTATACTATCGTGGAAATCTCTGAGAGAGATTATGGGCAGGAATAGTAGGTAGGAATAGGAGGAGAAGAAACAGGACATTCGTATGAGAAAGAACTGCAGGCTGCCCACGCAGCAGGAGAGAAGAAAAGAGCAAGATGTGTCAATAAATTCGCCCTGCACTGAAAATCTCATAGAGTCTGTGGTGAAGTCCTTCCCTTGTTTTACTGATGATTTCATGGTGGCTTGAAGAGGTGGCAGTTAGGGAAAGTGATTTAAAAAAATGAAGTTCAATGTCTAACACTAACGGAGTTATCTCAGGGGAAAGAGAAAGTGAGCACGAGTTTCGTTGTGAAAATGTAAATTTTTAGGTAGAATCTGTGGTGGGATTCGGGGATAGACTAAAGTAGAACTTGTGCTCTCTGAAGCTGAGACACCTAGCTTTCAGGGGAAGGTGAATGACTAAGTTTGAGGTTCTGTTTGGATGGCCTGGAATTTGCAGAGGTGCATGCCAACAGCCAGCTCGCAGACGTAGGTGGATCTCTGCAAATTCCAGGCCATACTCTAGTAGCTTAGTTTACATAGCTAGTTCCAGGATAGCTAGGGTTTCTCCCCCCCTCCCTCTCTCTCTCTCTGTCTCTCTGTCTCTGTCTCTGTCTCTGTCTCTCTCTCTCTGTCTCTCTCTCTCTCTCTCTCTCTCTTTCTCTGTGCATGAGAGAGAGGCAGAAGGACAGAGAGACAGAGAGACAGAGAGGCAGAGAGACAGAGAGACAGAGAGACAGAGGCACTGTGTCAAAACATCAAAACCAACCAAACAAAAAGTCCTGGGCTTCAATTTGGGTATAAATTTATTCTAAGATACAGAGAGAATTTCACAATGAGCTGCCTAAATCTCTCAGTGAGAGCTTTGGAGTTTTGGGGAGAATTGTACTAGAAGATTAGAAACAGACAAATTATTTGATGGTCAAGGTCAGTGGAAGAACATTTGCAGAAATAGACAAATTATGGGCCAGGTCTCTCACTCTGTGTGTGTGTGTGTGTCTGTGTGTGTGTGTGTCTGTGTGTGTGTGTGTCTGTGTGTGTGTGTGTGTTTGTATGTATCAGTGTGCTCAGCTGTACAGCAGACAGGTGTAGAGGCCACAGGATTACATTTGGCTGCACTCCTCAAACACATCTCCACCTTCTGTTTGTTTTGAGATTTTGAGACAGGGTCTCTAAACTACATATTTTGGGTGATCTGGCTGATCAGTAAGACCATGGGGTACACATGTCTACCTTCCCAGCACTGAGGCTATAGGTGTGCCTCCACATCACCAGGCCCAGCTTTTTCTGTGAGGATCCAGACTCAGATCCTCATGTATACTCAGTAAACATTTTACTCACTGTTTTCCCCAGATCCTGGGATACTGCCTCAAAGGAGTTTGGTATGACTGCATCACTAACCTAGAATAACCTCCACAAGCTTTGCTGGGGCAGAGATCATGCATAAATCAGATGATTCATGTTATCAGTGATGTGTTGCAATTGATGCATGCTCCATCACAGAAGCTGATTGTGCACGCACATCTCTTTCTAACTACATGTTCAATGATATCATATTGGGAGTTTGAAATCCTCCATGTTGGAAGTCGTACTTTATAGAAATCAGGGGACAGTATAAAGCAGGGCTTTCCCCTGGGCTGTTAAACATTTACCACCACAGCACTGCCTGCTCTGCGAGTATCTAGTACAGTGCCAAGACCCAGCAGGTACTAGATAAATGTTTGCTCAGGGAATCATAACTTGAATACGACACGAAACAAAGTCTCCTACAATAAAATTGAGGTTAAATATTGATATATTAACTGGGTTGTAGTACAAGACAATTTTAGGAAAGAGGAGGAGCACAAAACAATTTTAGGGGAGAGAGAGAGAGAGAGAGAGAGAGAGAGAGAGAGAGAGAGAGAGAG
>NW_021604782.1:9022739-9071445 GCF_004785775.1 Grammomys surdaster | reverse complement strand
GAGAGAGAGAGAGAGAGAGAGAGAGAGAGAGAGAGAGAGAGAGAGAGGAAAGAGAGAGAGGAAAGAGAGGGATCTTTCTACGGGTGGGATGAAGAAGTCTGGTCTGGCCCTGTGAATCTTGCACAATTCTTTCCCCTCATTATGTCCTATAAAGAAGTCTTCACCATCTGGAATGACGAACGGAATCAAGCCAGATGAAATCTTACAGGCACGAGTAGAGTATAAAGTCCAGTTCTAGGACTGAGTAGGAATGAAACCGACACAGGTTGTAAGGATAAAGGGGCGCAGGGATGGGGGTATAGCCTGATTGCATAGGTATGAGGGTGTCAGGTGAAGAAGCACAGAGCACTATGCTCAGGTGTGGGTGCCCACAGATGAGCACCCAGAGGGGAGTCACCAGATGCAGAGCCTACTGTGTGGGGCCAAATAGAACCAGTTATGAATGCTTTCTCTGGAGAAAGAAGGACTTTAAAGAACACACCGTTGACACCAAGTATTGTGTCTTCTAGACAGGGCCATGACCATGCCTAACTTTAGGGGGGGCACTTTCTGCACTTGGGGCCCATGAGGAGAGCACCACTCAGAGCGGAAGTGTTTGGATGACATTTGGAAAGCAGCACTCCTGCATGAGTAAGGTACTGGCCTTTAAATTCGAGGAGCTCCCGGGAACTCTATCTCAGGAAGCATCTCAGGACTCCTGGAAAGTGCTTTAACCTTGCATGGATTAAAGCAGAGATGGATAGTCAAGTGTCCTGGCTGTGCAATAGGAGATTCTTGAAACAGAAAAACTGCAGGAAGGTTTTTATGGGGACTAATAGACTTGCAACTATTTAAAAATTATTTCCATTTTTATTTTATGTGAAGGTGTGCCTGCATGTATGCACATGCACTGTGTATATGTAGTGCCCATGGAGGCCAGAAGAGGGGGTCCCATCCCCTGGAACTGAGCTCGAGATAGTTGTGAACTACCCGATAAGGGTGTTGGTAACTGAACCCAGGTCCTCTGCAAGATCAGCCAATATTCCTTAACCACTGAGAAATCTTTCCAGCTTCCCACCCCAACCCCTGAACTTCCAACCCTAATCTCAGAGATGCCAACTATCACTCGAGGGGCTTCTACTTGTGCCAAGTATTGAGTGCTTTACATACCTGATTGAGGCTAAGGTTCAAAATAATCCATCAATGTGTGTTTTGTTACCCTTAATTTACAGGTGAAGAAATTGAGACTCAGAGATGAATTGTTCGTAGTCATTCAGTTAAGAAATGGGGCTAGGTTGGCCGGGCGGTGGTGGCGTACACCTTTAATCCCAGCACTTGGGAGGCAGAGGCAGGTGAATTTCTGAGTTCGAGGCCAGCCTGGTCTACAGAGTGAGTTCCAGGACAGCCAAGGCTATAAAGAGAAACCCTGTCTCAAAAAAACCAAACCAAACCAAACCAAACCAAAACAAAACAAAACAAAAAGAAATGAGGCTAGGGTTTGTACTTGGGAGCACATGATTCCTTGTTTCTTCTGGAGCACTGTGAAAGGGATGACCGATGAGGCCCCTACTCTCCCAGTGTTGAAGGCAGTAGGGTGCCAGTCAATACGAGACCCACAATCAAGGAGACTTGTGGGAAGAGGCAGGCTGGGAAGGAGATAGAACCATAGCGTCCAATGCTATTGTCTGGTGAGTAGTAGGTGTCTCACCCACCAACACACTATACCCTTCCAGCTGATGATGCTGAAGTTGAAGATCTCCTCCTCTAGGACCAGGGTGGATACTCCAACTCCATAGGATTAGAATCTTACTCTGCTCCATCCCTTGGACTGTCATCACAAATTCACAGTTCTCTCAGGAGAATGATGCTCCTAAAAGGACAGACACTGACTGAGCCTGCCTCTCTAGATAAAAGGGGGTGAGTCCAAGTCTGTTTTACCTCCCCACCATGATGCTTTGATTTGGTCCTGATGTTGATTCTATGGATTCATAATCACCCCTAGGATTGCTCACATGGAGTCACTGTTAGTGCTGGTTTCCTGGGAGCAGCAGAGACGCTGACGTACTAAGAATCATGATCTTTGAATCATCCATTTATTACATAACTAATCGGTACCACAGAGCTTGGGTGTTCACTGTATGGCGCCATAGACTGGGGCCACGCCTCTTCATTGCTGGAATAGCTTGCCTGGCTGGCTCCTGAAGCATTTGAAGATACTAGCTTACCTGCCAGAACCAGTGTCTTCCCTCTTGCCTAATGATAGCCATTTCCTACCTGTTGGTAACATCTCTCTACAGGGTGAGAATGTGCTTGTGGGCTAGTATTGTATATTGAGAAATTACTGTGAATTTCTCTGGAGCCACCCTTACCAACAGTGCCTCATACTCACACCTAGAATTACACTCTGCCTATTATCAGAGGGCGAACCCCTGACCTCAAGGCGAACACAGCCTCAGTTAGAGGCAGGGATCAAATCTTGATCCCTTTCAGGTCCTCGGAGGTTCGATTTATTTTTGGCATGGTCATTTTTTTGTTTGTGAATCATTTCCCTGTGTATACGTATTCTAGTCCCCAACATCATTCCACTACATTCACATAAGGCCAGCAAATTGTCACCGGTTCCCACTGTGATGCACTGGCCCAGCAGGAGGGAGATTAAGCACACCAAGGCTTGACTGACACCAAGTAGCACCCAACCATAATGCTCCCTTTTAAGATTATATTCCAGCATGTGGCTGGGACAATGTGAGTGTGTCGATAAAGAGGCAGCATGGGTTTTTATTTTTCTAGAACATGCTAATATTTCACTGGGATTCAGCAACCTCAGACTGTTTTGAAGCCATTAAAATAAAATGCTGGAAGCCAGGCAGTGGTGGCACATGCCTTTAATCCCAGTACTCTGGAGGCAGAGGCAGGCAGATATCTGAGTTCAAAACCAACAGCCAGGGCTACATAGAGAAACCCTGTCTTAAAAAACAAAACAGAATAAAGCAAAGAAAGATGCTGAAAAGGAGAGAGGAAGGCAGGGTGACACACTAGCCTAAACCCACAGTTGATTCTGATCCTCAGATTCTCCATATCTCCAGTGGAGCAGGTTGGGCCTGGTTCTGTGAAGGCCTCTTCTTATCCCATTGCACAGTGTACCCTGTAGCTGCATGAGACACCTGCCCCTTTCTCTAGGATCCTGTTATTAAATGTCATCTTTCTGCACATATGAAAGGTATGGTGGATTGCTGTTGAGTCATGGAAGAGCTGAGGGAGGCTGGATCTCTGAATCACTAACCCAAGGGCTCAGGAATCTCACTGCACTGGGCCCCTGTCCTCTACTGTTAGAGGGACAACTGAGTTCTAAAGCCCCTCTCACTGCAGGAGTCGCTTCTGCCTGAGACAATGGCTGGAGACAGCTCCTGATGGTGCATTATGCTCCCGTGTTTCAAGTTCGACAGTATTAAATGCCTCTAAGACCAGGGTAACCTGAGAGATGGCCTTTTAATCACTTCTTGCTCAATGTCTCATATTACATAGTCACAGAACTCCAGCCTAGGTCATTGTCAGATAGGCTGAACAACTGGTGAATAGTTCAAGTGCTTAGCCTGCAATCTATAAGGGTGTCGTGAGGTGTTCTCTGTGGCGTTCTATTGGAAAAATGAGAGGAAACCTGACGGGATATACCACCTATTTACTCATTCTCAACTAAGATAGACTTGCTGGCTGGAACCTGAGTCATCTCCTGTCACCTGATGTAGAGAATTCCGGAGAACACTACTTCCTCATTAGGTCATTGGTTCTGGATACTCCAGGGAGTAGGAATGTTTTTAAAACAGAGGTTTGCTAATGGCTGGAATATACCTGTAGAACAAATTCCTAGGAATGGAAAGGTTAGGTCAAAAGGCATGTAGATTTATACTGTACTGTCTGTGCCATGTTTTGGGTCTACCAGCAGTGTAGATGAACAATTGCTTTTCTACACCTTTGCAAATAAAATGTGCTTTTTAAACTTGGCCCATTTTCTAAGTGGAAATAGTAGAGTCAGCAATGAGCGGCGACAGTGACATCCATCCCTTATCACTGGACACTGAAAGAGGAAACCTGGCTTCTGTAAATGTTGCCCTGGAGTTTACTCCTGCTGCTCTGGATCTTGAGGACAGAACAGGGAAGACGGGACAAAGGACCATAAGGAAGAAGGGGAGGCAAGATGGGAAACAGAAAGCGAACAGAAAGGATGAAGAGAAAGAGGAAGAGGAGCAGCAGAGAACTAGACGAACCAGGACAAAAGGCAGGAAGTTACAGTCCTTGGCTTCCCAGTCACACTTCTGCCTTCTCCATACTTCACTGACCTCACCCCAGCCAGTGTACTCACTTCCACCAGGGCTCCACTTCCTCTAAACAAGGAGTCATGATGCAGACAGTTCATCTCCCCTGCCACTCTCAGATCTCTGGTTATGAAAGCATCTGGTGTCCAAGAAGTCTCTGCTAGAAATTTTGCCAAGAAAAGAAGTTCAGAGTCATGGAAATTATAGTATGTCACAGTATGCCACAAAGTATACCCTTTGTCCACACATCTTTACTTGCAAATGTTCATCGCAGTGAGCCATGGGTCTGTTTTGAGGCCTCTGGCTTCAGATGGGGTTTGGTTTGGTTTGGTTTATGGTGAGGGAAGTTTCAAAGGTGGAAGGAGGATACAAAGGGATGGAGAGATAAGTGGGATTGGGGTGAATGATGGGAAATTCACAGAGAATCAATAAAATGTTTTTTTTTTTTAAGTATTTGACAAACTGAGTCACTAAGATAGGTTGTCCAGTACTCATAAACTCATGCTAAAGTTTCATGATAGCAATAAGATGAGAAAGAGGCCAATAGCCAAAGTGTTCCATGTTATGATCATGGTACTATGGTGTCTTTTTTTTTTCCCCATGTGTAGCCCTGGCAGTCCTGGAGCCCCTCTGTAGACCAGGCTGGCCTTGAACTCAGAGATCTGCCTGCCTCTGCCTCCTGAGTGCTGGGATTAAAGGAGTGTGCCTACACGTCTTAAGTGCAGTATGCTTCTTTCCTTCCTTTGGAGGGGCTCAGAGTCTCTGAAATGTAGCAAGTTAAGGCAGGATTGCGCCTAAGGGCTCAAGTAAAGCCTCTTTTCGCCTCACTTAGAATGCAGTGGCTTCACAATCAAGTAAAACCTTGTGGGCCGCTGCCCATTGCTTTGATTCTTAACTTTTTTTTTTTAAGGCAAGGTCTTGGCTTAGCCTTGACTGGTCAACCCTCTTGCTTTATCCTCCCAAATGCCAAGACAATACATGCACCACCTTCTCCAGTTAATTCTGGATCTTTTGACTAGTTAATTAGACACCAACACGGAGTCAAACTTGACACTTTTGTCAATGATCGCATTCGTTTGTTTGTTTGTATTTTGAAGACGGGGATGTCTGCATAACACAGGCTGGCCCTGAGTCTGTGATCTCTTGCCTTAGCCTCCTAAATGCTGGAATTAAGGGTATGTGCCTCCTTGCTGGCCCAAGTAGCATGCCTCTAATAGCTTAGTGCTGTGTTGCCTGAGCTTTGCTCCCTTCCACCCTTATAGGAATTGGGTGATGATTTCAGGTCAGGGTCTCCCATTTGTACCCTTAGCCTTAGAGGGTTCACAGGAGTCTGCCTCTACGAGAAGGAGAGCACTTCTCAATGGTTTCATAATATAAGTAAATCGTTAGTCTTTACTGAGGGTCGTGCATGTCAGGTTAATGCGTGGCATATGACATATCCTTTCTAAAGTCCGTTCTTAGGTCTTTGTAGTTCTTCCTGTACATTACACCCAGAAAATCTTGGCCTGTTTGTGTCACTGCACTGCAACTAAGAGACAGCTTTTAGTGAGCAAAATAAGAAACCAACACACATACAAAACAGATAAAAACTAAAGCCACCCCAGCTGCTCACGATAGCAACTGTGTTCCAAGTATCCGGAAAGAACACACCATTGAAACTTTTAGCATAATCTTATTTGCGTCCTTCTGACCTTCCTCAAGGCCTTGCTCTTCCAGACAGGGTTTACTGATAAGAAAGAACAAAGATTTAAATTTCCTTTCATGGCTTAGATTTCTTCTGGCTCTGCAGCTCTATGGTTAGTGAGTCTAATGTAAAGACAGTCTGAGAAGATCAGATGTGGAAATTGAAAAAAAAAAAAAAAGGATGAGAAGGGAGACAGAACACACACCATGGCCAGTTTCCCAACAGCCTCTTGTGAGGTGCTGTTGAGGTAGCTTGTGTATTGTGGAACAGTGCTGGGGCCCTCCCTCCCTCCCTGCCTGCCAGTACATCAGCCTCTACACTCTCTCCAGGCCCTCACTCTCTTCCCCTCCCCCAAATAGTCTCCCGTTATACCAGATCTGTTGCACCACATACTCAAGGGGAAGGCAGACCTAGCATGGTCCGATGGACCCGCGGGACACCCTGTCGCCACATTATATTTCATGACACTCTCCATTTTTATTTTTCCCTTTGTACTAGGGTTTGTGACAGTTTAAGATCTTAGACAAAGCTATCAAAATTTTCACTTCTAATGAGACTCATCTGATTAAACTTTAAATTTTTTTTGAGAATTTCATATATGAGCACTGTGTTTGCACCATTCCTGCTCTAACCTCTAACCCACCCATGGCCCCACTCCGTCTCAAATTCATGACCTCTTTGTTTTAATGACCAAAATCTCTTATGATTTCATGTTACCTAACAGCTACATTGACCGTTCGTTACAAGGTCTGTCTGTGAGCTACCGATGTTTTTCCTTTTCTTTTCTTTATGAAATTGAGTTACAAACTCAATTGTTTTCTTACATTCTTTGTCTCACATGGCTGAGATTTTTGAGAGTATTTTATTGAGTACTTTCTTGTCAAATTCCTCAAATAGGCTACATGGGTAGTATACCTTCAGCCCCCCAAGTGCTTTCCTTTTGCCCATAAATAATGGGATTTTGGCTAGAAAAAGATTTTCAGATTGTAATTCACCCCTCCCCCAACAACCTATAAAAATGGTTTATCTCCCAAGAGCCTCTAGCACTGCTAATAGATAGACTCTTGTTTGTTTGTTTTTGGAGACAGGAGCTCTCTACATACCCAAGGCTGTCTTAGAACTTGCTATGTAGACCAGGCTAGCCTTGAACTCAAAAAGATCCTCCTGTCTCTGCCTCCCTAATGCTGGGATTAAAGGCAAGTGCTACCATGCCCTTCCCCTAATAGTCTACTGATGGATGTTCCTACTCACTGTCTTTATCAATAAGTTATTTTTCTGGCCAGTGAATTATTTACTTACCATTAGAGCCAAGAGATTTTGTCAAGATTTGTGATAGAAACCTGTAATTCCAGCTATATAGGAAGCTGATTACAAGTTTAAGGACAGCCTAAGATCAAAATAAACAAGTTTAAAAAGGTCTAAGGATACAGTTCAGTGACAGAGCGCTTGGCTAAAGTGCAGGAGGCCCTAAATTCAATCCCTAGTAACACACACACACACACATACATACACACACATACACACACACACATATACACACACACACATGTGAACACACACCACACACACAAGGGGAGACAGAAAAGATTCATAGAACACTTCTTTGCATTGTGTCTTTTTTTTTTTTTTTTTTTTTTTTGGTTTTGGTTTTTTCGAGACAGGATTTCTCTGTGTAGCCCGGGCTGTCCTGGAACTCACTCTGTAGACCAGGCTGGCCTCGAACTCAGAAATCTGCTTGCCTCTGCCTCCCAAGTGCTGGGATTAAAGGCGTGTGCCACCACTGCCTGGCGCATTGTGTCTTTACATTAAACTCACCTGGATCAAACCAATGTTTTCTTTCTTTAGTTTTGTGTTCTGGAAACATTATGAGATTACGTGTCCATCTGGCAGATCCTCTATGTCTTCTACATATATGATTCCATGTTTAGCCTGTTTATAGATGTAGAGGCCAGAGGTTGACATCTGGCCGCCTCCTCTGTCACTCTCTACCTACTATCATTATTATTATTATTATTATTATTATTATTATTATTAGTGTTTTGAGACGGCCTCACTATGTAACCCCTGGCTAGTCTGGAATTCACTCTGTAGAGCAGGCTGAGCCTTAAACTCACAGAGCTCTGTCTGCCTCTGTCCCCTGAGGGCAGGGGTTTGAAGCAAGCACCACCACCGCCCAGCACTTCCTATCTTATTTTTGGGGGACAAGGTCTTGTCCTCATCAATTGGCTAGCCTGTCTGGTCAGTAAGCCCCAGAGATGTTAGGGTGTGTGCGTGTACGTGTGTGTGTGTGTGCTTGTGTGCGTGTGTGCTTGTGTGTAAGGCCATCATGAGGCAGGCACTTCGCCAACTGAGCCATTCCTCAGCTTCATAACTTCATTTCTCATTATCTAACCGCATCTCTTTCAAAGCCCTCATCATGCTCCCCTAACGCGCGCCCTCCACTCTGTGAGGTTCACTTTTCTCTCCCATTCATTCCACCTCGTGTTAGCCACATCCTCTGGTCAAAAATGTAGCGTCTTTCTTGTAAATTATACATGCCCTTTGTTTGCAGTCTTTCTGCCTGGTGGACATGTCACACCAGCTGTTAGAATTCTTCAAGCAGCCATGGCCCAGCTGCCACAATAATTTGAGCCAGCCGTCATTGAGGCTAGAAGCCAAGATTTTTATTTTGAAAAATTTTGGGGTGTGTGTTTATGTGTGCTTTCATATAAGAGTGCTGACCTTTCTGTGTCACTGGCATTGATAGAGTTGATTGGATTCTTCCAGAGATGGCCAGTCACTGTAAGGGAGTGAGGTGGCCAGTCCTGGTCCCTTATCCCCAAATGCCAAGCAAACTGCTCTCTCTTAACATTGTTGGTCTCTGCATTTGGAGGCTGAGTTGATAGAGACACATTGGCTTGTAGCTACACCTGTAGAGCCTCAGTGACTACACAGGTGGTTACGTTCCCAGAATTCACCAGGGCTGGGCGGGTCCAGGCCTGTTGGCCTGAGTCAGCAGGCCTGTGCAGGGCAGAGTGCCCACCCCTTCATTCTGTAGTCAGTTGTCAAAGACAGAGCATCGAGACTTTTCTCCCTGTGTTTCCCTTTCAGATGCTCTATGAAAACAAGGTGGGAGTGGGGGAGGAAGCAGCTAAGTCTGAACCCCAAAGGGCTCCAAATTGTGTTGCAGAGAAACCTGCCAGTCTATGTGCATTGCCACATTATTCACAACAACTAGAGAATGGGGTTGCCTAGATTCCCATCAAAAGAGAAACTAATGAAATGCACAACACACAACTTTACTCATATGTAAAGAAAAATGAAATTACGACATTTTTGGGGAAATGGATGGACCTGGAAATAATTATATTAAGCAACGTAATGCAGCAAGACAAACAGTGCAGCCAGCCAGACAGCGCAGCAAGACAAACAGTGCGTGCTCCCTCTTATATGGTTATAGAGCTTCAGGTTTTTATAGTTGTTTGCTTAAACTGGAATTTTTGAAAAAAATCTGGAAGTGAAAAAAGTATCAGTGAGTGTGTGTGTGTGTGTGTGTACAAGGTGGAAGTGTAGTGTGTGTGTTTTGGGGTGAGAGTAGGCTTTAAGGATTGGTAAGGTGGTGACTGAACACTTGTGGTATGAAAATAGAGGGGGAAGAAGCTTGAGAAAAGGCTCTGTGACTAAGAGAGTTTGCTCTGCCGGGAGGTGGTGGCACACGCCTTTAATCCCAGCACTTGGGAGGCAGAGGCAGGTGGATTTCTGAGTTCGAGGCCAGCCTGGTCTACAGAGTGAGTTCCAGGACAGCCAGGGCTATACAGAGAAACCTTGTCTCGAAAAACCAAAAAAAAAAAAGAGAGAGAGAGAGTTTGCTTCTCTTGCAGAGGACCTAAGTTTGGTTCCCAGCAGCCACGTCAAGTGGCTCACAACTTCAGGAGATCTGATATCCTCTTCTGACCTCTGCATACGTTGTATACACATAGTATACTTTCCTAAACACAGACACACACATACACACACACATTCACACACAAAAATAAAAATAATTAAAAAAAATTTTTTTAAATTACAGAGTAATAGATTACTAGTGGTGGCAAGGTCTAATTAAACAGGGATGGGAGGGGAGATGAAATATGGGGGAGAGCTAGCCTAAACTAAGGATATAAATAGTTACATGGAAGTCCACTACTCTACAAGCTAATTAAAAAAAAAAAAAAGACTTTGAATGTAAGTCCCATGCTGATCCCAGAAGCTTTGGGTTATCAAGCAAAACTCCCAGTTCTGGGTATGAGGGAATGTCTCTAGGAGTCATTGAGCAAGAAGGCTCTCTAGCTATCCAAAATGCTGCAGGTTATGGCTGTTGCTTGCGGTTAATAGGATATAGCTGAAGATACCATATGTTGGTTGATTGCAGAATACGGAGAAATCCTGCTGCGATTGACCCGAAAGCTTCTCCTCCATTGTCTAGCATTCGTGATGCTAACGGTTGCTATGTAGCAGCAGTTGCTATTCGGAGCAAAGCCAGTGGCAGTCTTCCTCAGCTTCAGACCTTGCATGCTACTATACCAATTTGCCGGCAAGGAGATGCTTAGTGGTACAATATTGGCACAGCTGTAGGTTATAACCAACTGATTTCTGTTTAGACCCATGGCAGAGTTTATTTGTGGTAACTGTGGACATAGGCAAAAAGGCCCACCCTTTAGGAAGTCATAGGCCACTAGGGATCAACCAAGTACTTTTGCGACGCTAATTGGACATTGTGCCAACTTGCTTCTTAAATCTTTGTCTATACCCATAGACTAGCTCTGTCTTCAACCTTGACCAAAGAAGCTTCTCGTTTTACAGTAAACAGAGATTAAGGCTGAATCTCTTGGCTGTGTGTCAGGGTGCTGAGGACAAATTACTGTTGAGTGCTCAATATTAAATGAGACACTCATATCATTCCTTCCGGGCCTCAGCAACATCACAGGAGATGGGACGGAAAGACTGTAAGAGCAGAATGATAGGGAAGTCACATGGGAATGAACTGGCCATGACACTCAGGAACTCACAACAACTACAGTGGCTTGCATAAGACAACCAGTCATAGGTGGGGAGAGGCGATTGTGGGCCCTACCTTGCCCAGGGGTGCTACTGGCTATCAAGGCTGCTGTAAGAAAGGAAGTCATTCTCTTCGGTGTAGTAGTCACTAGTAAGTTACTCATGCTGCAGGGGATAGCTTCCCATCCATGCCTGCACAAGCCACCCTGCTGAAATCCAGTGGTCACAAAGTGAAAACAAAGTCAAACCCAAAGACACGGAAAGATTGACGGGGACTTGGTGGGAGGGAGAGGAGGGAGTGGGGATGAAGGGGAGAGAGAATGGAGGAACAAAGGTGACAGAGAGGTACCATACCCATGTATGGAACTGCCAAAGAATGAAAGATTAACTTAACTCATTTTAACCAAGCAGAAAAAGAGGGAGGGCAATGGGGCCAAGGCTCTCAAATAAACAGAAAAACATGGAGGTGTCAGGCCCAGGCATGTTTACAGATAAATATCTTCAAACTTTTAAGAAACAGAGAATAGCTGATTTCTTTCCTTTTCTCCCCCCACCCCCCTTGTTGTTTGAGACATGTTTTCTCTATCTGAGCCCTGGCTGTCCTGGACTTGCTTTGCAGATCAGGCTGGCCTCAAACTCTTAGAGATCCACCTGCCTCTGCCTCCCAAGTGCTGGGACTAAAGGCATGCGCCACCACGCCCAGCTCTTATTTGTTGTCGTCTTTATTGTTTTTGAGATACAGTTGGGTCTCTATACATCAGTGACTCTCACCCTTCCTAATGCTAAGACTCCTTACTTTAATACAGCTCCTTATGTTGTGGTGACCCCAACCATAAAATTATTTTCATTGCTACTTCATAGCAGCTGTAATTTTTCTACTGTTAGAGTAGTAATGTAAATTTTCTGGTGTCTTAGGCAACCCCTGAGAGAGTGTCATTCAGCCCTCAAAGTGGGTCATGACTTACAGAAGTAGAAGAGAGTAAAAGAGTGGAAGAGTAAAGATTTCTGTTTAGTTGCATAAATTGTGTTTCTGGTTAAAATGAAAAGTCATGTAAAATAACTCAGGAGGCAGGAGCAAGCTCATCTCTGAGAATATGAGGCCAGCTTGGTCTATACAGTGAGTTTCAAGACAGCCAGGGTTATATACAGGGTTCCATAGAGAAACCCTGTCTCAGCATCCTGCCAGTGCAAAGAAATCATTTAGATAAGGTTAAGAAATTTCTCTATGACTTTATTAAGGTAAGATCTTGTTGTAGAGCCCAGGCTGGCCTTGACTCACTTTGTATATTGCCAGAGATCTTCCTGTCTCAGTTTTCCATACTGCTGTGATACTATAGCAATATACTGCTACTACATTCTCAAGAAATGGGTGACTTTTCAGTGGCTCACAATTGGGCATGCAAAAATGAAACCTTATCTATAGTTTTAAAACCTCACTGTTTAAACAATGAGGTCAGAAAGAAGCCAAAGTCCAACATTAAGCTGAAGCTAGGTCAATGCAGTCCAAGCCACCCAGCCACCCAAGCAGAGAAGCAGGTGACACAGTAGAGCCGTACTGCTGTGGCCAGGGCTGGGGTGTGTGTGTGTGTGCGCGCGCGCAAAGGATTCTCCTTCTTGAGAATTCAAGTCAGAATCTTTGGTTTCACCCAGTATTATTGGAACTCTGTGTGGAAAATGTGTCATTGCAAATTCTGAAGATGTGTCATGCATGACTTTCGTTTCTTTTTTTGTTTTTAAGACAGGGTTTCTCTGTATAGCCCTGGATGTCCTGAAACTCACTCTGTAGACCAGGCTGGCCTCGAACTCAGAAATCCACCTACCTCTGCCTCCCAAGTGCTGGGATTAAAGGCATGTGCCACCACCACCCAGCTATGACTTTCATTTCTTCTTCGTGCCCTCCTAAGCCCAGATATTTTACTTCTGTGACTCCACCCTGCTGAATCTGCCCCCTGGAGATGCCTTTCTTTACAAGTTTCTTCAGAAAATGAGGCCAATGGGCATCATCAGGAGGCAGAATCATCTTTTAGCTCTGAAGCCGCCCCCTCCCTCTTACGAGATAAAATACATATTAAGAGAAGTCGTAACATAGGGATGTTACTCCCACATGGAAATCATACACATTGTGTGAGACAACTCACCATGGAGATCCAGCCACACTGGGGATGGTACCTGCCTCTGACCTCACTGACCTTGTGCAATTCGGTTATCCATGACACCCCCACCCGAACCCTGGTCCTTCTAAAATCTCTTTCCAAGATATTCCTTTGAGAATTTCATTCTTGTCTGGAAAGAGAAAGGAGTGATCCATCACCATACTTTATATACATCTAATGAGCTCAGCCCAGGGGAGGACTTCAATGTCCATCTTTGCATATAATGATAAACTGAGTTTCAGAAAGATCAAGAAAGCTGACCAGAGTCCCAGGCTCACCAAGAAGTCCACATAACCTCAGGGTTGAAAGCTTATCTTCTTGGATTTTGTAAATAATTTTACATGTATAAGTATTTTGTATGCATGCATATCCTATTTCAGAGGCCAGAAGAGGATGTCAGATTCCCTAGAATTGGAGTTACAGATGGTTATGAGTAAACTACGTGGCTGCTGGGAAGGTCCTCTGGAAGAGAAGCCAGCGCTTTCATGGATGAGCCATCTAAGCCCTTCCTGGATGTTTTCATCCTTTAGATATAAACAGCTCCCAGACTCTGTCCTGTGCTGTCTGTTGACCCTATACTTATGATCAGCATCCTCAGACATCAGCTCTACTGAAATGACCCTCAAATATCTCTCACTTCAAGAATGCAAAAGTAGGATCTTGCTATGTAGCCCAGGCTGAGCCTCAAACTTGTGATGTGTTTCAGCCTCCCAAATGCTAGGATCACAGGCATGGGCCATGATGCTAGGCCTAGTCCATCATCCCTTCTAACCCTACTCCCTTCCCATGCTCCAGTGTTTGCATCAGAATCAACTAGACTTTGGCTGTCAGATATCAGTCCTGAGAAGAGGTACCAAGTCCCAGGATTTGTGATTAGATAGGTCACGTAATTACAATGGGAGGTGTGGTCTTCAGGAGAGGTTGGTATACAGATACTCAACCCTTCCAAGGAAGGACATGCTAAATTGGTTAAGTCATGTAATTATATCTTCATGCTATTAACACGGATGTCTTGATGACTAACAGTCTAAACAGCATAACCACATGAAAACATCCCCCAGACACCTAGACTCTGCCAGTCTCTCCCAGAACTGAGGAAGGCTGTGTGAAGGCTTTGTACATACTGGTTCTTAGGCTGCGGCTCTGTCTGTTCCCCCCCAACCCCCCATTGGGTTTCTCTGTGTAGCCCTGGCTGTCCTGGAACTCACTCTGTAGACCAGGCTGGCCTTGAACTCAGAAATCTGTTTGCCTCTGCCTCCCAAGTGCTGGGAAGCGGCTCTGTATTTTAACTACTAAAATCTCTTCCAGAGAACCCAGTTCAAGCCTGTAGATCAAGAACATACGGTTTTATGTACTGAGAGGCAAGGTCTATCCCTGAACCCGGAGGCTGATTAGGCTTGCCTAGCTAGCCAGCTTGCTCTGGGGAACAGACACACGACTTCTGGGAATGCCTCCAGCTTGGGTAAAGCCTGCTGGGGGAGTGTGTGGGATGCAGCTCACCACCTCAGGCAGCAAGACCATTCCAGTCCTTCCTCAGGCCTGACTTACCTTCCTTATCTGTGGAAGAGATACAATCTAGAAGGCAGAGTTCAAGAATGAGCTCCCAAAGGGAACTCTGGGTCTGTACTAGAGGTCAGTCATCAAGGGGGCAAGTCATTCTCCAAGTGCAGCCACAGCAGAATCCAGCCCCACCCAGAATGACTAATGCAGATGTGTGGGTGAGCTGCCTGTTCTTCATGTTCACCAGCCCTGTATTATAACCTGCAACCAAAGCAGGTTAGCCCCGCTTTAAATCCAGTGTCACCCAAATGAAAGGGGAAAAAAAAGTTTTTTAATCCCAGTACTTAGGAGGCAGAGGCAGGTGGAGTCTCTGAGTTTGAGGTCTACAGAGTGAATTCCAAGACAGCCAAGGCAGCGAAACATTGTCTCAAAAAAACAAAAAAGAAAAAGGAAAAGAAAGAAAGAAAACGAATATGGCAACATGTCTGAGGGAGAGAGCATGTCAGACAGGAAGTAAATAAAGCCACACCATTACTCACATTGATTGTATTCAAATTTTTATTCTCTCAACAAAAAACTTAAGACAATGATTTTAAATAATAAAACATGATATATTCTAGACACTTAATTGTTTTCTTTTTAAAAAGACAGTTTATTATAAATTTGGACTCCTACAGTTCTGGTGTGGTGCTTTGACATTTACAGTATTTCTTACTATTTTATCTTCACTCCAAACTTGCTAAACAAAGAGTTACTCTCTGCCTACTCAACACTTTGCTTTAAGGAAATACTTCATGACCACAAAAAACACACACATACAGAACATTTTTTTTAAAAAAAATATTTACAGAAGTCTGTCCAGCCATTTGGATTTTGTTTCTTTGCCCATACTGAGATCAACAAAAAAGCTAAATAGCAAGATTTCACTTCAGCAGTGCAAAGAAGGGCATCCACCAAACTCCACTAAACAAACTGATGAGCGACTAACGTGCTGAGCGAAACTCAGCTCACGAGAGAGTAAACGTAAAAACAAACACGTAGTGGGTCATAACTAGACTGGTTTTCACTGTGCAGCTTTCCTTGGGGAATAATGTCACCCATTTCACAGAAAGAAAAAAAAAACAGGAATATGCATCCAAGCCTTTGGGTATGAAGAAAATGCCCTTCAAACAAATTCATCATAAGGCAAGGGGGGTGGGGAGGAGAAAGACAGGGGTAAGGAAACGCCGTTTGGCCCAGAAAAATGTAAGTATATTGTGTATTTATAGTATATACACATTTACAGATATATTGCAATTTAGACTGTCTGTATAGTCATTAGGCAGATGGACTGGCTCAGTAAGATGAAAATGTTCTCTATAAATAGGAAGTTATTGCTAATAGGCTCACACTGTGTGCTGAGACGGAAGCCGTAGTAACACAGGATGTGAAGCTGCCACAGTGCTGGGGTTAACAGCAAGCATCAGATAGATAACATGCCATCAGATTCGGAAGGATGAGCCAAATGCTACTTAAAAAAGACAGGGAGGGAAAAGGCCGATGCACTGTCCCTTACATTTTTGCTTATTTTAAACAGAAGTCCAGTTCACCACAAGTTAAGCACAGGCTAACAAGCAAGCTTAGCTGCATGATGGAGAGAGGAAAGTACAGCATGCATTTACAACTAGGCTGGCCTAGTCTACTGTCATACAAACTGAATACAAAAATTCAATTGAAATAAGACTAGACTGTTATAGTAAAAAAAAAAAAAAAGGAAAAAACAAACAAACAAAAACCCAACACACACACACGCACACACGCACACACACACACAGTCTGATACTGATTGATTTCAAGAGTCAACCTCTTCATGTCCTCTAATTCTCTATTGCAATTTATTTGCCAATAGCTAGAATATTTTTACTCACTTAAAAAAGATATTAAATACTTGTATCATGAAATTACATTCTTATTAACAATACAGACATACTGGGTAAGAAAATAGCTCCTGTGTGAACGGTGTCTGAAATGCATTTTCCTTACAACTATAAAACATCCACTTACACTTGTACAAGAGGCCCCACCCCCACCCCCCGCCCCCCACCCCCGCGGCAAAAAGCTAAGGGAAGATGGGGCAGGCCGGGCAAGGAGCAGGGAAGGAAGGATTCAGCTCTCCTGATTACAGCACAGTGATTAATATGGTTCAAGACAGAACCAACGGTAGTTGGTCCAAAAGATGCCTTCAATTCATAGTTACCATTAAAAACCAATCTCAACCACTTTTGGTTCATTGCAATGAGACCAAAAAAAAAAAAAAAAATCCTCAGATTTATATAAATACTAGACTCTAGCTCTTTTATTATTATTTTTTTAAAGTTTTCCATTTGTTTTTGCAAGGCCTAGCTATCGTACTATGACTTCTAAACTTCTACTTGCTCTGCAACAACTACAAGAGGTAGGCATAAAGCATGAAAAAGTTCCTCAGCCAGCGCCTCCCAATGCATCGTTCACTTCACATGGGAGGCCGTGACCTGTCTGTCCCCTTCTCCTCTCACGGGGCTGCTGTTCTGCCCACACAGATCTCAGAGTGAGTAACTCAGGTAAGAAACTTTCCCTACTGAAGGATACTGTCATAGTGTCTGCTGCAGAGCAGTCATGTATATGTGTGTATATATATATAGATATATATATTTATTTGTTTAAAAAAATAAACAACAACAACAAAAAAACAAACCCCACTTCCTAGAACCAATTGTCTTCATTCTCTACTTCCACAAAATATACTATTTGGCCCAAACTACAGACGTGTTTTGTTTTTGTTTTTTTGCTTTTCACAGATGCAAGTGCCATGCAAATAAATTAAAGAGCAGATCCCGAAACATACATGTGATAAACCACTGAAGGTGGGTCCTTGAAAGTGTCTCTATAAACATAATTTATAACAGTTCCATTCTGTCCTGTGTACAGTTAGTCACAAAGGGCTCATTACACATCTAGGATCTCCTCTGCCGTTCCTCCACAGCGCAACCTGTAGCGACCAGTTCTCCAGCTTATTGTAGGGTCCCATAATGCCGACAAGAAAATGTAGATTGTCATGGATTCACGGATGAACCAAGCCACAGCATAATCAAGTTTTGAAAAACACAGTGTGCCACCCTGAGAGTTAAAAGTAAAAATCAATTGACTTCCTGTCAGATTCAATGTACAGTCAAAGAATGAAATTCTCAGGCTGGTGAGATGGCTCCACAAGGAAGCTTGACAACCCAAGTTCAAGCCCTAGAACCCACCTGGTAGGAGGGAGGACAAGTGTGTCCATTTGAACACAATGATCACAACGATCACATGCACAATACACACACACACACACACACACACACACACACACACGGAGTGTGGGGGGGCTATGAACTACTGGAACCCCACTCTAGGCACCACTGAAATTGAGGGTGTCTCTTTGGGTGACTTAACTGCCTTGCAATACTGTCTGTCTAAAAAAAAAACGATTATCATTAGTAAGAGCAGTGTGAAAAGCAACTGCAGTCTCAGCTTGAATACGTATTCCCTTCACATAATTTTTCTGAACTAACTTTAAGTCCCAAACTTTCCTTAGTTTTCTGTCTTCTGGAACTGAAGACTACTAGGTCTTTTCTTCGGCCTTTTCTAAAGGGATATAGTTCTGGTCTCTTACCAGATTACTGAGAACCCTTTCTTGTGAATCCACATACCTGGACACCCCTGAGTTGAATGTAGTCAAATATAAACCATGCCAGGCAGTGACACATGAAGAAAACCATGATATCCCATCTGAACACATGGTGGGCTGCCCACCCAATAATTAAACTGGCAACAAAGCATTCTGAAATTGGCTCACAAATGATTGTAGCAGGAAGCATGTTAATTCTCAATTTGGTCCACCTGAAGAAACAAACAAACAAACAGGATTTTAAGACAACAGTCTGCTTACAAAACTAACCAACCAACCCTCACCACCCAACACCCACACTAGCACCATCCTGAACCTCGCTGACCACACACACACACACACACACACACACACACACACACACACGATCAACCTTGACATAGAAAGACTGTCCTCTTTGAAATAGTTTTGTTTTTATTTATATATTCTCAAGACAGGGTCTCTCACGTAGCCCAGGTTGGCCTAAAACTCCTTATGTATTGAAAGATGACTTTTAGTTCCTGATCCTCTATTTCATCCTCCCAAGTGTTGGGACTACAGGTTGGTGCCACCACACCCAGTGAATGCTGTGTGGGGGTGGGTGGTAACATCCAGGGCTGACTGCGTGCCAGGAAAGCAGTCTTTCAACTTAGATACATCTCCAGCCTTCCTTTCTCAGTTTTGCTTTTATAAATCTCTTTTCTCCTTTTATTTAGTACATGAAAATGTCTATACATCCATTTACACTGTCCATACCTTGACCAGCTCAGTTTCTATCTCTAAACAGTTTAGTTTCAATATCTTTTTTTTTTAATTTCAGTATTATCAAAGAAAATATATTTAGGCATTCAATTTCTCTTAATATAGAACAAATTTTTCTGGAAGCAAATTAATCTCCCCACCCTCAATACTCTATTATGTAGCTCTGGCTACCCTGGAACACACTATGTAGACCAAGCTGACCCTGAAGTCAGATTTGCTGGCCTCTTTCTCCCAAATACTGGGGTTAAATGCACACGCCATGACGCCTGGCATCATATGCATTTTAAAAATCACTATATATGTATGTGTGTGTATAATTATATCTCGAAGCACATGCACACGTCACACACACACACGCACACACTGCTTTTTAACAGAGTGGAAAATGATAAGTTTCCTGATTTACCTGATCATTCTGGATTGAAACTGAGAAATTGAGTACGAACCAGAGTTTTGCATGGCAACCTGAGTAGACATTGAAAACCTCCAGCCTCTGAAAATGGAGATAATTACAATATGATCTATGTTTATGTTGACAGACACATTCAAGCCTGACTGGTTCTGCATTCACTAATCACTGTAAGAGTAAGCTGCGGCTGGTATTCAGGACTAGCCCAGTCTTTGAAGATGAGCAAACTGATGGTATGAAACTCAGCGATTGCATCAGCCCTCAGTGGTATCACATTCCGGCCACAAGGAACCACATGCCCTAGGTTTATAGTTTAAGAAACTCAAGTGCAGCCATTCTCAACAGATTCGGTGAAGGAGTCCTATACTCAACAGTTTGTTTCTGACCCTCCCCCCTTTTCTCTCTCTCTCTCTCCCCCTCTCCGTCTCTCTTTGTGTGTGTGTGTTCAACAAGAAAAGCAGTCAACTGGCATTGGATCTCATAGAAGACATTAGGTGCCTGTGAACTTCATAAACACCATGTGATTGCCTTTAAATTCAAACTAATTTTCTGTGAGAGAGAAATGCTAAATGAGGAGGTGGCTTATTAGCAAAATATGAAATAACGTGCTAAGAAATTTCCAAGTTTTGGGCTGGAGAGATGGCTCAGGGGTTTAAGAGCAGTTGTTGGTCTTACAGAGGGCCCAGGTTCAGTTCCCAGCACCCACATGGTAGCTCATAGCTATCAGTAACTTCAGTTTGAGACATCAAATGTCCTCTTCTGACCTCCAAGGGGACCAGAGACACACACATGTTGTATACACAAGCAGGAAAAACATTCCTACCTATAAACTAAAAGAAAAATAAAAAAGTACAAGGTTTAGTTTCAAATGATACTTAAAAAAAAAAACCCCACCTATTGGCTTATGATAACACCAAGAGCTTTATTTTTTTTCTAAAACACAGAACTTTCTACCTTCATTCTCTCAAAAAGCTTCCTGTCAACCACTTCAAACTACAGCATCTGAAGGAAATGAAGGAAGGTATTTGTTTTATTAGTACCTATGGATATTGGATGTGAATGTTTGCCAAAATTACTAATCTTTGTATTCACTAGCAGAATAAAATAGCCCAAACCCATGGATGGAACAGAAAGAAAAGCCAACAGAATTTGCTAGATACTAAAAATACTTTAGTTTTCTTACCTGTCGGCTATTGCTTTGGCCATAAAGTAATCTTCAGCAATGTACTGAGCAAAGGCTATAAGCCCCCCTGCCTGATCTAGCACATCCTTCCTCATTAAACAAGACATTCCCGTCACACACTTGAAGCCAGTTACATTGGCAGAGATATAGGATCTTGGGTGTGAAGTTCCAAAATATACCTGCCCGAGAAAACACAGACATAATCAATTAGGTTTTAATGTTAAAGCTATGAAGCTTGTAAACTTTTCCTAATGCTGTCTGTTAAATATGAGTGAGTGAGTGAGTGAGTGAGTGTCCATCCGAACATGCTCCCATGAGCTACCTGAAGGAAAGGCACATCACTGTGCTACTGTAGTCCTTGCAGTCAGTGATTTGTTTGGCTGACTACTCAGCTGTCATCAGTACCAAGAAATATTTACCTTTAGAGTGGAAGCATATTCACTGGCCAGAAAGTAAACACCATCTTTTCTAAAATCAATAGATTAAAAGATAAATCCAAATAACATGGAATTTATATATAAAAGAGTAATATTAACTGGTATATAAAGTATTAATTTAGTGTCTTCTGATTTTACAACATTTAGTGGCGTGTGTGTGTATAAGCATCTATGCATATATACAGACCACATGTAGGTGGTAACAATATTTAGGGCAATTTTATTTCTTTTTAAAATTTTTAAATTCTGTATATTCACGTAAGTCTGTAGGGGGTAATGTACATCTGAATGAGTTCCTGTAGGTTGGAGGGTCGGGATCCCTCTGGAGATGAAGTTATAGTTACTGTAAGCTGCCCACTTTGGGTGCTGAGAACCCAACTCTGATCCTCTCTCTCTCTTAGCTGCTGAGCTATTGCTCCAGCCCGTAATTCCTGACTGTTCTTTCTCTGTAACACTTTGGAACTGACTACCACCACCCTACCTGTTAGACATAAAGCACTGTTTGTTATTTCTATCTCAGGTATACTGCCTTTTCCAATTACCCTCAAGTACAAAGCAGTGGGCTTCTTCATTGCAGTTATTCACACACAAAGAACAGAACAGAATTTTACAAGGCAGGTAAGACTATGATTACTGGTACCTGTGCTCAATCCAGACTCCACTGAAGCAATGGAGCGTCTGTGGCTGAGCCAAACCTAACTTCTAGAGCAGAAGCATCCATCTTAAGTTGTAAGCAATTAACTGAGGCTATAGCACTAGGTGGGACCAGAGGTTCAGCTGAAGGTTTCTTTATCATGCAGGAAGATTCTTCTGGTTGCATTCATTGTAAGCATAGTAGCCTAGGTACCTTCTGGGAAATGTCTTTCATTGATACAAACATCTATGTGCTTGTTTCTAAGGTAAAAGGCCATGATAGTATTTTATTTTAAAACAGTTACCTGTAACTACCAACCAGATATAGGACTAGATATGACTTTTATGAAGCATTTTACCAACCAGATAACTCAAGATTTTAACACTAACAATCTCTTCCAGTAAGAGAAATATTTCCATGGGCTGGTGAGATGGCTCAGTTGGCAAAGTGACGGTCACAAAAACATGACTGACCTGAGTTATATACCCAGCATACACATAAAAGCTGGATATGATATGCACCTATAATCCCGGTCTTTGTGGAAACTGATGCTGGAGGAGCTTGGGGCTTGCAGGCCAGCATCCCCAGTCAAATTGGGAAGCTCCAAAGTTCAGTGAGAGACTCGACAACATGCTTCAAAAAACAAGGTGGCAAGTGACTGAGAAAGAAACTTGGTATCTCTGACCTCCCCCATACGTGTGCATACTCACCCTCCTACATACATGAACACACATAAACGCATAAGAGTCAGAGAGAGAGAGAGATTAAATTGCCAAAGGTCAAATCAAAGTCCTAACATTAATGTGACTTCACCCTCTTTGATCTGTGGCAACTAGAATCAAGCCAATGTACAGAAGCATGAAGTGCTGAAGAGGAAGTGGATAAACATCAAAACTGATACCAAGAGCCTTTCCCTTGTGACAAAGACAAGCCTTGCTTTCTGTTTAACAGTATAGGGGTAGATATGACTTTAATGAAGCTTTAATATGGGGAAAGCTTATGAAATGATAAGACTAACACACACATTGCTTTTCGCAACTGTGTTTTTTTTAAAGGGCACATAAAAAAAACATGCAGGCAAAGCCAAAACAGTCACAAGTGCCAAAACTGATCAAACAGAAGTGAACCTTCATTGCCCTGATCAGTGGGAAGGGGAGTTTCCCGTTGGGTGTGGGGGTAGTATGCTTCTTCTGTGTCCCCACAATTCATCATTCCCTACAAGATAAGTTTGACTATAACCCTGAGGAAAAGGGGTTATAGGTGTTGCCCAGTGGTGAAAAGCTTGCTTAGCACAGTTACGTCCCCGAGTTTGATTCCAGAATTTGCAAAAACCAAGACTGAAGAGGGGGGAGAAAAGAAGAGGCAGGAAGACAGGAGAGGGGAGTCAAGAGTCAACAAAATTATGTATTTCATTTTGCAATAAAGGAATCTAGAACTTTGTATATTAATTTCAAAAAAGAAAAATGTTTGATATTTATTTAAAAAGGAAATTAGGGTTTTTTTTTCTTTTAAGTAGGACTTGTATGAACTTATTTTTTTTAAAAAAAATACTTTACAATATGTCACCAAATATCTTTCAGTTGAAAAGGACATTATATAAGACAATAGTCTGCAGGACAGCCAGGGCTACACAGAGAAACCCTGTCTCGAAAAACAAAAAAAAAAACCAAACAAACAAAAAAACAAAAAAAAGACAATAGTCTGGAGTGAACATCAAGAATTCAGTGATGGCCGGGCAGTGGTGGCGCATGCCTTTAATCCTAGCACTTGGGAGGCAGAGGCAGGCGGATTTCTGAGTTCGAGAGTTCGAGGCTAGCCTGGTCTACAGAGTGAGTTCCAGGACAGCCAGGGCTACAGAGAAACCCTGTCTCGAAAAACCAAACCAAAAAAAAAAGAACTCAGTGATGACGCTATCTTCACTGTGTGTTCAGCTGAGGGTAGGACCACTAGACATCCCCTATGCACAGCCATAGGGTGGGGGCAGCTCAGAAGTAAGTGACCCCAAGGACCTAAGAACTTCCTCCTAGGAACAAGGGTGCTATGCTCTCATGGGCAGCAGAGCTGAGGTCAGGCAGCCAGGTCTGAGGGAGGCACTGCTGTGACAAGCACGAGTGACAAGCATGATTTGTGAGCCCTGCACTTACCTGCTCTAAGGTGGCGGCAAAGCCTTGTCTGTCTGCTACATATGGCAGCCCGTGGACCAACCCCACTTTCTCTGTCATCTGATTGACCATGTCAGTTAACGTGTCTGGAATGACTAAAATTTAGGGGTGGGGGGAGGTGAGAACAGAGAAAAGGGGGAAAAAAAGAGAGGAAAAATTTTAGTAAAATGTCCATTGATGTAATTAGGTCTTAAGAATTTTAATTAAGTTACAATAAAATATATTGAACATTTGAATTTAATAAATATCAATCACTTATTCTGAGAATATAAAACTTCAAAAAGCTACACATTTTTAGCCCAGGAGACAAACTTCTTGCTGTAACCATCTAAATGAATTTTTAAAAGTATATTAATACTTTTTCATAAATTTACATATTTTAGGAAACATGAACTTGTTGATTTGACTTCTGGTAGAATAGGGTATTACAGAAGCCCAAAGGATACAGAATGTCCAACTAATGAGGGATGTTACACTGGATACAGAATGTCCGACAAATGAGAATGGTTCACTGGATACAGAATGTCCAACTAATGAGGGATGGTACACTGGATACAGAATGTCCAACTAATGAGGAATGGTACACTAGATACAGAATGTCCAACAAATGAGGAATGGTACACTGGATACAGAATGTCCAACAAATGAGGGATGTTACACTGGCGAAGGCTGTAGACCAGATAGTGGTCATCACTATGGTTTCAATGGTTGAGATTTTCTCTTCAAAAATGCAAAGGTTTTAATACATGTATCATCTAGGTTAGGTTAAAAAAATTAAAATCTTTATTGAATACACCTAACATATGCCATACATGATGATGGAGTAAATTACTGGGCAAACTACAAACTGACTAATAATACATTTTGAAGATGTTTTGGCGGTCTACCATTAAATGAACAGTTTTATAAAACAGGACAAACCTCACCTCTTATTCCACTATCACAGATCCATATGAGATCATACTTTGCAACTTCATATGCTGGCATCAAATTATTAATTTTAGGATTAATGCCAACCTTTTTGCCACCTAAAAATGCAAAGGTACAACAATAAGACATTCATAGAGCTGGAAATGCTAAAAAGATATAGGATGGAGAGAAATTGAGTCTAGCCATATTTCATAATTTAAACATTACCCATTACTCATAGTAGAAATTACTGTAGAAATAAATTACTCATTCACAAAAGGAGTTTTTAATTTATTTGACAATCTAGTATCTGTTTTCTAATTTGCACATTCTTCCACTAATACTATGAACTGATACCTAATAATCGTACAGCACAATATTTTAAGAGCCATGTGCAGAATACTTGCAAATTGCTAAGATTCCTCATCACAAATCCGTGTGCTAAGTATGCATGTTAATTAATGTCATGCTACATAGTATCATAAACACATTTCATTTAGAGTAGGGAATAAATGCAGACAAAATCAACCAAGAAAAAAGTCCACAGGATTCATTCTGAAGTTATAGTAGTTACAACAATAGGAGAAATTGACTATCAGAGTAGAACACAAGCCACACCCACTTTTATACAGAGAAAAGACCATCACTAAAACCACTTTAGAAACAGACACAATAAGGGAACCACAGAGAGGGGCAGCTAAAACTCAGGGCCATTTGAAGGTTGTATGGAAACCTAATATAGTAGGAGCTTCTTCAGATGGATAGATATATGAAAGAAATCTAAAGGAATCACCAAATAACTGGAGTCAATGCCCCCAAGCAGACATTCATCACACTCGCTACCAAGTGAAACCCCCAGTGCAGGAATGGGGCACATCTAATCAAGTTGTTGGCCAAAGGGGCCCCATGAAATACTCCAAACAACCTAGGTTACTGCAAGGCTATTGGTTGTTCTCCACAAACTGATGTGAGGCCCCTACTGTTGAAGACACCACCTACGTAACTTACTAAATAGGAAGAGCGGGTGCCTACCTAGAGCCTTCACCCCTGCTGGTTAGTGTTCATGGTACTGGAAGTTACTCAGAGGCGAACACTGGCTTGCAAGGTGTGCTGACGGAACAGCCAGTGGCACAAAACTTGTGAAAGTAACCAACGCATATCTGATTGTAAGTAAAGCATACTCTATAAGACAGAACCCGCCGGGCGGTGGTGGCATATGCCTTTAATCCCAGCACTTGGGAGGCAGAGGCAGGTGGATTTCTGAGTTCAAGGCCAGCCTGGTCTACAGAGTGAGTTCGAGGACAGCGAAAACTACACAGAGAAACCCTGTCTCGAAAAACAAAACAAAACAAAACAAAAAAGACAGAACCCATACCCAACACTGCTCGGGTGGCCTGGGACTAGACAGACCACAGACCCAGGGGAAAATCAAAACAGAAAAGGGAAAAGAAAAATCACAAGACAACAACTACTATGTCTACTCACACCTGACTACCGAGGAAGATATTATTGTTGTGTGTGCCATTTGGTAACCAAGACCTTTTTTTCCCATAACTTTTCTTGAAAGAATAGAAATATCTTTTACCCCTGCAGAAAATAGACTAAAAGCAAGCATGCTTTCTAACTTTACTGAGTAAGTGCCTTGTATCCTAATCTAGAGCTTAATGCAAGAAGATTTACTGATACTTTAAAACTACCAAAGGAAAATGGCTAACGTGGACTTTGTTACTTACCTATAAATAATCTAGCATCAACATTTGGGTATTTTCCAAGCAGTTTCTTACATACATCAATGGCTGGATCATCATGATCTTGTACACAAAGGAGTATTTCATACTAGTCAAAAGAAGATATTTAACATTAAGAAATTCCTTGTAATATAAGCACACACTGTTAGCATTTCTAGAGTGGTCAAAAACTAGATGAAAGGAAAAAAATGTAATTGTGCACATAAAGTTTAAGAGTTTAGGGAGGAATCCTAAGGGACCCAGATGCTTATGACAAGTGTTGCTTGGGCGGAGACAGCTTCTCCAGGCCAGGGACCTGTCTGCCAGCAGCAGAGTCTAGAGTGCCTGAGGTTGACATCTGTCAATTCTCTGACTGGCCCTGTCCCAGTGACAACCTGCATATCAAGTTTGTTCACAACCTGCACCACTTAACATGCACTCAAAGCTTACAGGACGTGCAGGAGTGTAAACAGCTACACTGAAAAGGAGCAAAACCAAGCACACTCCTTCTCCAGACACTCTGCCCTGGAATCCAGCCTTACTTCATGAAGGTGCTACAAACGGTAAATAAAGCCCAGAAAGGACACAATGTGATTAATTTCTCTCTTTTTATTTACTGTTTAAAAATTTTTTTAAATAAAATAACATTTGACTGAACACTTACCACTATGACAAGCATGCTTCACTGACCTCATATGAAAACATCCAGAATTTCATTTTGCTCAATGCTATGTTTAGTTAGAAAGGCATTTCTGAAAGCTTAGATGGCTCTGCCAAAACCATCCATTAACTTTTGAAGTGTTCAAATCACAGGGACTGATTCAAGCCATGGAAAAGCCCATTCTGCTTACTTACTTCTATTGATAAGTATATAAAAGCAAAAAGCAAAAACAAAATACTCATAATGCCTTCAGCATGCATCTTACCTCACCAAAATACTGGTAGAAAAGAAATCTGTGGTTGAACACAAGAGCACCAGGACTAAAGTCAAGAAAGGTTTTGTCAATAAGGTGGGGATTTTTTTTTTAATTAAAAAAAAAAAAAAAGAAGTTTTAATCATAATTAAGCAGATGGTGAAAACGGGGGGCGGGGCCATGTTGTTATGATTTCTACCACTTGCTGTTCCATCCAGTGTCCACTTCAGTGATGACTGATCAGAAGTGCTACTCAAGAAGGGCTCAGCCAGTCACAGTCCTCTGGCCTCAAAAGACCAGCTAAAAGTCTGAGAGAGTAAAGGGCGCCAATCCTACCACACCCCTGAAACCTCCCAGACGGCTGAGTCTACCAGCAGCCCTGATGTCTCAGAACACTTAGTGGAAGAAGACTGTGTCCTTAATAATGGCGACTAGGAAGGCTAAGCGACTTGATAAAGGGCAAAATAACAGCTAGCTTTCTTCCTATCTACTAAGCCGCACAGCCAGGCGCACCCTAGAGAATTCCTTCATGCTTTTATAGTATGTACTGCTCGACAGGTATGAACAGCAAGGAGGAAGAGCAAAGTGCTTCTAAGCACTATGACTCTGTAAGACAAGGAAGGAAAAGGCTTATTGTGGCTTCCTCCCCAAGCAAGACGGAACTTTATAAAATGTAATAGTAAAATACATGCAATGGGACAAAAAAAGATAAACTGAGTTACACCACAATCTTAAAAAAAAAGATTAATTTTTCACTGTGTATGTATCTTTCTGTGTAAATGTGTCTGCACATGCGCAGGTGGTGCCCATGAAGGCCATAAAAGTCTGATTTTCCAGAGTTCTGGGCAGTTGTGAGCTGCGTGATGCTGGAACCAGGAATTAAACTTAGGTTTTCGCCTAACGCAGTCTGCTCTCTTAACTACTGAGCTGTCTCTCGAGTTCCATACCGAAAGGTTTTGAAGGGAGAGATAGAGCTTGTCTTTATTCTGTAACAAGGCTTGAAAGGTTCCAATTGTGATTACGCCTTTCAAACTAATTCCAAAATTCAAAACAAAAATTACTTAACTAGCCACCCTGCAAAGAAAACTCAATTCACATTATCCAGGAGCAGATACTTAAAGACAGGCTTTAAAAACAACAACAACAACAACAACAACAACAACAACAACAAAAGAATTCTAGCCGGGCAGTGGTGGTACATGCCTTTAATCCCAGCGCTTGGGAGGCAGAGGCAGGCGGATTTCTGAGTTCGAGGCCAGCCTGGTCTACAGAGTGAGTTCCAGGACAGCCCAGGCTATACAGAGAAACCCTGTCTTGAAAAACAAACAAACAAAAAAACAAAAAAACCAAACTAACAAAAAAAAGAATTCTAGCAAACTGAAGAAAGAACCACTCTTAAGCGTTTTTAAGTGTTTTCTGAAGCATCATATGGTAATGAGGCATCACCTCTGTGTCTTCATGGTGTGAGACAGAACCATTTTATTTGCTAGAATCTCTGCATGGCAACAGTCAAATCCCTCCGATTATAACTGGCTACACACTAGATGTAGTTAAAAGCTTTCCTAGTTAATACACAGAATAACTTTTTGGGTGTTTTTTTATATTCTAAAAGACTAGACATATATACATATTAAAAATTCAGTACATATTTATATAAATATACCTTTGTGATATTTTTAGAAAGACTGGTTTTCTAAGTCTTCAGGAGATGGAAGAGCTAGTGAAGTCCTGTAACTGAGCAAACTGAACTACTGATCTAGACTGCACGCTTGGGAGGGGAAGGCAGCCCGGCAGCCCATGACCGCAATCTCTTTCAGCTTCTCTTTTCAAACTGTGAAATGTCCAAAGGCGAAAAGCAAGACGGGGAACTACAAAAAACACCTCTCCAAATTAAGAATACTTAGTCCTTTGATACTCAAAAACTTAACACTTGAAATTGCAGTACATGGAATGCTACCCTTTTTTATTTATGAGTATTAGGTGCATAAATAACAATTTAAAAGTGAGTCTCCTCATTGATTCAGACCTGTAGACATCAGGAACTCAAACTCTGTCTACAGTAAAGGGAACAAAATGCCATTCCGAACTGAATTCCTAGGGTGGTTCTGGGAGCTGAAGTCAGGGCCTTGTACATGCTAAGCATACACTCTTATTACCAACCTATGCCCTAAGTCATGAAATGTGCTTTAATATGTGAAATAATAATACTGTGTATCAAGCAAAAATACCTCCACCACCACTCTTCACCCCAATTTGCTTCAAACCTCCTATGTAGCAGGGATCATGGTTTGAGAGCTGTCTCTTCACCCCTATGTAACCTGGTGATGGATGGATGCCAGAGCTTCGTGCAAGCCAGGCATGTGCCCTACTGGGGTACAGTCAACCCTTCAAGTATAAATGTTTACTATTTATAAAGAACTACTTTACATACCAGGTTTTATAGAAAACCTTGTATTTGAATTAAATATTTGTTTTCTCTACTCAAGAACTAGATGGTTTGGGGCTACATTTACCACTGAGTTAATGTTTTTAAAGTAAAATGCTGTCTGAACAAAAAAGTTTCCCTTCGATGCAGGAACCTGAGAGATCTCTCTGGCGCTCTAATTCAGAAGCTAACCGGTACTATGAAAGACTAGAAACTGTCTCTGGCATATGCTAACAGTCATCTCATACTAAAGATCAACTCGGTTTTCTCTTCCACCGGTGTAAATGCACAAGGACGTGACAGAGCTAAGTCTCGGAGCTTTGAGATGGGATCATGCAGAGGAACCAAAACGTGAGATTATGGTGCGCATCAGAGGCGCATGGGATTCTGTGGGACAGATAGTCAACACAAGTGTTCTTTCATTCCCAAAAACAGACTTTCCCTTGCATTCACTTACAGGATATGGGCTGGAAAAACTCCCAACTTTGATGTATATAAAACACATCAGGGCTTCTGCAGTGTTATACAGTGTTGAAATTTCCAAAATAAATAAGTAAACCCATGAAGTAGCCCATCTCTCGTGGGTATAGCACTATACTTACTTTGGGATAATCCAGTTCAAAGAATGTCTCCAAGTTGTTGATTAGGTTAGGATCCACCCCCTTCAGTGGTTTCAGAAGAGAGACACCAGGGAGCTTGCTATACGGCTGTTTGTCTGTTGCCTTCTTGTTGAGGTGTAACCGGCTAAAACACAAAAACAACGTGAGTTATTTCTAGAGAATGTGCTGGTGCTAAATCAAAACATCACCAAATCACTAACAGAGTTGGGTTAAATATCTTAATAAAGGCTTAAACACAGAGTCAGGAGGGAAAGAGAGGCAGGCAGAACAAAGCCAGGCACACTCAAAAGCATCAGGCTGGGCACCTCAAGGTAAGGTGCTTTTGTTTTTTGGATTTTTGTTTCTGTTTTAAGACAGGGTCTCATACAGCCAAGGATAATCTTGAACCTTTAACTTCCTCCTACCACCTTTTTAAGTATTAGGATTATAGGCATGCACATTCATGCCCAGTTTGTGGGCTTCTTCATACACGCTGGGCAAACCCTCTGCTAACTGTGCAACAAAACCCCAGCACTAACATGAGAATTTCCAAAGCTGACATCTTTCTGATAAGGAGGGCTGAAAACGAAGAGAGGACAAACCAAACGAGCTTCCAGTTTAGGAAACCCGAAAGGGAGACTGCAGAATGGCTGTTCCAATGCTGGCCAGCACACGGATGCTCCCTGGGTGTCTATCCTTCACTGCTGTGCTTGCTCTCAGTGCTTAGGAACCACAGGGTCAGAGCAGGCACTCATAGACATATACTGAGGCAATGAAGGGCAGGTCTCAGGGAGGGGGGATAGTTCACTGCGTAGGATGTTTGCTATGCAAGTATGAGAACTTGAGTTCAGATCCCCTCATGTAATAAGCTGGGTGTGGTGTGTGTTTTCTCAATGCTAGGATGTGGATACAGTAGGATATAGTATTGCCAGCAAGCCAGTCTAGTCAAGCAGTGTGCTCCAGGCTCGGGGAGGAGAGCCTGTCTCAGTAAAATTGAAACTGATGGGATACGATAGCCAAAGTCAACCTCTGACCTCTGCAGATACAGACAGACAGACAGACAGACAGACAGACACACACACACACACACACACACACACACACACACACACACCTCCCTTGCCCCCAAAGGAATCACAGTATTTGCCTACACATGACTTCCTTTACTTCTCAAACTGCCAAGAAGGAACCAAACAGCTATAAAAGTAGGTAAAACCTTTATATGTGCTATACGTGCCACAAGAATATGGAAGTGTAATGAGCGCACGTTGAGAACAGGAAAGATGAAGTGTCTAATGGCAATAAGCTCAGGCTGGCAGGGCAGGAGAGGGTTGTAGGAAAAAAACAAAACCTCAGATTTGAAAACAAAACAAAAAACAAAACACACACACACACACCAAAAAAAACAAAAAAACACCAAAAACCAAAAAAAAAACCAAAGTGTCTTAATGTCACCAGAAGATATACCAGCAGCACCGCTGACTGAGCAGCCAGCTCAGGTTCACACCCCTGGTCCATGCCTAAGGTATTACAGCTCCTATAGAGGGACACCCAGCCAGCTGGAGAAGAGAGAACTTGCTGGCACTTCTCCCTCTCTACTTCTACAAAAACAGAGCAGGTCCCATCTCATCAGCCAGTCTCCAGGCAGTCGCAGTAGTCAGCTGTGAGAGCACTCCTGGATCTGTCTGCGAGGAGTCCTGGGATCCAGGTGTCTCCATGCTTTGACATCTCTGGAATCAGTGGCATCTTAGAAGTGCTCCACCCAGACAGCAGTCCTGCCAAGACTGTGAAAACCCACTGAGCTCTTCCTCTAGAAGAGCAAAAGCCCATTAGTGTCAGCACATCTGCAGTTCAAAGAACTGTACTATAAACGCTGCAAATGTGTCAATGTGTCAAGTAAGGGAACCACATGTAGACCAGTCAGCTTACGCTAGCTCCCTGGGGATGGCAGAGTGCACCTCAGCAAACCAACAAGTTTGAAGAGTTAAATTCTGATCTACAGCAGCAAAAGCTAGGAGGTGACGGACCACTACTCAAGTGTAGACTGACTTGCCAGGTGCTTTAGTGTTTTGCAATGAGAAGAAATAAAAGAAAGTCTTTCAGAAAACTTAAAGCATAGTGATTTGACATTACCACGACACCCAAGCAGGTGGCCAGCAATCTACTTTTCATTGTAGTGCCATGCCATGACAGATTGGAACAATCTCAATAATTTTTACTTCTTTGTCACTGACAGTTTAGAAAATATAGCTCTACAGGGTATATCCACAGTGTTAAAGACAACCAAAAGCAGAATCTAACACTAATGACCACAGACACCAAAATAGACTAGATATGTCTGCAGAAACTCATCTGGTAAAGGGCATCTGGGTTGTGGAAGCAAAAGAAAGTCCACGTTGCAGTTTTGCTGCCTGAACCCATACCATGGTTGATATCACGGAAAATAATGAGTGCCATATATAGATCCCTGCCACCCCTGGCCACCCCATCCAGTCCACAGTTTACCAGGCTCATGTATTCTTCCTTATCCTTCCAGAGCACAACACCTCAGTGCTATGAAGCACAGCCTGGACTTGAACTCCTGATCCTCCTGCCTCAACCTCTGAACAGTAGAGTATAGAGGCCTAAGCCACCAATCTGGCCCCTCAAGAGATTTAGAAAATGGAGTTTTGCCAGGCTGTGGCAATTCATGACTTTATTCCCAGCAAGAGGATCTCTGAGTTCCAGGCCACCCTGATCTACAGAGCAAGTTCGAGGACAGCCAGAGCTGTACAGAGAAATCCTGTCTCAGAGGCTGGGTGGTGGTAGTGGTGGTGGTGGTCAGAGGGAGTTTTAAACTGACACAGGAATACACACACAGAGAATACACTTTGTGTAAATAGTAAGGAAAAACTCAGTGACTGCAGGCTGGAACCCAAGCTTGCTATACCTTGTCAATCAGGAAATAAGCCTGCTGTAAGAAAGAAATTTGTTTTGACACCCTTGTGTCTGGAATTCTTGAAAGACAAAGCAGAACACTCTAGGCCCTGAGAGGAAGTTGGAGATACTGCTTATCTCAGGTTCAGTGACAGGGAATATCAAGTTTTCCTAGAAAACTTCTCTTTGTGGTCTTGGGCCTGGAGAAGGAAAACAAAGACACTGTCAAGACAGCAAGAACCAAGTGCAAAGCACACTCCTGTGTCTGCAGTTCTTAACCTGTGGGATGTGAGGCGACCCTCTCACAGGGGTCACCTCAGACCATCAGAAAACACAGATATATACACTATGGTTCATAACAGTAGCAAAACTACAGCTATGAAGTAGCAACGAAATGATTTTATTGGGGGGGGGAGGGGAGTGTCACCAAACATGAGGAACTGTGTTAAAGGGTCACAGCCTTAGAAAGGCTGAGAACCACTGATTTATATGCCATTACCAGCTCAAAGATCAGACAAGACAGAAGACTGCACAAAGCAGTGGAAGACAGAACTAGGCACTGGATTTGAGGAAAACTACCCCAAAATGCATCAGAGAGTATAAAGCCTCCCCTGCAAACCCACCCAGAAATCATGAAGAGAATATGATGAGGAGGACAAAAAGGTCTAAGGCTAGCAACTGTACTTTAGCACCAGTCACCACTCCCACCATCCGCTCTCATCGTCCCTCTCTCTGCCCCTTTCTGCCGCTAGAATCCCCCCCTTCTGTTTTCATACCTTATTACTGTTGAGTCTCAGAAAGTCAGTCAGAATGTCCAGAAATGAGCTTAGGCTGGACTATAGAAGGAATTCTGGTGATTAGATAAAAGCCAGCATTCCTCGGGAACTTGTGAACCAGGCTCCCCATCCCCAAAAGGGGTCACTTCCTTTGCCTCTGGAGAGAAATGCACCAGTGGTTGGATTTCAAAGCCCTTGCTGGCCTCCAAGTTCCCTCAGACTCTGCTCACAGGGACTTGTTACACACTTCAAAGGCTGGTCCTTCTCAGCTCAGGCTTCCCTCCTTTCAGATTCCCACTTGGTCTCCACGTGGTGGCACAAACCCCACCCGTCTCCTGCCACGCCCCGCTCCCCGGCTCCACTCCTCTTTGTGCTCAGTGCTCTCTTGCTTCCGGCCATATCCTGTCGCTTCTAGGTTTATGGGTAAAAAGAATTGATAGGGGCCATATCTGAACTTTCTCACAAAATTAAGACCGAACCATATTGCAGAACCTTAATCATGTATACTACTACCATTTCTCTCTGCCTAACCAGTCCTTGGTATTTCTTTCTGTATGCCAAAGGATCAATATGAGTACACTCTCTGTAGAATATGCAATCCCACTTTGGAGAACACTGTTTTGAGTTTATGTGATACAACCAACAAAGCTCTTTGGTGTGGGGTACTTGAAATATTTATCAAAAGCACCAAAAAAGTCCATTTAATCAAAACCATGCAGATTTAGCACTATGCTCAGCATTCTTTTATTGAACAACGGACTCTGAGGGAATGCTAGGTTATCGTTTGTACTTAAATACAGACACAGCCATGATGAGCAGACACATTTGTCAGAGATTTGTAGTTTAAAAGAGGGAACTGTACAAATTCCATACAACTCAGACATGTCAACAAAACTAAGTCTAGAGCTAGGACATGCTACCTTTGCCTATCACATCCACCGCATACAGAAAGAACTCCTTAGACAGCGACCAGTGTGTCATAAACCAAATCCACAGTTAGTTTTCAAAATAGTGTAAATAGACCACTCGCTTGGTTTCTCAAAAGTGGTCTCAGTGATCAGCAGGCAGCTTGGATTTGGATCTTGGAGCAGGTGACTTGCTTGTTGCTGGGACTCTAGACGGCACCTTTCCCTTCCAGGCTTCATGCTGGGAATCCAGTTCTGCTGAACCACTACTGCGTGTGGCTTGTCCTTGACCTTTCTTTCACACTGTTTGTTTTTATTGGTAACTAATGTAAAGTGACACATAAATATACAACTCAAGGAGTTTGCTAAGGCCACACTCCCTGCAGCCTATGCCCAGGTCATAAACAGCGGCATCACCAGAACCCCCCTGCACGTCCAGCGCCTCCCCTTTGTATCGGCCTTTTGTTTCCCATTATGTTAGAGTGAGATTTGTCCGCAGTAATGGTTTATTGAGCATCTACAGCTTATTCATCCTCATTATAGAATTCCTTCTATTAAAGTGCACATATCATCTATCTGCTCCTGATGCCTGGCTGCTTTTGGTGTGCGACTATAACAAACTTCATGCAGTCTTTCTCTGTTAACTTAACAAAGCATCAGAAACCCAAGTCTTCCTCTGGACTTTAACTTTTAGACAAAATAAAGAAACACAAATTGGATTTGCCCTCCCACCCAAAACCATTCTGACAAAACCTGGGAAAGGCTGGTTACAGATGCTGGGCACTAGGTAAAGGACCCCAGTGTTCACGTGACACAGAGCCAAAGAGAACACCACAACCACCCCACTACTCCTTTGAGATCATGTTCTGGTCACATCCCAGCCAGGGAGCCCAGGCACAGTATAGCAGACTCCTCTAAATGTAGGGACACGGAGTCCAGGAAAATACCCAGAACTCAGGAAAGTGAAATTCAAAATTGTCTCCTTCTTGTAAAAATGGCCAGGCATGGGAAGCCCTGGGACAACACAATGGGCTGCAAATAAGGATGCTGAAACCAGCCTGGGAACATCACTGGCTCTAGAGCTTGTCCTCCTGGACACTCAAGGTCTGCTTTTCATTGTCTCTGTGCTTCTAAGACACTAGACTTCCAGTGTGTGCTTATCATCACAGTAGTTCCAAGTGCTTAGAGCAGGTATTTCTCACCTTGTTCAAATTAGTGCTACATCAGGGTACCAGCAAAGCACACGTAAACCTCCATGGAGGAGGGCGAGGGACGTGGCTTTTGCTAGGTGTGGCCTGAGTGTGTAGTCCACTCCACTTGCCCCCACCATTCCCAACCTCTGAAATAGAAAGTGCGTTTTAGCAGATCCCAATGTGCTGGCCTATGCCTCTTCCCTACTGTGAACTCTGCTTCCATTTCACAGGCAAGAAATAACCAGGGAAGACGCAAATCAAATGACCGGGATTATGTTTGCCTTAAGTTAGAAGAGCAAAGTACAGGGCAGGGGGATGGAAGGTGGAGTAAGATGCTCTAACTGTCCAGAAGGAGAAAAGCAAAGAAAGGCTGCATTGTTTAAAATGCCAGTAGTAGGGCATATAAGAATGGAAGACTGAGAGAAAATGCAGATTAAGGATCCACAGGGCACAGGGCAGTGGTGGCATATGCCTTTAATCCCAGCACTTGGGAGGCAGAGGCGGATTTCTTTTTTTTGTTTTTTTGTTTTGGTTTTTCGAGACAGGGTTTTTCTGTGTAGCCCTGGCTGTCCTGGAACTCACTCTGTAGACCAGGCTAGCCTCGAACTCTCAAACTCAGATAACCGCCTGCCTCTGCCTCCCAAGTGCTGGGATTAAAGGTGTGTGCCACCACCGCCCGGCCAGAGGCAGATTTCTGAGTTCAAGGCCAGCCAGGACTACACAGAGAAACCCTGTCTCGAAAAACCAAAAAAAAAAAAAAGAAAGAAAGAAAGAAAGAGAAAGAATCCACAGAGCTTGCCTGACCATGGAGGAGAGATCATGTGACTCAGATGATTCAGGGGTGGGCTTAAGGAACTCATGGTGACCGTCATAAGATAAGCACAGCACACACAAACAAGTAGGCATGCACAAACACAGAAATAAAAACAAATGTTGTCTTCTCTTTGAAGAACAGCAAGAGATGCTGCCAAGGAGACAGGTCAATGTTTTCTAATTTAAGGATGCAAGTGGCGAATCCTGAGCACTTTAAGCAAGGAGGAATCAGATGCAGCCCAGAAGTAGGCAGATTTCTAAAGGCAGATTTAAAAAACTAAGTACCTAGAGCCAACAAGATGGCTCAGGAGATAAAAGGCAATTATTGCCAAGACTGACAGTCTTGGGTGCAAACCCAGGGACTCGCACAGAACAAAGAGCACTGACTCTTGGAAGCTGCCCTCTGACCTCGACATGCTTACCATGGCACTCCCAGATACACATTGCACTATGTAAAGATTACATAATTTAAAAAAAAAAACTTTACAAAAAGGGAAGACAAGTAAATAAATGGGAGGTGACACATAACAATAGAGAAACTGTTGAGTTTCCCTAAAACTACAGAATTGAGAGGAAGGGGCCAGGAGAGCCTGGATGGGACAGGAGGACTTTCCTGGGGGGATTTTTAAATAATATTTGCATACACAGATTAAGGCCAAAGAGCTAGTCAGAGGGTAAAGAAAAAAAAAGCCATTGGCCTAACAGGATCCACAACACAAGCCAAGAATTCAAACAATCTGCCAAGAATATGGTAGGATGGTGAAGACGTAGAAGGTACAACAGACAGCACTGAATACAGACACCAAGTGGTGCCAGACAGGGATCTGAGACCATGAATGTGAAGTAGTACTTGTCCACATGGCCAGCCACCACCCTCTGTAGGATCCTGAAATCTGAGAAGCTAAAGCCACGGGATGGATCCAGGACAACTGGACAGACTGATACATGATGCCAAGCAAGGTGAGCCAAGGCAAAGGGCGAGGGCAAACTGTGGGTTCTGAAGTAAGTGGAGAAGAGAAGGAAACAGAGAGACAGAGGTGACAGGTGACAGGTGCAGGACGCACTGGTGGATAAACAGTCACCAGGGGCTGTTCATCAAAATCGCCCAGGGAGTTAAAAACTTCTGGTGCTGAACCTCTAGGGGTAAGACCCAAGCAACTAAGGTTTCTTAAGTCCCCAAACAGCTCCCTGTAACTCCAAAGTGCAAAGCAGAGAACCATAGACCTCAGAGACTAGGTCACTGTAAGGAGAAAAGGCAGGAGGCGGAGCTTTCACAAAGAGCAGCAGTTGCAACATGGACAGACTAGTCTGAGGGACAGTGCACATTCTGTGAAAAAGGGAGGAGCATGTCATCCATTATCAGAAACGTCCCCTAGCCATCTACTTCAGTTCACTTCCGGGTTATTTTTAGGTTGCTTCTGGCAGTGTACAGCTGAGAGGATTTAGAAGCCTGAGCTGCTGGCAGGTTGCCAGGGTTTCTAACTCAGAGCACTAGCAGTGTGCCCTTGGGCAGGTTGTTTCTTTACGTGTGAATAGCAGTGTCTACCTTGCAGGGTAGTTCCAGAAATACAGGCTGAAAATAAACGTTCAATGACAGCTAATATCAAATACAACTCAAACAAACAAACAAATGGAAAAGAAGAAGTTAAAAAGAAAAGGACTAGTGTTGGCATTTAAGGACGTTTTCTGCCACGGGCAACTTCTCTGAATTACCAGAGTTCAGAAACTTAAAATTTAAGTATGTCAAACAGTGGAAGAGAGAAAAACGGAAATTAAATAGTGTGTGTATGTGTGTGTGTGTGTGTGTGTGTGTGAGAGAGAGAGAGAGAGAGAGAGAGGGAGGGAGGGAGGGAGGGAGGGAGGGAGGAAGGGAGGGACAGAGAGAGAGAGAAAGAGAGAGAGAGAGGGAGAGAGGGAGAGAGGGAGAGAGGGAGAGAGAGAGAGAGGAAAGAGAAAACATGATTAAAACAGAGTAAATGAAAATACAGTCCAAGTGGTGGCGCACGCCTTTAATCCCAGCACTTGGGAGGCAGAGACAGGCGGATTTCTGAGTTCGAGGCCAGCCTGGACTACAGACTGAGTTCCAGGACAGCCTGGGCTACATAGAGAAACCCTGTCTCCAAAAACCAAAGGAAAAGAAAAGAAAATACAGTCTAAAACACACCTAACATGGGGTTTAAATCATATGTAAGACTCAAACAAAAGGACATGTGCCTGAAACCCCAGCCCTCTGGAGTCTGTGGGTTGAGATCCCAAGTTCAAGGCCAATGTGGGTTACACGGCAAGCACCTGAAACAAACAAATGAAAAGAAAAACTTAAAAGAAAAAAAAGAAAGCCAGTATATAGACTGGTATAATAGCTAAGGTGAAAAAATTATGTCAAACATTTAGGAAATATAAGTTTTAAGGGACATAGCTCAGGGGAAGCGCATTTACATAGGTGAGGCCTCAGGTTCAGTTCCTAGCACTGCAGTAAACAAATGTTATATGGATATCCAAAAATGTCACAATACAAGCATGGGATTAAGAAACATTGAATATTATAACAAATTATTATGAGGTAAGAGCCTACTAGTGCTCTTTGGTTTGCTTGGTTTTCGCTGAGCTCTTCTAAGATAGATGAGTTTTCCACCAGACAGAGGCTCTGCAGAGTCCTGACTCTGTACCTGCCATCCTTCAAACCTGTCTCAACTTTTGGGTCCCCAAACCAGAAGCTACCTCATTCACCCCTGGTAGGTGAAGAAGCTGAGACACAGGCAGGATAATATCTGTTCTGTAACAGATACAATATTCAAAGGAATTCTTCATTAGTGTGCAATTCCAAGATAATCTCACCTCATAAAGGATATGGAGGGAGAGACTGCATATCTAGTCCAGCATAGTCCCCAGGAGCAGAGGCTACCCACCAGCTTTCTACTCCACCTGAGGTGAGAACCCCTCTCCATGACTAGTTTAATACCTGGAAGACTAGCTCTTGCTTAGGGGAAGCATGAGCTTTGATTGGGATTTTAATAATATTCTTTGATTTTTCAGAGACAAGGTTTCTCTGTAGAGCTCTGGCTGTCCTGGAACTCACTCTCTCTGTAGAACAGGCTGGTCTTGAACTCATAGTTCCGCCTGCCTTTATCTCCAGAGTACTTGGATTAAAGGCATGCACCACTAATGCCTGGCTTTTTAACAATATTCTTTATTCTAGGGAAGTATTTCCCCTCTTAACAAATATATCCTTCAATATTCATAAATCAGCTTTTATTACAACTTCAAGAATACGCTGAGCACAGAGTGCATGACTCTATTATATGGTTAGGCTTTGGTTTCACTACTGAGCAAACTTAAGTGGGCAATCTGGGGGAGCTATTAAATGCAGTAAACTTTCTTTAAAAAAAAAAAAAGTATACCTTTGCAAGAGAAATTATTTCCAAACTAAAGCTTCCAACTGGGAGCCAGTGTCACCCTCAAACAATAACAAAGGCATTCAGGTTATATTGAGGCAAGGCCACTGTCAAGTCAAGGCCAGGGAGAGAGGTGTTTATAAGTACTGTGGGTAAGGAAGGCTGGCCCTGCTAGCTGCAGGCCGGTGAAGCTGGAGTAGAGTCCAAACACTATGAGCAACAAGCCATGGCAGAAAGAGAACGGCCTCTAGAGTCCCACCTTCTCCACTGAACTTGAGTGTATCTCTTCAGAGAAGCAGGTAAAGGAGTGACAGGAGGAGACAGGACTTCTGCAGGAAGCTCCCTGTGACTGAGAGGGAGGGCTTCATGTCCACCTCACCCTGACATCCTAGTCTCTGGAAAGTGGGGCTGAGGCTTCCATGATTTTAACCCATCCTTTACGCCGTCCCATCTTTCAGGCTCACTCACCAACAGCCCTGACTTGCAGTTCTGTTTGGGCTAAGCTGTGGCAGGAGAAGAGAGGGAGCTGCCTTTGGGAGATGGCAGAGTGAGCAACGGTGGCAGAGAGCAGGGTTCATCCTCGCCAGTGGGCTGGCTGCTGCCTTGGCAGTAATCTCAAGCAGGGTGAGGCACCAGGACTTTGCTTAAGGCTTCCTAGAGTATATAGTCTGCAAGGGCAAGGGTCACCCTCCTTTATAACTCCAGACTATGCTCTTGTTTTATTTTGTTGTTTTACAAGTTGTGCTGTGTGATTCCAATAAGCCAACTGCTCCAAGGCCAGACATTTCTCTCTGGTGTTCCATACCACGCTTGTTAATATTTCATATCAAATTGGGCTTACTGTGGGATCAGCTTGCCCATGACAGTTATCCCCAGTGATTAGTGGCCTCCATCGCTGCCACATATAATTGGACTCTGGAAGGCTGTCGCTGTGTTTATGATCAGTGTGGATCGGGCTGTGACTCATGTTGTCACGGAGCTCTTAGCATTTCACGATGGGCATCTGAATGCACTTCAGCAGCAGCTCAAGCCTACCTTAGTGCAACTGTAACTTTGCTGACACAAGGTTCTCATGAGAAAGAGAGATAACCAGGAGTTAGCTAACCATATAGGAAAGCACAAATTGTCTCCACTGGACAATGGACTCAGATATCACAGAATATAAAAGAGTCATATCACCACAGGAAGCCAGCAGGAGATCTCAATAACAGACTCACAAACAAAACTAACCCACTTCGCTAACCGTCTGGTGAAGCTACAATTAACTCTGGTCCACAGAAAGCAGAGAATGATGTTTTGCTGATAGCAACCAGCAATGGTAGCTCATAGAAGGATCTACCAGATAATGCTAAAAACTACACAACATCTATGAGCATACCACGAAGGCAAAAGCCACCGGAAGTAATGAACCATTCCCTATTTGTACACAATTCCCATTCAAAGCAGACCTCAGCCTTTAAACTATTCAGTATCTGGAAAATATTGTGAATGGAGAGAGAATAGCTAAGAACTCTCTGTGACATTCATATCTGTGAGCCAACCCTGGCTAGCCCTCGGCTCTACATTCACCAGAGGACAGAACTCAGTGTAAAATTATTTTTTAGCAAAATTATTTTTTTAGCAAGACAACTGGTCCCTTAGGAAATCTTTTGAGAAAAATTTTAGGCCGGGCGGTGGTGGCACACGCCTTTAATCCCAGCACTTGGGAGGCAGAGGCAGGCAGATTTCTGAGTTCGAGGCCAGCCTGGTCTACAGAATGAGTTCCTGGGCTAATACAGAGAGACCCTGTCTCAAAAAACCAAAAAACAAACAAACAAACAAACAATTTAACAGACTGATGTAAACAGATTGACATGGATCAGTTTCTATTGCACCTGCAACTGGTTTTAAAAAAGTGAGAACAAGATTTCACTTGGTCCAACTTTATTTTTAAAAAAATCTATGTCCAATAAATGCATCCCAAATTTTGGCCATTTGCCTTAAACTGCAATTACCACCAGAGATGGAAATAATGGCTATGTATCCATTATATATAATTTTATATAAATATTATATGAAACTCATGTGTGTTTGTGTGTGTGTATGTGTGTACAGCTATGAGAGAAACTCAAAAGATCATACATTCATTAAACAAGTACTGATTTAATGTTTAGTAGATCCTGAAGACACAGTGGTAAATGAGTCAATACCTGTATCTTCAAACACAATGTATACAAAAAAGAGAAAAATCACTCTGCTTAAATGAGTAATGCCCCCAAGCCCCAGGACAGCATGAGAAGTGACACTCCAAAGCACTCACAAAACTCTTCTTGAATTGACTTGAATTAGTATGAAGAAAAAAAAATGTTTTAAAGAAAGAGAGAGAAAAAGGGGAAAGGGAGGGAAAAGGGAAGGAAAGAGGGATAACCTTGGAGACGGAACAGTGCACCTTCCACTGTTCCATTGCAGGAACCAATGCAGTTGAAGAAAGGGGCAGGGTCCTGGTTCCACTCCCAGTGAACTGTGTCAAAAGGCTGAGTTTTAACCTGAAGGCATTGGAGTCTCAAGCACATGACCCAGGATTTCCAAATGACGTTTAGATTACGAAGTGACAAATGAAGCAGGAAGGCAGATGTGAAGATGAGGGGAGTCAACTGTAAGGGGAACAGAGGGGCAACCAAAAGAGAGCCACTGCTCAACAGTAAATCTGGGTGAACATTTCTAGTTTTTTTTTTTCTCTAGGATCATCAGGATCCTAGGATTAATCCCAGAACTAGGGAGGCAAAGGCAGGCAGATCTGAGTTCAAGGTCAGCTTGCACTACAGAGTGAATTTTCCAGGACAGCCAGGGATGCTTGCATACACACACACACACACACACACACACACACACAAAAGACAACAAGACTGTAACACCAGTCCCTTCTGGCCTTTATGAGTACCAGTGATACACATGCTATACAAATATACATGCAGGCAAAATACCCATAAAAGAAAACATACCCATAAAGGTTAATAAGTAAAACTTTTTAATTTTTTTTTGGGGTGTTTTTCGAGACAGGGTTTCTCTGTGTGTTTCTGGCTGTCCTGGAACTCACTCTGTAGACCAGGTTGGCCTCGAACTCAGAAATCCGCCTGCCTCTGCCTCCCAAGTGCTAGGATTAAAGGCGTGCACCGCCGCCACCACCACCTGGCTGGCATAAATCTTTTTAAAAAAAGCATTATTCCCATGCTCGCCCATCACTTTCAATCAGTTAACAAGGAGTATCTAATCAGTAGAGCATCCACACAGAGGGGAAAAGCACTCATTAGACAGAGAAGGAAGAGAGAACAGAAAAGAATGGATGGGAGAGAGATCAACCATCCAAAAAGATGGCTTCCACATGGCTCCAGGGGAAGAAAACAACTACTTTCAGACCTTTGTATGTCGTCATTTCAGTTCCCAACTAGGAAACCAAACTCACTGAACAAAAGGAAAAACAAAAGAACCCATAAAGACCACTTAGCTCCCACTGACGGCTTGATCAGTGGGAGCTATAATCACCTGCTATTTTATAATCAGTGACGGCTATAATCACCTGCTATTTTTAGAAAATCAAAAATCTGGGCAATAAGACCCTTCCCATAAGTATCTGCCATCTAAAATAATAGTGTGAAATGACTGTGCCTCCATTTCGTATTAAAGTTACAGAGGAACAAAGTGAGTGGGACAGCTATCCATCAGTAGAGACAGATTCAAAACATGGGAAACACCTGTTTCTATTTTATGGACAACTACTCTTTACTGGGGGAGGGGTGCTTATGGGAACTGGGGGACATGTGTGAAATCAGAACAAATAACTTCACTGAGTAAGAGACAGTCAATGTGCTAATCAAAGGTTAACTCCACTGTTGAAAATACAGGCCAAGACTTTTCTCTAACTGTAAGAAGATACAACAGAACAGATCCAGCAGGTGCCATTGATACATTGTATCTAATATTTTTTTAAAAGCAACTTTCCAAAATATCTTATGTTTTTGTACATTGCATCTAATTTTTTTTAAAAGCAACTTTCCAAAATACTTTACATTTTGACCAAAATACTATTTCCACAGTTCTTAAACTTTGTTGAATTCTGAGATTCAACAGCAATTTTACATATAGAGTTAGGAAAGGACAAGCAAAAACAAAAACAAAAAACCACCTTGAGCCGGGCGGTGGTGGCGCACGCCTTTAATCCCAGCACTCGGGAGGCAGAGGCAGATGAATTTCTGAGTTCGAGGCCAGCCTGGTCTACAGAGTGAGTTCCAGGACAGTCAGGGCTACACAGAGAAACCCTGTCTCGAAAAAACCAAACCAAAAAAAAAAAAAAAAAAAAAAAAAAAAAAAAAAAAAAAAAAAAAAAACCAAACCACAACCTTGTTCTTCACTTGAAAACAATTCCCATCAAACTGGGAAGTAACTTTTTTTTTTTTTTCAATGAAACCATACATGCAAAAAAAAGTGACATCGAGACCAGACTGAAAAAGAAAAAAAGAACAAGGAAAGAAAAGAAAAAAGAAAGAAATTTATCAAACAAACAGCAACCTCAGAAAGAGTACGGCTGAATCTATACAAATTTGTCTGCTAGTTATTTGTCTTTTAAGTTTTTGTTTTTGTAACACAGGATCTTATAATATACCTTAGGCTAGCCTTCACTGCAATCCTCCTGCCTCAACCTTGTTGAGTGCTAAGATTACAGATGTTCACAAGTATTATATATGTTAATTATGTTAGTCTGCTTCCTTCTACTGTTGTGAATTTTCCTTTTTAATTTTAACACACTATACTGTGATTTTTTTTTTCTCAGCATTTCTCTTTGCTATACAATGAGATCTAGATACTTTGGGTGTTTGATTTTTTTCTTTTGTTTGGTTGATTTTGGTTGTTTGAGACAGGACCTCTCCATTATTTAATGCTGGCTGTCCTGGAACCCACTAAGAAGACCATGCTAGCCTTGAATTCAGAAATCAACCTGCCTGTGTGCTGGCACACTCAACCCCTGGGCATGTTGTTATCTGTGTAAGAAGAGTAACTGAATATGGCTCAGTAGGTAAAGGTGCTTGCCACCAGGACTAATAACCTAAGCTCAATCCTCAGACCCAAACCCCCTTATGGTAGAAGAACTGAACTAATTCTTGCAGGTTGTTTGTGAGGATGTAACACACACACACACACAATTGTTTAAAATTTACAGGTAATGTCCTGGAGTATTAAAAAAAAATAACTACAAAGCTTTTTTACAGCATTTCAACAAAGCTAATATTTGTTCCATGCTCAAAAATGTAAAATTATAACTAGGCATGGTTGGTACATGACTTTAATTCTAGAACCCTGGCAGAGGCATCTCTGTGAGTTCAAGGTCAGCCTGGTATACATCATGAGTTCCAGGATAAGCTAAGCTACCTAGTAAGACCCTATCTCAGAAAAAGATTATTAATTAGGGTTCTAGATCTCATTGTATAACAAAGAAAAATGCTGAGAAAAATCACAGTGTAGTATGTGAAAATTAAAAAGGAAAATTCACGACAGTAGAAAAAAAGACTAACATATTCAATTAATATATACAATATGTGGAAATGCAGACGATAAAAGGAAACATAAAACAGAAGACATGTCTAGCTTCAAGCTGAGAGACAATAAAATAGGAGATGCAACAGCTTGTGACAGATTAACACAGGAGTTACCTCCACAAAAACAGGAACTTGGCAATAGACTGCAGTGTAGGCAAAAGACTATATCCAGATAATTTATGACTAAATGAAATTAGCATATACATATCTGAAAAGCTACTCAGTGGAACCAGTAACTAAGTGGATGAAAATCAAAACAAAAGAAACAGTGAAGAATAAGGGACAGGGAAATACTCATCATCCAAGACAGCCAGGACTATGAATAGCCATCACATTTTATAAGGCAACATTGTATCAAAGATTAAAAGATTTATCATTTCTGGTACAATAATTTTTCTCCCTTTGAAATGTGAACTAAGGAGATACATGTATAAGAATTCATCACAGGTGGGGCAGTGGTGGTGTACAGGCCTTTAATCCCAGCACTTGGAAGGCAGAGGCAGGCAGATTTCTGAGCTCGAGGTCAGCCTGGTCTACAGAGTGAGTTCCAGGACAGCCAGGGCTATACAGAGAAACCCTGTCTAAAACAACAAAACAAAACAATGCCCCCCAGAAGAATTCATCACAGGAACTAGTACTATTTCTTAGCAATAAAGCACTTGCCCAACATGCAGAAGGCCCTGGGTTTGATTTCCCACACACAGGAAAAAGTTAAGAAATACAAATATAACCATTTCTTATTAAGTGTTGCTTAATTTTAACTGGAATCATCTGAATTGCCTACCAAAAACAATAAATGAATATAAAAGCTCAGAAGCTAAAACGCCATGCGTCTCCCTAAACCGGTGGAGATAGCTCACACATTTGTTGATATGAGAAAAATAATGGTCGGGTTACTTTGCAGGCAGCTGCCTAGGAGCAGCACCCTGGGGTGTTTGATTCTTCATGCTTAACCTCTAGCACCTAGAACAATGCCCTGTACTGCTTCTCAAAAAACCACTTATTCAGAAGGTGAGATTTTAAAGCAGGATATAGAACAACAGTCATGACATGGTACAGTCTCCTCTCTCCTCCTTTGCCTGCCCTCTTCATATATAAAAAAAGATACTTGGGAAGGTAGGCAAAAAAAAGGTAACATTTTGGTATGTGTTATAACTAGCTTCTTTATTCCTTTCTGTACTGTCTAAATTCCTGATAAAGTATTGCTTTTTGAATACAGCTTAAATTTCTAAACTCCAAATGGGGTATGTTTTTTTTTTCACTTTCAAAAAAACCCTGCCTGCTTATCTTATACAAGTGTCATCTTTCTCGGTATCAGGAAATGGCACACCAAATGGAGAAAAGCACATGTTTTCTATAGTGGAAAAAAATCTAAAAGTAATTGCCTAACATCCTTCCCTGTTTTTCATTAACATACATCCTATTATTCTAGACTATTCCTATTTGGTAGTTAACACCACTCACACAAACACACACACACACTTTAAGGCTAAAATGCCCAATGAGTTCATGTCTACACATTTAAACAGGCTTCATTTTAAAGACATTTCATTGATGGATCAAAACTTAGCCACCTATATCATGTCTCTCTCCGCCCCTTCAACCTGTTTTGCTTTAGTCATAAGCTTTATAAGGAATAACCCTTATTTAGATTTTTATCATCTTTCATCCTTCTAGAATGTAAGCTTCACGAGGGCAGGAGTTTTGTCCTGCTCTCTCTCACCTGTGTCCCCAGCCCAATACCAGATGGTACCTAGTAGGCCTTGGGAGGTACCTGTCAAATGAAAAGATGTATGTGGAAAACAGAGGTAGAGTGCAACTCCAAACAAGCCAATAAATAAAGACTTGAAAAAAAATAAGAAATGATAGTGAAATGCCACCCTGATAGGACTCGAAGCTATAACACAGGCTCGGAGACGGACGTTCCTCAAGGCGGCCAGGTGCTCCACACCTATCTAAGCACACAGCTCTTCTAGGAAGGAGGTAATCCACTGGCAAGTCTCAGGGTGGTGGTGAGCAGCTCCCGGAAGAGTGTAAAGGACCATCTCCACAAGAGAGACGTGGCCCGCGCGGAAGGGAGGGAGGGGAAACCTCACAATACATCTTCGCCAGATGGGTTAAAAAAAAAAAAATCACACGAATCTCCTATACAATCCGACCAAGCAGACAACCCTCCACCAGACAGAGAAGCAGGCTCCTCTCCTAGAGCTCTGCAGTCGCCTGCAACCCAGGAGTCGGGTCGCGACTCCAGCGCTATTCCCTCTCCAGGACCCCGAGCCGCACGGCCCCAAGGAGACCGACTGGGGGGGGACCGTTTGGGGATCAGCTTTCTCTATTCCCGCAGAACGCTACCCTCCACCGCACACACGCCTGCCAGTCCAGCTCGTCCCCGAGGCCCCGACCCTCCAACTCACGTGTAGATGATGGACATGAAATGCATCAGCCACAGCACCACGAAAAGCACGAAGCCGAACAAGGCCATTCCCTCCTGGGCCAGGTCCAGCAGCGCCATCCCCCGGCCCGCTGGCCCGGCCCGGCCCGCTCCGGCCGCCGCGGACAGCGCTGCCGCGGGAGGAGGACGCGGGGGCCGCCGGGTGCGGGGCGCGGGCCGCGAGTGGAAGGTGGGAGAGGAAGGGCCGGCGGGGCGGCGGGCGTGCGGACGGAAGGGGCGGGC
>NW_021604782.1:9009954-9022339 GCF_004785775.1 Grammomys surdaster | reverse complement strand
GCGCACCCCTTAGCGTGCGCGCGCTGGTGTACTGCGAGCGCAGGCTGACCGCGCTGCGCGCTCCGGGCGGCCGTTGCCGCGCGCTCGGGCTCCGGTGGTCCAGACCCTCCCGGCTGCTGCCGCCGCCGCCGCCGTCCCTCTCGCTCGCCGCGGCTCCGCGTTCTGGTCCGTGCCCGCTGCCGGCGCCCGAATCCCGGCACGATGCGGTCCGCCCCGCCCCGCCCTCTGGAGCCCGGTGCCCGCCCCCCCCCCCGGGGCGGCGCCCTCGCGCCTCGGTGCTGGCCCGCGCGCCCACTGGCGGAGCTGCCCCCGCGTGCTCGCCTCCCGGCAGCTACCAACCGCTGCCGCCGCCCGCGCCCGCGGGTTCAGTCTCCGTGCGTACCCCCCACCCTCCGCACCGTCTCTAAGCAGCACGCGCCGCCTCTACACTTTATCTTGGCCAAATCCGGAGGAGCCAAGAGACTGTGTTATTTAAGGAATCCCCAAACTCAGAATTGGAAGAATCGCTTGGTGCTGAATTCGCGCAAGATTGCGCGTCCTCTAGGGCAGCTGAGTGTAACTTGGCTAAGATGTAGCCAAGAGAGTTACGGAAATGTAGTTGGTTTGAGCAGCGCTGGGCTGTTAACTGTTGCCAGTACACCGTTGACAAATCATCTCATTCATAAATCTTGTGTTATTTGCTGGGATGATAGATTTTAGATATACTGTGTTAAATTACGTTACTCCTTTTTTAAAAAGGCTGTCAAATGTCGCTATTACCAAAAAGTTTAATTATGCATGTGCACGATACTGAAAAATGGGGAAATAAAGGCTAAGCACGGTGTGAGAAGCCTGTACGTAGCCCAGTTACTCCTAAAACTGAAGCAGGAGGATTACCTGTACTTGAGCATACGTTCCAGGACAGGCTGGGCAAATTCAGTGAACCCCTGTGGTGGAAAAACAAAGGTGTATTTTAATTTTAAGTCAGTACTGGGAGAGGCTAGTAGTAAATGTTTCCATTTGTTTCTTCAGCCTGGATACATCTATTGTTTACAATTGTTCTGTGTTTAAGATGTTTATTATTCAAATTACTTTTTAAAAATAATCCACGACCTCCCTCAAGGGATTGCAGAATTGAATTCAGGTTTTGTTTTGCTATTGATTATAGTTAATAATAATTGGGCGGCTTCAATCTATGATTTACATGATAAACTACAATTACACGAATTTAAGGTTTGCAATGTCCTTGTTCTACTGATGTAAAAATCAGTGGGAAAGAGCCATGCGTAGAAGTTAATTTCCAATTGTTGAGAGTTACTGGTTAATAGAGTTACAGCAGGATGGAATCCATACATGGAAATAATGACACAGGGTTTTAAATGCCACTATTGTGATTAATCAATTCTCAGGCCCACTTTTAAAGCATTCTTAATATTTTCAAGAATCCGAAATGGAAATGCATCTCACACTCAATGATATCTTACAAATAAAAATAATAGGCCAGGTTTCTTTTTCGTAAAATGTGCTTGTTAGTCATATACAAAACAATGCTGTGTGTTATCAGTACTCCCTTAGACTTAGTCAACGATATGAATTTCTCAATTTGAGCATTTTGTAGTATTTTTCATTTTTCCAAATCTTTCCTAGACCCTTACAGCAAAGGATTCCATACAGTATGGTGGGTAACACAGAAAGAACAAAGAAAGTTGGTGTAATTGGGTATAACCGAATAAAGATCAACTATGTTGCACTTCATCTTGGTTAAATTTAGTCTGGTCAAACCTGGCTTTCCAACCAGAGCTCTAGGGGCTGGAAAGATGGCTCAACTATTAAGAGCACTTGCTAATCTTTCAAAAGACCCGGGTAGGACGTGCATGCAGTATCCGTGGAGAACAGAAGAGGGCGTCTGATGCCCCATGTGATTCCCCCAGAACTAGAGTTACAGAGGGTTGTGAGTGCCAAGTAGATATTGCCTTGCACAGGTCTTTTGGAAGAGCAGCCAGTGCCCTTAACTGTTGAGCCATCCCTCCAGCCCAAGGAAAATATCATCTTTAATGAAATTTCTCATACACCAATCTAAAAAGTCAACATACTTTATGATTTCAACACTGACTCTGAGAACAGCAAAGTAAAAAAAAAGAAGAAGAAGAAGAAAGAGAGAGAGAGGGAAAGAGAGAGAGAGAGAGAGAGAGAGAGAGAGAGAGAGAGAGAGAGAGAGATCCCAGTGATTGCCAATTGTTCTGTGCCATCCTGTGATGATCCATATGACCCATGACATACACTTGCCATGGGTGGGAAAGTATGCCAAGAGTAAATGTAAATATAAATGTGACTTTGGGTGATAACAATGTTGCTTCATTGACTGTAACAAATGTATCACAAGTGTGAGATTTTGACAGTAGAGAAGTCCTGAAGAGAGAGGGATATATAGTGGGGTGTGTGGGCAGCTTAGTTTGGCTGTGAACTTAAAACAACTCTAAAACACTTTTTAAAATAGTGAATGCTCCACACACATATGCTACATAGTATATTATATAAACATATGTATTGAATATATTCAAATAGTTAACTCAAATAGAGTCTCATGAATTATGTATCATGAATTATGTAAATTACATAACAGGGAATGCTGTAAGGGTCTGAACTAAGATCAATGACATCCAGTAACTCTTCCTTGTAAGCACTGAAGTATTTTGTTCAGTGCATAAACGAACTATTCTACATTGACAAAAGTCACTAGTAAATTTGCTCAGATTTCTTCTTTGTTCTTAAGTTTTTAAAAAGTAGTTTTAAACAGAGAAAAAGACATTCATCATCTCCCTCCTCCTTCTTACAAAATTAATTCAGAGAATTGAGTAAAGATATACAGGCCCTAGAGGTATAGCTCAGTGACGGGTCACCTGCTTGGCAGTCTCAAGGCCTTTCGGCACGGGCACAAAAGACTGTGTGGCTTTGCCTAGTTAAACACGACGACCCATCAGAAACCCATTTTGTGGATATACAGCACTCATTTCATTCCACTGCTGACTACATCCCTGTCTTTGCCAGCATTGCTGTTTTGTTTTTCTTTAATATTTCAGTAAACATCTTTAAAATCACAGTTCAGAGCTGGGATTGTGGTGCGCACTTGTAACCCTTGTATTTGAGAGTCAGAGGCAGGAAGATGGTGAGAGGCTGGCCTGGTTACACCCTGTCAAACCTGGTCTTCAAAAACCAACCCTAAATAATGGTAGCAGTAACTGAGTTCCTTAATGTTACTGTGTTAAGACGTGTATATTGTGAAATTTCATCCCTACAAAAGCTTTCCAAATTTAAGTGCAGAAAAGTTATTTCCCAGACAAGGGGTAAATTTTAAGTTTCAAAGCAAGCTTAATTCCTGATGCTAATTGACAAGAGAAATAATATTTTTCGTTGTTCTAATTGGAATTAGAAAAGCTGTGGTTGTAGGTGCAGCTGGGGTGATTAGCATACCTTTGTTTGTTTCTTTGTAAAGGCCTTTAGATCTCGGAACTCTTGGGTGACCCTGAATAACTTGCAAATGTTGTTGCAAGTAAATTGTCTGCTCTGGGCCTGGGCCTGTTGATAAACTGTAGGTTGTTTAGTGGGTGTGGTCAGGGGAGTACCCACAGGTCATTAGAGTTCAAATCCTATTCAGTTCCTCCATTCTTGTCTGAACACCTAGCTAAAAATCTGCTTTATTTTACTTACTTTTAAAGTTTTCATATTTTATCTTACAATGTATTTTGCTAACTCACAGTTTGCTAGGTCAAAACATTAATATGTGTTCTTTACCATATAGTCATATGTCTCCTATTTCCTACAAGAAGAAACACATGTTGGTATTTTCCTAAATTAGTTTGAGCAGAAAACACTTTTTAAAAATTGACTGTGTGAAGCCAGGCAGTGGTGGCACATGCCTTTAATCCCAGCACTTGGGAGGCAGAGGCAGGCTGATTTCTGAGTTCGAGGCCAGCCTGGTCTACAGAGTGAGTTCCAGCGCAGCCAGGGCTACACAGAGAAAACTTGTCTCGAAAAACAAAAAAAGATTCATATTTGGGCAGTGGTGGCACATGCCTTTAATCTCAGCACTTGGGAGGCAGAGGCAGGTGGATTTCTGAGTTCCAGGATAGCCCCAGACTATAAACAGAAACCCTGTCTCAAAAAAACAAAAAAACAAAAAACAAACAAACAAACAAAGGAGTGTGTTAGGTACAATTTTTCTCAATAAACAGCATTGAAATACCAAAAAAAAAAAAGTGTGTGTGCGTGTGTGTGTGTGTGTACACGCTTGTTTGTGTTAGTGTTTGTGGAGGATTGGATGTCAACATCTGACAGTCGTTTTGCTTGGTTTCAGACTCCAGGACAAGGGACTAAGTGCGTATTTTACAAGTCAAAGCAGACCTGGCCTCCAGGTTTTCCCAGCATCCCTCAGTTCCTACCTGGCATACTCTGCCCCCAGTCCTAAACTTTCCAGCTGGGCTGCCCTTCCCCCAGAGGCTCTTACCTATATAATCCAGACATTTTGGTCGCATTTAATATAATCTAATCTAGTTTGAATTGGCTTGTTTCACCAGCAGAGAAACAATCATCTTTTCCATCTTATTTATTTATTATTGATTGAATGATTGAGATAAGGACTTTCATTGAACCTGAAGATTACAGTTAGATAGGTTGTCCTCCTGTGTTCAAACCCCTACTCATCCTCACCCAGCACTGGGTCTCTAACTGCTGCCGCCAGATTTTTACATACATTTTAAGGATCTAAATTCAAGTTCTCAAAGCACTTCACCCACTCAGTCATCTCCCCATCTCCTGGTCTTGAACCATTGACCATCGTGCCTCAACCTTTGGAAAACTAGGATTACAGCCATATGCTACCACACCTGGCTGAAGAAAGCACTTTTGAGAGACAGCAGCACACTCTTGATTCTTCCACTTGTTGCTCGCTCTCTAAAGTGATAATGTTGAAATTCCTACAAATTTAAGTGAATCCCTACTAAATTAACAGAAGGACTGCAATGTTTGAATTGCAGATGCATCTTGGCATCTCTTAATATATTTTGCTACATTTCAGATGTTAAAACTAATATGTATATAATATTGTTTACCAAACTGCATCTGAGCATCTGTCAATATATTTTGCTACATTTCAGATGTTAAAACTAATATGTATATAATATTGTTTACTAAACTAAACAATATGAGACAGAAATCTACATTGCAAATGGCACTTTGAGGAGTTAGCATCTATTATATGGCATTTAAATTAGCTCAGCAAAGCGCTTATACAGTGACTTTCAGCCTGACCAACCTGGGTCCAAACTCCATCTCCATCTCCCTCACTTATCATATCAGGTATATAAGGCAGTTACTTCACTTAATCTGTTTTGCTTCTAACCAAATATCCCACGACTGCTATAACAATATTTTATATTTAATATTTATAGTTAATATTTTAAAAATACCACCTGACACATAACTTCTACTTCCTATTTTATTACTTTAAAGAATTACTAAAAATGTAATTAAAATGTGACTTTTTTTTTTAAGTTGGGGTCTTATTGTGTGTTCCTGGCTGACCTGAAATGCTCTATGTATACAGACTAGCTGGCCTGAAACACATAGCAATCTGTCTGCCTTTGCCTCTCAAGAGCTCATGTTAAAAAGGCCCATGCCACCAAGATCAGCCACATTTAACTTTCATTAAGGAGAAAAGCTGTTGAGATAAACTTAGTTTGGGTTTAAGCATTCTACCAATTAAGCACAAGTACCTTGAAAAATCAGACTGGGTTTGATTTTTAGTTCTTCCACTTATTTTCCGTGTGGCATGAAAAAGTCAGTTACCTCAGTGCTCTTGTCTATAAAATAAGCTGGAGTGTTGTATTATCACACACACATACATACACATATACATGTGTGCATGATAATAGTTCTAGAAATACTATATTCAATGAAAGTTTTATTTTCTTTAAGAGGGATGATTCATCCATCAGTCTCATTTTATCTAGATTACTGGCTTTTGCTTTGCTTTTTAACTGTTTTCTATCTATAAAAATTATAAATTGAGAAAAAGTGGGGTGGCACATGCCTGTAATACTAGCACTCAGGATATAAAGGCAGGAGGAGCTCCATAAATTTGTCAGTCTGTTACAAGTCCAGCTACATAGCAACAGTCCGAGAGCCTGCTTGTTTGCTTGTTTGTTTTGATACAAGGTTTCTCTGTGTAGCCTTGGTTGTCGTGGAACTTCTACTCTCAGGCTGACCTTGAACTCAGATCTTCCAGCCTCTGCCTCCTTGTACTGGGATTAAAGCATGCATCAACACTGCCTAGCTGAGAGCTCCTGTATGAATGAATGAATGAATGAATGATCAAATACATGAATAAAACATGAATAAAAATGAATGAATGAATGAATGTAGTAGAATTTTAACAGAACCATTGTATCTGGCATGAATTCTGGAGTGATGGCACTTACACTTTGACATAGCCTTCGTCAGTGATTATTAAAGGGATTTTTTAAAAATGATTTTCAGGGCCTTTGCATAATTGCTTAGGTGATGGATCTTTCAAGACAACCCCTAGATCAGATAAAAAGTTTGGTAAGGAAATTGACTTGCTAAAAGTGCATTTTGTGTAGCAATAAAAAGAGTTTCGCCAGGGGTGGGTTGAGGGGGTTGGGGGGTTTAGGGGGGGTGGGGGGGGTGGGGGGGGTGGGGGGATGGCACACGCCTTTAATCCCAGCACTTGGGAGGCAGAGGCAGGTGGATTTCTGAGTTTGAGGCCAGCCTGGTTTACAAAGTGAGTTCCAGGACAGCCAGAACTACACAGAGAAAAAAAAAAAAAAACAAAAACAAAAACAAAACAACAACAAAAAAGAGTTTCTAGGATGCTGCCAGTGTTCAATCCTGGAGTGACTGATCCCTCTGCTGCTTGAGAAGCCCAGATTCATCCTGCAGTCTCTCTTTAATCAGTCCTTCAGCATAACCCAGAATACCGGTAAACAAATAAGTACTCTGAGATACTTATCTGTTTGGTTCTTTGGTTTGTGTCCCCCACCCTCCATGATCTCTCTCTATAACTGCCCTGGCTGGTCTGGAAACTCTTTGAAGACTAGGCTGGCAAACTCACAGAGATCTGCCTGCCTCTGCCTCCTGAGTGTTGGGACTAAACGTGTGTGCCGCCAGGCCTGGCTAAATTTGTTTTGTTTCGGTTTTTGGGTTTTGGCTTTTGTTGTTTTGTTTTTCAAGACAGGGTTTCTCTGTGTGTTCCTGGCTGTTGTGGACTCACTTTATAGACCTAGCTGGCCTTGAACTCCAAGAAATCTGCCTCCCAAGTGCTGGAATTAAAAGTGTGTACAACCATGCCTGGCTGCCAATTTTCTTTTAAAATAAATTAGCTAATTTTTCTTTAGGTGCTTAGTGGAATTCACTGGTAATGTCACCTGAGCTTAGGATCTTCCTGTGAGGACATGGGCTTGGTGTAAGACTTATTGATCTATATTTTATGTCTATTTTCCCTGCACGTGTGCTTGTGTACCACATGTATGCATTGCCTGCTGAGGCCAGAGCAGGGTACTGATCTCCTGGAACTAGAATTACAAACAGTTGTGAGCCTAATGATGTAGGTGCTCGAGATCAAACTTGGATCCCCTGCAAAAGCAACCAGTGTAAGATTTTGGCTCACAGCTCAGAACAAACCACACCAGACCAAACAGTTCCACAGGGGTGGGGGGTTTATTTACGGCGGAGGGCAAAGGTGGGGAGAGAAACAGAAGAAGATGGCGGAGAGAAGAGAGGAGAGAAGTGGAGGCCAGCCATGACCACATGGAGAGAGGGGGAAGGGAAGGGAGGAGGGGGGAAGGGCAAGGGGCAGAGAGAACCTGCAGGCGAGGGATCAAGGGATCAAGAGAGTGAGGAGGCAGGCTCTCTGCACAAGCCTCAAGCATAAGCTCATAGAGCAGTTTTCTATTTTTGTGGAGAGCTTTGGGGGCTGCTTAGCAGGAATCTGACATTGGGCCATGACAAGGAAGCAAGTTCAGGCAGGAATCTAATTTTTGGCTAAAACAGAGAAGTAAGTTCAGGCAGGAATCTAAGTCTTAGGCTAGAACAAAGAAGTAGGCCTCAGGCATGAATATGACTTTGGGCTAGGACTGGGAAGTAGGCTCAGATATTTCTGTCATCCCAGTGAGCCCTTAGAAACAGCAAGAGTGATCACAGGACTTTGTATATTGCCTTGTTTGTTCCTTGACTGTGCCTATTGTATTGTTGGTTCCTCAACCTAGAACTGACCTAAATACTTGCATGTAATTAAAAGGGTTTAAAAGAAAAGTGGGAATAAACAAACCGGCCTTCAGCCTCAGAACTGGCTGGGGTCACGCTGCAATTTTGTCTAATCGTCTCTCTTCTTTTAATCCTCACTCCTGCGCTGAAGAACCTGTTGACTGACTGAGCGGGCTTGGTCACTATTTTAACCGCCAATTTCTAAATTTTTAGAAATGTATTTACTTTTATGTGTATGAGTGTTTTGCCTGCATGTATGTCTTTGCAGCATGTGTGTACAGTGCCTGCAGAGTCCAGATCCCCTGGAACTGGAGTTACAGTCAGTTGTTAGCTGCCATGTGGGTGCTGGCAATTGAACCAGGGTCCTCTGGAGAAGCAACCAGCACTCTTAACCACGGAGGCATCTCTCCCCTTAACTGCCCCATCTTTAGTCTCCACGAGGAGACAATATCATTCCCTACAGTGGAACGCTGTGCTCCTTCAGACACATCATTAGTCTCTATTCAGTCCCCAGCTAGTAGTTATCTTACAAGTGAGATCGGTCGAATGCATTAAAGTTAGATTTAGTTATGTAACCAACCACTTCCTGGTGGAAGGCATGCAGAGAATTGCAGAGAACCCGTAGAATAGCAATTAGCGGGTTTTCACTGGATACTGTAGTGACAATAGAGTTCTATTAATACGGCAAAGAGGAGTTAAATAATTTACACCAGGCCAGGCTCATTGCTAATAAGTAGACCAGACTGCTTGTAATTTGAATGTGTGAAGGGTGAGCAAAAGGAGTGTGTTGTTTCAATGACATCGCTGCTCCGTCACTGGGATCCCTTGGAGATCCCTTTGGCTCCTCAGTCCTCGAGGCTGCTGTTCTAGGCCAGGGCTCTGAGATCTTAGTGTGTGCATGCATGGGCCAGGCATCTTGGCAAAAATGCAAATTGCAATTCCGTGAACCTGGAGTGGAGCCCGAGAGTCTGAATTTTTAATAAGCACCCTGGCTGTGCACACAACCTGCTATACAGATCCTACTTGGAGCAGCAAGGCTCTGACCAGCTGTGTCCTCCACATCTGGATTCACAGGAGTGGTCTGTCCTCGGGTAACTAGGATAATTTTACAGTGTGTTTGCTTGCTTGCTTGCTTTTTCAAAGTTCTTGGCTGTGTTCACTCAGTCTTACTCAGACATTTCAGTCACTCATCCAGACTCCAGTCCCTCCTATAGTTATGGCATGTTAGCACTACAAAAAGATACTCTTACTCCCTCTCTTCCTATCTTTTCTTCCCTCCCCACTTCCTTTTCCTTTGTGGTTTGGGGATTGAACCCAGGGCCTTCCACAGGCTAAACAAGCACTTCTTTGAGCTACAATCCTAACCCCTAAAATGTAATACTTTATGTTAACTTGAGATATTTTACTGGCTACTTGCCATGCATATTCAGTGGAAGTCAGGCTGAGCCCCAGCAACACTGAGGAGCAAAGGGAACTTGTCACTAACATTATATACGCTTGTGTTACAGTATCTTTCTCAGTCTTTTATAACGTGCATAAATATGTCTAGACCTTGGCTTTGATTTCCTCCATTTTTCATTTATCTATTTATTTACTTACTTTTTTGTTTTTGTCTTGTTTTTGAGACGGGGTTCTTTGTGTACCCCTGGTTGTCCTGGCAGTTGCACTGTAGACCAGGCTAGCCTGAAACTCAGAGAGATCTGTCTCCCTCTGCCTCCCAAGTTCTGGGATTAAAGGTATGTACCACCATACCCCACTTTAGCCTGCTTTTTTTGTAGAACCCAGTACCACCACCAACACAGGGATGGAACCACACTTAATGGGCTGGACCCTTCCTTATCAATCACTAATTAAGAAAATGTTCTACGGGCTTGCCTAGAGCCAGATCTTATATGAAGGCATTCAGACTTCCCCCTCTCTGATGATTCTAGCTTGTGTCAAGTTGATATAAAACTAGCTAGCACACCACTCTTATGCAATTGAGCACATCTTGCCTGACAAATTGATTTTCTTTCTCTCTCTCTTTCTTTCTTTCTTTCTTTCTTTCTTTCTTTCTTTCTTTCTTTCTTTCTTTTTTTTTTTTTTGTTTCTCGAGACAGGGTATCTCTGTGTAGCCCTGACTGTCCTGGAACTTACTCTGTAGACCAGGCTAGCCTCGAACTCTCGAACTCAGAAATCCGCCTGCCTCTGCCTCCCAAGTGCTGGGATTAAAGGCGTGTGCCACCACTGCCCAGCGACAAATTGATATTGTAGCACATGGGGTCCAATGCTGAAAGTAAGACCATCTTTTCCCCTCCAGCTGATTACATAGCACCTTCCAGCACTATGAAGCACTATGAAAGATAGTCAGCAGGGGGGAAGTTTGAGATTGATTTCTCCATGCCCTGCAATCCAAGTGTGTGGTTTCTTCAGCAAGAGGGTCTCTCCATCTAGTTCTTGTAAAAGAGCAATGAGAGTAGCTACCGTTGTTCTTGCAGATCTTTAGGACCTCGGTGACCATAGCTTTGCACTCAAAAACTCACAGACCTCTGTTGTTACTTCCCTAAACAAATAGTATTTGAGCCCAGAGCTGAATGACATAAGACAGTCAGCCATGCAAATGTGTAAATAAAAAAAAAAAGTAGAGTTTGGTGTACAAGATCAAGCCAGTAAATTCCAGCTTGGATGAGGTGCGGAGGTTCCCACGATTCTCAACCCAAGCTGGGAAGACCGGCTGTTGATGGCAGCTGACAGAGAGAGTCACTTTTCTTTGGGGTTGAGGTTGCCCGTGCTCTAGTGGATAGCCCCATACCCATGCATATAAAAGCAGTATTAATTGGTCAGAGTGGGTCATTATAAACTACAGCAGAACATGAGGACATGAAGTTGGGAAGGGGGCATGCTGGGTGGTCCAGAGCTGGAGGAGAGAAGTGGAGGAGGCTAGGATAATGCTTTATATGCATGTATGAGTCTTCAATGAACAACAAAAATGTGTCTAAGATATATATGTAAGAAAGAGTTAGGAAATAAACTAATATCCTAGAGAAGGAACAGGAAGAAAATCCTCAAGTTATGTTTGGCAACTCATAGTTCTTCTAAGTGTGGCTACTATTAAATTAAAGAGGAAAATGTGTGAATGGCAGATTCAAAGATTGTATACCTTTGCTGATTTGTGCTTGAATCCATATTAGCGAAGGTGCTATGCTACACTGACCAGACTACTCTGGGGACTCTGTTGAACATCTTCTGGATTCCTATGTGGGAGCCCCCTAGAAGCTAGGCACATGCATTCATTCATCCATCCATTCATACTGCAAATACTTAATCAAGACCAATTATGTCATAAGTATTGTTTTAAATGATGAGGAAACAGCAGAAAACTAAGTTCCTAATGTCATGGAATTCACACTTAGTGGAACAAGAATGCAACACCAACAAAATGAATGAGTCCTGTCAGAGAGGAGACAGAATAAATGACGTGTGTGCTGCTGTGACCTGTAGGGTTTCCCAAAGACGGAACATTTGAGCAGTACACTGAAGGAAGTGAGGAACTCAGCCATGCATTAAATGTGTAGCAGTGAGCACGCTGTGGACTGAGAGGCTGCAGGTCTAGCATCCCCACTGAAGAGCACTTGATTGCTCTGACAGTGACAGTCATCATTTTGGATTTTACTTAAGAGATATGAAGCTACTGGAACATGCAGTTCATGCGATGACATGACTTGACTTATGTTTTAAAAAGATCTCAGAGCTCTGAAATATGACTCGGGGGTTAATAGCATTGGCTACCCTGCCAGAGGATCTGGGTTCAATTCCAAGCACCCACATTAGGCAGCTCACAATGGGCTGTAACTCCAGCAACAGAGATCTGATGCCTTTGGCATCGGTGGATACCTGCACTATATATGCATATTTATACACAGAAACATAAGTAAACATGCCATTAAACAGAAAGTAAATCGGTTCTTGTTCTCTTGCTCTCTTGCCTCTAGCTTCTCTCTGTCCTCTAGCCTCTTCCCCCTTCCCTTCTCCCTCTCTCCACATGGTCATGGCTGGCCTCCACTTCTCTCCTCTCTCTCCGCCATCTTCTCCCATTTCTCTTCCCCCCACCTTTGCCCTTTCTCCTGAATAAACTACCCCCCCCAAA
>NW_021604782.1:9000654-9009854 GCF_004785775.1 Grammomys surdaster | reverse complement strand
AGAAATCTGCCTGCCTCTGCCTCCCAAGTGCTGGGATTAAAGGCGTGTGCCACCACCACCCGGCCATAAAATGTATTTTCAACATCCTTCATTTAAAGGAAGTCTTTAATCTGTAAAACATTATTTATGCTGGAGGCTGGAGAGCTGGATCAATGGCTAAGAGCACCTGCTACTCTTACAGGAGACCAGGGTTTGGTTCTCAGCAGCCCACATGGTGGCTTACAACTACCTGTAGCAACTGCAGCTCTAGGGGTATCTGGAGCCCTCTTCTGGCTACCTCAGGCACCAGGAACAACTGTATACATAAAATAAAACTAAAAAGAAAAACCAAAGCAAAACCAAAAACAACCAACCAGCCACCACCAACAAAAACAACAACAAAATCCCTAAGTTTTTCTGAGTAAATACAAACAACTTTGAAGAAACCTCATTATAAAGAACTTTTTGAATTTTAAGTCCTCCCCCAAAATTTTTAGTTGCTTCTCTTGGAGCAAATTTGATAATTCTGAAAGAAAAAGGCTGGAGAGATGGCTCAGTGGTTCCAGTCCCATGTTACACTTTGAACAACTAAAAAGAACCCAGCAAGTCTGGCCATTTTGGATTAGTGGGTGGTTTACCTAACAAAGATATTGTTGCAGCCCCTTTTGAAGTTGATTGATGCTATTCTTTTCTAGCAATTCTTCTCCAGGGATTACCCAGGGCCATCCTGCCCATCAGACAGAATTATACGTATCTTCATAAAGGAACCATGATTGAATGGCCAACCAGGACTTGGTAGGTGGCTGTTAGCCAGCGCTGTCCCCTTGGAGCTGCCTGCTAGAGCTGCCTGTTCTTTGATTTGGGAAGAGGGTCTAATCGTCAGAGGTTTTTGTGAACAAAACAAACGTATTCTCAGCAAGCCTAAATGTTAACCGTGTTAGAGGCACCAACATTTTCCCACTGTTTCTAGCAGGCCTGGCTAGTTGCTGCCTATTCTCCAGTTACATTAGAAGCCACGATCCTTTACCTAGATTCATCTTACTTTGTGAAAGTTAGTATTTCTTAAGATTGTTTATGGGTAAATCCTATATAACATGAATGTATTACTTTCAGTTCTTCCTTCTCTTCACCTTCATAGATGCAAGAAACCTCCCTCCAAAGTCTCTCAGTCTTCATACAGTCAGCCTCCTTTTGGAAGTTGACGAGAGGAGTCTTTCAGCCTGTTTTAAGAACGGTAGATTTTGCCAGGCGGTGGTGGTGCACGCCTTTAGTCCCAGCACTTGGGAGGCAGTGGCAGGTGGATTTCTGAGTTCGAGGCCAGCATGGTCTACAGAGTGAGTTCCAGGACAGCAGGGCAACACAGAGAAACCCTGTCTCGAAAAACCAAAAAAAAAAAAAAAAAAAAAAGGTAGATTTTGAGGGCCATAAAAAAAGTATAGGCTTCAAGTAAAGAATGGTGTGAAGCTGATGTTACCAGGGCATGATGCAGTCAGTGGGGAGTCTTAGATGACCTGGCCACAGTGAAAAGGCGAAGACACAAAGGGCTTTATGACAAGATTCCCATTGCAGCCTCTGAGTATAGTGGTAGTTAATCTGTTTTAATCTCTTGGTGGGTGTGTCTTCTGCACCAGTCCATGAGTTTTGGATTTATGCATGAAAGACATATATATGTCGGCTTGTTTTGAATATGTTCTGAGCAGCATAATGGTTGAGCACTTCCAAACCACCCCATGGCTAACACACTCTCCTGACCAAGCCAGCTCAGTCAGTCAGTCAGTCAGTATTCTCCAGGGAAGGAGCGAGGATTAAAAAGAAAAAAGACAATTAGACAGCACTGTAGCATGACCCCAGCCAGTTCTGAGGTTGAAGCGTGTTTATTCCCCACCCCCAGTCTGCTTTTATACCATTTTAATTACATGTAATCAATAAGGTCATTTCTAGGTTAAGGAACAAGCAAGACAATAAACAAAGTTCTGTGATCACTGTTTCTAGGAGCTTATCAGGATGACCAAGATATCTGAGCCTACTTCCCCCATCCTAGCCCAAAGTCAAATTCTTGCTTGAAGCCTACTTCTTTGTGCTAGCCCCAAAATCAGATTCCTGCCTAAGCTTACTTCTGTGTCCTGGTCCAATGCCAAATTCCTGTCAAGTTTCTAGAAGCAGCCCCAAAAGCTCTGCACACTCTCCCCTCTGACATCTCCGGATTATTACTTATTAAATCTATATTTTATCTTTGTGGCCCATGAACCATTTTGGGGAGCTATTCTGGGGCCACTTTTTCCTTTGTACCTATATTTTGGTCATCTCTCCCTCTTGTACCTTTTGCCACAATTAGCAATTCCACCTGTAAGTAATGATATTCAGTATCTTCTTCGAACTGTAAAGGGGGTACTGTCAGGAGCAGATATGTTTTGTAGTCAAATGATCTTTAATAATGAAATAACATTAAATGTCAGAAATTCTGTGGATTTCTGATGTTTTTGAAAACTATCTATCTATGTAAAATATATCTGAACTATTAAACCTTAACTACTCTTAGCTATTTTTATTTGAATAATAGTGAAGACATTTTATAATAATTAAATCAGAATCTAATATAACCATGAGTTTATTATCTGGCCTTTAACTCGTATTACTTAATCATCCTAAACAGTTTGTAATAGTAGCTCTAGAAGGACTGGGCCAAGGCCTTGTATTCTTAAATGAGTTGTATAGGTACAATGCCTATCTAAGGGTAACAATATGAATTTTAAATTTTATATCAATATATAAAAATTTATACCAATGAAAATCTTAAATCTATATCAATATATAAATTCTATACTAATGTAAGAAATATAACCTCAATTTTGTATCAATTATAAAGATTTCTATCAGGGGCTGGTGAGATGGCTCAGCAGTTAAGAGCACTGACTACTCTTCCGGAGGTCATGAGTTCAAATCCCAGAAACCACATGGTGGGTCACAACCATCCATAATGAGATCTGATGCCTTCTTATGGGGTGTCTGAGGACAGTTACAGTGTAATTACATATAATAAATAAATAGAAACCTTTAAAAAAAGATTTCTATCAATGTAAGATATGGCTACACAATGTTTTTGTTGAAGAATAAATTTAGTAATCTGCCGGGCGGTGGTGGCGCATGCCTTTAATCCCAGCACTTGGGAGGCAGAGGCAGGTGGATTTCTGAGTTTGAGGCCAGTCTGGTCTACAGAGTGAGTTCCGGGACAGCCAGGGCTACACAGAGAAACCCTGTCTCGAAAAATCAAAAAAAAAAATTAGTAATCCATGTCATCTATTTCCTCCCTGTTTAAAATTATGACCATTTCCAAATTATCCCTTAAAATGACAACCTATCTATAATTTATAAAATAATCATAACCAGACACTTAAACCCAAGAGATTGGGATGATGACTCTCCACAACATTTTTCTGCTGAATAGGGGTGATGAAAGATTCTTTCAAGGAGTGAGGAGGGGTAGGAAAATTAGAAAAATTGGTTAGATTTAAGAAAGCTAGCTTTAGTATCTGTTATCCAGTCTCTGTACGTTTAAAAGGCTCAGGGCTTGACGGAAGTTTTTAACTGGATCTGTCTGAAAGGCTGGACGAAACAGTGCCATCTGGAATTACCAGCTATTTCTGAAGCTGTTTTGGAAGCAATTCTCTGGAGATAGTTTCAGGAGGCAGGGGGTTGGAACAGCAGGTCATATAAGCATCCTCAAAGAAGAATCTAGCCAGAGCTGTAAATTCTGCAATATATAAACCTCACAACCAAAATTTTAGTACTATAAAGATATTTGTATGGATTGTGCAAGATGCACCGATAAGTTAAGGATGAATTTTGCTCCTTGTTTGAACAGGTAAAAGACAACTGTCTTTTTTATGAGTTATTTTGATTAATAACCAATTTTAATAAATCTTTACTTATGCCATATGAAGGAAGGCATGAAGAATCTTAAGGATTCTATAACCAACAAGATTTGTTGTCTAATTTTAGCTGACGTTTTGGTTAGAGACATTTTTATGTCTAAGCCAGTTACTGGGCTGTTCCCACATCAAGGAATCAGCAGATCAAGTTATCTGCCCTGTTTGATGTTCTCAAATTTTTCTTTTCTGTAGTCAAGATCTTCAGGAGGTCTTCCCCTGTCATATCTGATCTGTATCACTCTGGAAGGGGTCCAGAACATTTCTTCTTTCCTATTAACACAAATACAGAGCCTCTCTCCCAAAACAGCATGGCTTTGGTCCAGTAACCTGAAATCATCAAAGATATAGATTGATTCAATTTAGCTTGACCTCTCTCCCAGAAGATTTTTTTAATATAACCAAACTCATAACCACACGCTGAGTAGTAGGCAAGATAGATAATGACACAGATTTGGGAATACTGTGGCAGAGGTGAAGATGAGATGACAAAATCTAAAAGCACTTATTAGGCTGCTTAGTCAAAAGCACACGCTGATCATATGGGAGTGACAGAAGAGTTGGAGATGACATCTAGGTTTCTGTATTGAGCAACTAGTGATGTCATCATTGTCTCCAATTGAAGCTACAGTTCCTAAAAGAGAAAGAGGATACTTCCTACTTGTGAGGGCATCTGGGCAATTTCTAGACCTTGTCTGTAACAACTTTCTCTTGCTCACTCCTCATAGGATGTACACAGCCAGCCTCTCCCTCCCCAGCTCAACTACCCCCTCACTGCTAGAAAAAAGTGTGAGAACTAAGTCCAACTGCCAAGGCCTCCAACATATGCACACAGCTGCTTATGCACATAAAATAGAGTTATCAAATGTATTTAAAAATTGAGAAGGAACATTAAGGCACAGAGGTTAAAAGGCATGTATGTTGGATAGAGCTGGTCTATGCTCAAATTTTGCTTTTCATACTGGTATGGGAAATAAGACCCTCACTCTCAAGAGGCACAAGGCAGTTTTGTTTGCTTGCTTGCTTGTTTTCTTGTTTGTTTAGAAACAGGGTTTCTCTGTGTACCTTGGCTGTTCTGGAATTAGCTCTGTAGACCAGACCCACTGTCTCTGTGAGTACTAGGATTAAAGGCATAAGCCACCACTGGCCAGCCAGCACATAAAGCAGCTTTTAATACACCTATCTGCAGAAAGGGACACTAGCATAGAGAAAAGGCAAAAGGCAGTAGTTTTTAAATCTCTGCCCAGGAGAAATTTCTGTCCTTTATGAAAGCAGCAAAGGCTGGGACTTTAGAGATTCCCAATCTAGCAAAGCCCTCTTTCCAAACGCCTCATCTCCCTAGTTTAGAATTAAAATCCTTATCTGATGGGTAACTTGGTACTGCCCCCTTTTCTGTTAGTGAAGTCAGTCATGGAGCTGATGGATGGTAATATTCCAATTCTCAGAGTTCTAAGACAAGCAGACACCAGACACTAGCTCTGCCTGGTGTCGCCTGCTCATCCATTAGTCTCATGAACTTTAAATGTGCCTCACATTGAAAACAGACCATAAGAGTGTATTTCTTTTATTGGTGAGATGGTTTGGTAGGTAAAAAGCTCACTGCACAAGTGTGAGGACCTGAGTTTGAAACCCCAGAACCCACAAAGAGCCAGGAGCAGTAGTGATCATCTGTAATCCCAGTGCTCCTACGGGGAGGTGAGAGGTAGAATGAGAAAATCTCTGAATGCTTGAGGGCCAGCTAGCCTGGTTACACAGCAATAACTACAAGAGAGTCTATCTTAAGCCCAGTACTTGGGAGGCAGAGGATGGTGGATCTCTGTGAGTTTCAGGCCAACTGGTCTACATAGTAAACTCCAGCTAGGACTACATAGAGACCTTGTCTCAAAAGAAGAAGGAGGAGGGGGGGAGGAGGAGGAAGAGGAGGAGGAGAAGGAGGAGGAGGAGGAAGAATCATGTCTAGCATATAGTCATTTAATATACACTTTGTATTACTTCTGTAAATCTCTATGAAGATGGGAGTTTTTCTTTTATTTTCCTTTGTTGTTAGGAATAGTGTCTGACAAAGATTGTATAATAAACATACGAATGAGATCCCTGATGACATAATACTAGCTGTTCTCTCAACATAGAGCCTTTTCTATTTCCCTAGTAACAGAATCTAAATTCTTACCACCAGTATTGTCTTTTGGCTTCTTTATAGCTAGTTTGGTCACTGAAACCTGAACTGAAATGTTCATGGGACTTTTATAAAGGCGGTGTCTCTCCTTTTCTCTGTTTTCTGGCCTGAATCTGATGCTGTCATCTTGCAGCACAATAACAGGCATTGAGATGGGAGACAGACATACAGTAGATTGAAGCCCTTTGTCCCCAGAGAGATGCCAGGCCCAATCCAAGAGCTTTTCCTGCTAGACTTCAGATGAGTGAGAGGAAGATGTTTCTGTAATTAGAGTCATTGTTGTTTTAAGATTTCTGGTTGAATGCTGTCCAACTAATCCAGCCGATGCATTTCAATTTTAAGCCTTGAAAGTATAGCCATATAAAGCCAATGATTCAATCTCTGAGACTCTAAAACAATCATTAATAGTATTTTAGTGAAGGATAGGTGATCAAAAATGAATGGACAGGAATAAAGAGGGTTCCCCTAAGAACTAGGACCTTTAGGACCTTACTCCTTTTAGGTCATGTTTAAGAGGGGAATGTGACTTGGCACACTGAAACAGGAAAGCACTCTGAAAACCGAGGATGTAGCTCAATGGTGGAACACTTGCCTCGCATGCACGAGGCAATCCCTGGGTTCAATCCTCACTACTGAAAGAAAAAAAAGAGGGGACATTTGAGGCCCAGTTTATCCAGAATGTCATTGTATTTGGTGAAGTGAGTCTGAAGAGACCAGCTTTACCCCTCAGGACTTGAACATGGATCACATATCACGTCCATAACAAGAAAATAAGAAAACTATGTAAATTGAACAACTATGATTGATAAACTTTTCCCATATACATGAATTCATTTCAATATTACATTTGGATTTGTGGGTATTGAGAAATCTTTTACAAAAAAAAAAAAAACCAACAACAACAAAAAAACCAAACACAAACCAAAAACGAGGGTGCTACTATCTGGCTGGCTTGCTCTCGGGCAACAAGCCAAGCAAGTAGTAGAGACAAGATTTAAACCTGTTTGGCTCTGCAGTCCTCCTCCTTCCTGTGTAGCCCTCATCTCACACAGCCGCCAAGTACATCCTTAAGGCCTCCAGAGCTGTGTTCTCACTGCAAGGCTAAAGATAGTAGTCCCTTGCCATACTCCCTTTGTCCTGGCTTGCCCTGACCTGTTTGTTTCCTGGCACTTGGGAATTAACTAGATTTAAGTCAATTTCCCCTACAATTCTTGCTGTCGAACTACAGGATCCCATTCACCGAGTGACAGTGACTCCTTAAGTCTCTTCTCAACTGCTCTGACTGGCTTGAGCCTGCTTTTCCAGTGACTCAAATGGAGATTATAAACCTCTTGCCAGATAGGAGGAGAGAGTGACTGGCCTGTCTTGGCTACACCCAGTTTTTCTTCTTCCCAGAGTTTTTCTTGCTTGGTCAGAAGGCTCCAAGCCTGTTCCATCTCCTGTGTCCTCTGTCTCAATGAATGCTATCCTGCTGCCCAAACTGGGATTTTCTGACTCACTCCAAATACCTCTTCCATCATCTACCACATAAAGGAAGCTCCCAGCCTCTCTTTCCCAACATTTTCTATGAAGATTTGCCTCTCTCAGTCTCCTAATTTGGGCCCTACCATCTCTCATTGAGAATCCTCAACATCTAGGGAGGACCTGCTGCTCTGAGAGAGTGTGCCTATCACTTGAGTGTCCCTCATGTTTACTGAGGTATAATTTACATACAGAAAAGTGCCCCAATGGCTTGATATGTTTTCAAAAATGTACCTAGGACAGTTCCAGTACCTCAGAAATCCTCCCCATGCTCCCATTTGAGTCATCCGACCCCATGAGGTAACTTTTAATGACTTGTCATCATAGATTAGATTTGCCTGTTTTAAAAACTAATATACATGGATACATATAGTAAATTTATATTCTTTTCATTCCTTTCTCCTTTTTATAACAACAACAACAACAGTTGTTGTTTTTATGTTCATTGGTGTTTTCCCTGCATGTACATCTGTGTGAGGGTGTGGGATTCCCCTGGAACTGGAGTTATAGACAGGAATGAACTGCCCTGTGGGTGCTCAGAATTGAACCAGGGTCCTCTAGAAGATCAGTCACTGTTCTTGACCACTAAGCTATCTCTCTAGCCTTTGGTGTACATAGTAAGTTATAGGCCAGTCAGAGCTAATATGTTTATCCTTCCAGAAAGTTAGTTTTATTTGAAAAGTTGCAATAAATATTTTTCATCTTGATTACTAAGATTGTGGATATGTTTTTGTCTCCATACGACTGAGGAGGACAGAGGGGTGTCAGATTCCTGGGAGCTGGAGTTACAGTTGTGAGCTGCCAGATGTGGGTGCTGGGAATTGAACTCAGGTCTTCTGCAAGAATGGTATGTGCTCTTAACCACTTCAACCCCAGTGGATGTGTTTTTTAAAATTTTATTCCTCAAAAAAAAAGGAAAAATCGAGGCTAGCCTGGTCTACAGAGTGAGTTCCAGGACAGCCAGAGCTACACAGAGAAACCCTGTCTTGGAAAAAAAAAGAAAAAGAAAAAGAATGTATTCCTTAGGAAAGTTCCTCAATCATTTTACCTTAGACTTGGCCCTGCTGTTCCCAGAGTCGGTGAGGTTGGGAGTTTTCTGCCTCTGTGTACTGGACAGACGGCAGTTAGCACAGGAAGTAGAAGGTAAAAATATCTACAGATGAAAGAACTCATCTTGGCTTTGTGATTCCCCTGAACAGCACATTTGTATATACATACCATCTACTTCTTTCGAACCTTGTTCAGTAGTCAGTGTTTTACATTTTATAAATGCAGAAGTGAGAGTCACAATTTAAACAATTTGCCCATTTCTTAAATTATGTGTTTGTTTTCATTGTTTGACTTTTTGGGCAGTAAAAGAAATAACCTTGGGATCAAAGAAAGCTGAAAGGAACTGACAGATACTTTTTAAAGACTCAGAGAATTATCTCTAAATTCTAAGTGAAGGTCATGCAAGGCCTTAGGACAGCTCTCGTGAGCGGGAGGACCAGTACTTCAAGGTTACCCTTGGCTGCACAGTGAGTTTGAGAACAGTTTGACCTACATGCAGTTGTTTTGTTTTCCTTTCCTCTCCTCTCCTCTCCTCTCCTCTCCTCTCC
>NW_021604782.1:8980694-9000554 GCF_004785775.1 Grammomys surdaster | reverse complement strand
CTCTCCTCTCCTCTCCTCTCCTTCCTTTCTTTGTTGTTGTTGTTGGTGGTGGTGTTGAGACAGGGTTTCTCTGTGTAGCCCTGGCTGTCCTGGAACTCACTCTGTAGACCAGGCTGGCCTACTCAGAAATCTGCCTGCCTCTGCCTCCCAAGTGCTGGGATTAAAGTCGCACACCACCACTGCCCGGCACCTGCACCCTTTTTAAAGCAAGAGTAAACTGGAGAGGCAAAGATGCTGTGCTGGTTAGTCTTATGTCAACTTGGCATACAAAACAGAGTTATCTGAAAGGAGGGAAGCTCAGTTAGAAAATGTGAGAAATCCTATTTTCCTATTTCTTCTTGGGCCTTGGCTTCATGATTTTGGATGACCAGAGCCTTTTTCTAGAATGTATATACTGCATGGGAAGCTTTTTTTCTGAGCCACTTGATATTCTTGTCCATTATACATGAGTGTCAAAACCCGGACTGTGCATCGTTTGGTTTTCATTGAGACAGGGCTGTGTGGAGGACTTGCCCTTCCTCTACATCATGCTGGGAGAGATCACTGTCTGTGTCTTATTAACCTTATAAAGAATGCTTACTCAATTCAGATGTTATTTTTAGAGTTGAACAAACTAAGCTGAAAAGACTATTAAGTAACAGAAGACTACTATATAGGGTATCTCAGAAAAACTTAAATTGGTAAAACAAACAAACAAACAAACAACCCCAAAACAACAACAACAAACCAAATAAAATAGAAAACCCAAAGACAACCCCCCTTACCATTCATGATGCCATTCATCTTGAATAGGACACTCAGCCATTCTGGGTCTTAGTTTCGCACTGCTAGATAAGTAGGGTCTGGACCAGAGCAGTGTTTCTCAGAGGAGTGACAACTGTAATGAACCAGGTGTGGTGGTGCATGCCTCACATCCCAGCTCTCTGGGGGCAGTGGCAGAAGCAGGTGGATCTCTGTGAATTCTAGGCCAGCCTAGTCTACATAGTGAGACCTTGTCTCAAAAAACCCACAAAACCAAACAAAACTCCAAAACAAAACAAAAAAAGCCAAAACATACAAACAAACAAAACATTTCTGCAACTTTAGTCTTCCCCCCCTTGCCTACTTCTAATCAGAATCTCAGACCATTATTACAGATATAGTGTTCCTTCTGCCATAATCCTCATTGAGAGCACTAGCTAGACCACCTCAGGATCTCCCAGTTACCAGAACTCTACAAGTGAATGAAATAACACTGTATGTTGTCCTTGAGAACTTTGTATCCTGTAGTTCAGGCTCGGATGCCAAGCTGATGGCACGAAACTGTCATGACTTAGCCCTTTCACCTGGCTCTCGGCACAGCCCTTCCAGTACAGAACCAAGGGCCTCTGTGTTAGAATCTCACCATTTTCTTCCACATTTGCTGAGCAGTACAGTGGGAGCTAAAGATCTTCTTTTATAGATGATCGCCATGGAGTAAACCTTCCTGGTCCCTAAAGACAATACACAGAGGATAAGAAGGTCAGAAAGGAAATCAGGGTGACTTACTTGTCCTTCTTGTAGGATCTTACTGTCACCATTAATGTGGGGCCATACACAGCACATACAGTTATCAAACACACTTGTCTTAAACATGTGCATGCTGGTCTACCATCACCAACACAGTAGGGCTCTAGCTACCATATTACACTCCATGCTAACCCAGTTATGCATGAGTCTGCATGCGCCCTGCCTCCCACACTCTTTGTCTCTCATCTTTTCCAGATATGATCGTATAACCGGACACAGATAATATTTTACAGAGCTTTCTTATAAATAGAGACACATGTCTCAATGCTAATCACCCCCAGTTGTTCACTACTCTATATATCCACATACACACGATAACCAATGATCACATCCCTGTCACATTCATTTACATAGCTTTCCTATGCTTTATTCTTACCTCACATTTACTTGCTACATATTGTTTATTACACAAAAGCTCAAGCACACCGATAGTCAATCCACTGACACAGACCAACTTCTCTTCTCTGCTGGACACCACACTTACCTCCACGCATGTAAGCTCAGATCACACACGTCACTGTGTTCATAACCAATGTGCAGTTTCTACCAGCCATTCTTATAAATCCAGTTATGCATATGCTCTTACACAATTACAACACACGCACACACACACACACACACACACACACGGGAGGGGGAGACCATGGGAGGGGAGAGAAGGGAAACTCAGCCTCCATAGCTGACATATAACATACTGGGCTACCATAAATTCCCATCCTGGTCCTGTGAATGTCATGTTGCCCCCGCTCCCCTTGACCTTTTTATTTCTGCCCACCACATGCACTGCTGTAATGTACACATAAACTATAGATGTCATTTTCCTTCGGACAAAACAGGATTAGAAGAAGACTGGTGTGTATATGAGAATCCCAGGGTTATTTGGGGGGGTGAGGATGCTCATTACACCTACAAGTCTTTCTGTATTAATGGACTAACTTGGGTTCCATTGTAACCGCTTTTTTTTTCTTTTTTTCTTTTTTCTTTTTTCTTTTTTCTTTTCTTTTTTTTTTTTTTTGCAACACATAGCATTTCCCTCCCACACATATTAAATTGTTACACAGTGTTTCTTCTGGAAAGGTCAAGGAAAGCTTGGCCACACACAGGCAGAGAACCATATCAACCAAATCAAAATGGGAAACCCAAGACCTTTTACTTTACACAAACAGGAATCATTTCCTTGCTTTTGAGCTCTGTCAGTCTGAAACCAAGGTAGCTGGCATATCATCAATATGTACACACATGGGTTCCACATTGCAGGCTTCAGGAGAATAGGTCTGTGACACACACACAGTTGAAGCAGAAGGTGTGTATATGAGAATCCCAGGGTTATTTGGGGGCTGAGGATCAGGGAGCTGAAGGGATAGCTTAGCTAGTAAAGAACTGGTTTTGATGGCAAGAAAGCACAGGAAAATGTCAGGTAGAGTAGCATGTGCCACAGAGTGCTGGGAAGGAAGAGGCAGGAGCATTCCTGGGACTCACTCATCTGCCAGTCTAGCCTAATTGATAAGCTCCACTCCAGCGACAGACTGTTTCAAAGGAGGTGAGTGGCTTTCCAAGGATGGGACCTAGGTTGTCATCTAGCCTTCATACATTTGCACACACATGAAACCTACGCCCTACATATCCACATAGAAATGATCTACCTAGAATATTGATGTTAATGGCCCTAAATCTTTTATCCCTCTCCTGTAGAACCAGAGATATAGAACTCTCTGATCTATCAATCCCAACAGTCTACAGTGTTAGATTTTTGGCGCGCACCAGACCAAACAGTTCCAAAGGGGAGGGGGTTTATTCAGGGCAGAGGGCAAAGGTGGGGAGAGAAACAGGAGAAGATGGAGGGGATAAAGAGGGAGAGGGGGAGGGGGAGGGGGAGGGAGGAGGGAGAGAGGGAGAGGGAGAGACAGAGAGACAGAGAGAGAGAGAGCACAGAGAAGTAGAGGAGTAGAGGCCAGCCATGACCACGTGGAGAGAGGGAGAAGGGAAGGGCGGAGGGGACAGACAGAACCTACAGGCAAGAGAACAGAGAGCAAGAGAGAGGAGGCAAGCAGCCCCTTTTATAGTGGGCAGGCCTACGTGGCTGTTGCCAGGTAACTGTGGAGGTGGAGTTTAGACAGAATACAGGATATTTATTCTTTGATTACTTCATTCAACAATTCAACAACTATGTATTGAACTTACTGAATCCCATCCACTGTGGGGGCTACTTTGGATATCATGGGGAGAAAAAGACACACTCTGTTGTGAAATTTAGTAACCATGATGCCATAGTTGTCAAACCAAATGACTTGAACCTAGGATTAGAATTATGAAAAAGAACTCAGTAAACGGGAAGGATTGGCAATGTGAACCGAGGAAGAGACATAGTTGTCCAATAAACTCAGGGTCTGCCAGTCATTCTGCTGTCTTGTTAGAAGGGAAACCAGATAGGCATCAGTAACAACAAGAGTGCAGGATTGGATATTAGGTGAAGCTAAGAGAGGTTTGGTCTTATTCATCGAAAATGGAAAAGATAAGGCAGGCATCTCCTGGGTGTGTGGAGGTCCCTATAATGCTGACTTTCCAAGATAAAACACAATCGTTCAAGACTGATCCTGAATTTTAACTAGGCGAATAATTTTAGTATAAATGTACACCATAGAATATTTGTAACATATGTTTTAAAACTGCATTGATTTGTATATGCTTGGCCCAGGGAGTGGCACTATTATGAGGTGTGACCTTTTAAATAAGTATAGCAACCTGAGAAAGGAAAAATATAAAATATATGGTTCAGGTATTAAAGGAGCACCAGGATGTAAAATGGAGCTGAATCCTGTGTTTAAAGATACTAAACTGAATTAAGGGGGTAGTAACCTTGGGGCAAGATCCTACCCAGCTAAATATAGGCCAGGCATGGTAGTACAAGCCTTTAATCCCAGGAGGTAAAGACAAACAGATCTCTGAGTTCAAGGTTAGCCTAGAACAGAACAAGTTCTAGGTGAAGAAAAGCTTAAATCCAAGCTTGGTGGATCACATCTTTAACCCCAGTGCTTAGGAGAGAGGCATGCAGATCTCTGAGTTCAAAGTCAGTTTATGGAGCAAGTTCCAGGACAGCCAAGCTTAGGCAGTGAGGGAGTTGGAAACAGAGAGCTGGTGATGATGTAATAAAACAAGGGGGCCATCTTCCAGTCCCAGCAAGCAGCAGGACTGTGGTCAATTGGCTCTGACTTCATAGTCAAGAGAAGAGACTACTAGGACAATTGATAGTGGTTAGCTGGAACTAAGACATTAGTGGGGACTAAGAAGAGACCAGCATCACTGAGGTGAAATCTTCTGGGAAGTGTTTTCTGAGAGCACAAAGCAGCTGTGATCCAGAGATAGCCAAGGTTGTACCTCATACTGCAGAGGTACCTGGTAATGTGTAAGAGTCACCCAGGTGGTACTGGTTTTGAAGGCATGAAGAGGTCATGGAGAGCAGCTGAGGCTTGGCACTGTGAGAGGCCATGGAAGGCCATTGGTGAAGGCGCAGCCTCAGTTGCAATTGATAGCCCAGGACTGAAGGCGTCATGCAAAGAAGTTGAGGCTTCACATCATGGGGAGAACCTAGGAGAGGCTATTGGTCAAGCCTAGTTGCAGCAGAAGACTCCAGTGTATTGGAGATGCCATTACCATGGGATGATCAGCAAGAACAGCAGTGACAGTGGAATAGATCAACCTGAGCTTAGAGTGCTACAGAAGGCAGAGCTGGAGAAGTGACTCAAGCCCTTTGGAGGAGCTCAGAAGATCATGTGTGGATCCCAGACATAGAAACAAGAAGCTGTAACATTGAAGTTGCCTTGGAGACCACAAGATGTTCGAGATGCCAGAGCCATGGGATATCTGCTGAGGAAAGTTGCTAACAGGGAGTGGAACCAGCCCAGGAGAAAGAAAGTTGTTACAGTCAACAAAGATGAAAAAGGAGTTGGAGATCTGAAGACCACTTTGATATCAGTCATAGAGATGCAGAGTTTGGACTTTGTCCAGCTGGTTTCCTGTCTTGCTTTGGGGATTACAGTTAAGTGATTTGATGAATCTCAGAAGAGACTTGAACTTTGGACTTTTAATACTATTGAGACTGCTATAGACAATGGGGACTTTGGAAGTTGGACTAAATGTATTTTGCATTATGGTATGTTTAGGTATGGCCTTCATAGACTCATGTGTTTGAACAAGCCTATGGGGGCCAGGGAGTGGAATGTGATGGTTTGTATATGCTTAGCCCAGGGAGTGGCATTACTACGAAGTGTGACCTTGTTGAAGGAGGTGTGTCACTATGGTCATGGTCTTAAGACCTTCACCCTAGATGCCTGGAAGTCAGTATTCTCCTAGCAGCCTTCAGATGAAGATGTAGAACTCTCAGCTCTGCCGGCATCATGCCTGCCTGGATGCTGCCATTTTCCTGCCTTGATGATAAACTGAACCTCTGAACGTGTAAGCCAGACCCAATTAAATGTTGTCCTTGTAAGAGTTGCCTTGGTCATGGTGTCTGTTCACAGCAGTAAAACCCCAACTAAGACAAAAAACACCTATTCCTTACTCCAAATTTATATATGTCCTATTTACCTATATGCAGTAAGCTTTCAAGACAATGACAGGTAAGGCAGGCAGCAGTCTCAGATCTGTGTAATGACCTTTTCAACTGTATAGAGAATAGATATAAAGTACCTGGAGTCGCACTGAAGAAGCTATAGCCTCAAAGATTCTCCAGTGAGTAAAGAGAAGTTGGAGGAGGCCAGAGATAGGAAATTGACAAGAGCTGACATAGCTAAAACCACTGAATGACCATGGCCCATTCCTTGTATGAATCCCATGCTGCAGAACTTATGTCCAGTCCAAAATATCCATCTCAGGTACTGTGTACAACCATTTTGATTTAGTTGTGGTGTGTGTGTGTGTGTGTGTGTGTGTGTGTGTGTTGCATGTACAGGACAGGAAACAACCTTGAATGTCATTCTTCAGGAGTTATCCAACTTATTTTCTCAGAAAAAAGGGTTTCTCGCTGGCCTATAGCTCACCCAATAGGATAAATTGTTTGGCCAATGAGTCCCAGGAATTATACCTGTCTCTGCCTCTCCAGCACTGGGGTCATAAACATGTGTCACCACAGCTGTGGATTCTGGGGACTGAACTCAGGTACTAGTGCGTATACCATGACACGCACTTTCCCCCACTGCTCCATCTTCTTATCCCTCGTGTGTATATCTTAATTTACTACTTTGTAGGCTAAAAATGATAAACAGGGCTGGGGAGATGGCTCAAGGGATTGAAGGTGCTTGCTGTACAATTGTGAGAACCCCAGAATCCATGAAGAAACCAGAACACTGCAAGCATCTTCAGCAGCCGCTTCTTGCCTCAGGGGCTTATATTAAGCTAATACTCGATTAAAAAGCCACCACCCTCGTCCATATAGAAATTGAATTTCCTCAGATTCTCTTTAAGTAAGATACATTTCTCTGCGCAGGAGTGTTAGTTTCATGCAGCCTTCCACCCAGTTGAAATCATCTTCAAAACTGATTCTGTCATGTTAGGTATCTTTCCTGGCTTTGAGTCACCTGTAGATTTGGTAATTCTACTACCTGTGTCTTCATATATATTTGCATAAAAAATGCCAAACAGAGCACAGCCAGTGACAGACAGGAATCTCCACAGGAGACTTACAGCTGGATGACACAGTGATTCCGTCATTCCAGGTATGGCTCTGGCAAGTATAAGAAAAGCTGAGAGGTCAGAAAAGGAAGTCTCATGTTTCTTATGAGATGAAAAACCTGGAGAATTATTTAAAGTTGTTTTTAGGGTTTATGTTAGAAATCAGAATATGACTTTCTGAAACATTTAAATGCTTTAGGAGTTACTGGGAGTCATAAAACATAGTAAGGATGGGCAGAGGAAGGAAGACAAAAGGGAAGTTCAGAGGTCAAGAGATGTGAAGAATGACTGACAGTAGCATCCGTTCTCAAAGTCATGTGACGTTCTTTTAGGATTTATCACTTCCTGTCCTGTAATAAAAAATGACGCTAACAGGCAGACCCTATGGAGCCTTCCTTGTGACAAACCTGAACGGACTGAGGGGTCACATCAGATAAAAACCAGGCTTCCCGGAGGCTGACCCAAGCTGAAGCAAAACCCTTAGGCTTGGTGTCTACTTGACACAATGGGTCATACTCCCTATCTTATAGGGGGAGTGGAAAAAACAAAGAAATTATTTCAGGTTTAAATGAAATGCTCCCAAGAAAACCAGCTGGGAATAATCAAGGAATGATTTTCTTGACTGTTTGATTAATAATAATTTCCCCCAGCAAATCACAAAAGTAACTACTAAAACAAGCTCCTATGGATAAACAATTTTCTTGGTGTTTTCTTTTCCTTCCTTGATTTTGGTATTAATATGCTTTTGACTAAATGACGTAGATTCAGATTTTAGTCTTCTCAGCTATTGAAAGGATTCTAAGATGTTTAACATTAAGGAATACTTTGAATTTACTCAAATGTTTTTAGATTGAGTGACCACTACTCTCTCTGTCTATTTGCATATAATGTCTTCCTACTGGCTGTGGAGTTCATTAACAGTCTTAGCAGGGGTCTCCTTTGCATACCACGTCCTGTGGACTGTCCCTACTGTTCCCTAAATGCTCATAGGCCCTTCCCTGCTTGGCTAATTAAGCATGGTTGAAAGAATAAGTTCAAGAATCTCTTCTGTGGGCTGGAGAGATGGCTCAATGGTTAAGAACACTGATAGCTCTTCCAGAGGTCCTGAGTTCAATTCCCAGCAACCACAGGGTGGCTCACAACCATCTGTAATGCCCATTCCCGTGCCATTCTTCTTGTGTGTCTGAAGACAGCTACAGTGTACTCACATACATACAATAAATAAATATTTTAAAAGAAAAAGAATCTCCTCTGTACCCACTTACAGCTAATGGAAGAACACAGGGGGTGTACGTGGTTCCTGAATGGCTAAATGTTTCTGTAGCAGGCAGAGTCAAAGGTTCAAGTTATTTCTTGTTACTTATTCTTTACAGGGCCTGGTGATAGACTGTGGATACTTAGGAAAGGAAAGTATGAGGAGGAGGCCTAGTGAGGACAGATTCACCCTACAGTGACGCTTCTGAGACATAAATCAAGAGAAATCAACAATAAAATAAATTGGTTAATGCCACTGGATCCATGAGGTAGGACCTAGGCAGAGTCAATATTCAGAGGATGGAGACATTAGGTAAGTCTTTGACCAGAAAGGGGGAAAGGATTTGAATGTATTGAGATAATTTTGTAATCACTCTAGATGCAGGGTAGAGATTCAAGATCGTTAATATTGTTTGTTTGCTTGTTTGTTTTTTTAACTTCCTCTGTAAGTGAAGGCATTTTATAGTAGGAATTAGGATAAGCCACTGAAGAAGGAAGTTGGAAGAAGAAAGAAACGTTTTTACTAATTGCCATGGGGCATTAAGAGAATGGCCAGGGATGTATTTTTTAATTAATTAATTAATTAATTAATTAATTAATTAATTTATGGTTTTTCAAGACAGGGTTTCTCTGTATAGCTCTGGCTGTCCTGGAACTCACTCTGTAGACCAGGCTGGCCTCGAACTCAGAAATCCACCTGCCTCTGCTTCCCAAGTGCTGGGATGAAAGGCGCGCACCACCGCCACCACTGCCCAGCGAGGGATGTATTTTATGAAGGCCCAGATGTGTTTCCAAATGAATCAGATGAAATACTAAGGTGATAGAAAGAAAGGATAGCGTTTTCCCAGTGCTCTAATTGGTGTGAAGAGCTAGGAGTTCAGGTTGGATCAGGAAGAGATAAGTAGAAGAAAATGAAAGAAAAACAAAAACAAAACCCAAAGGTTTTAAAATGTTAAGATGGACAATCAGGCATAGAAGAGAAAGGCATGAGAGGCATGGAAGGCTGAAGGCAGAGAGTAGGAAGCCACGAGTTAAGCTTCTGGAAGTGAAGGCCTCGGGGTTGAGAAGGTCTAGGAATCATCAGACAAGTCATCTGCCCGGACCTTGTCATAGCTCTGGATGATTGTCAAGTTAGAAGTGAATTGGGGACTGAAGGGACACTGGGAAGAGGCCAGTAAGAGGGTAGTCATCATCAAGGAAGGTGGCAGTAGTCTGGAATATAACCTAGTGGCCTGCTAGGGTAGTAGTACTTTTAACAGAGTAAATGTTCTTGTATAGGATCAGTGGTCTACAGAAGGAACTGGGATATTACAAGAACGGATACCATTTTATATGCATCTGTAGTAGATGGAATATGGAAGGATTTATAGGTGAAAAAATGTCCCTAGGAAAGATGGTATGTTGGATATGCAGGATGAAAAGGCTGAAGCTGTAAAGTGTCCTAGTTATCATGGCCCGAGGAGCTCAGAAGAAAGAGTGAAGGGAAAGCAGGAAGCTGGCCTTGGGTATCGGAGTGTGCTTTCCCATCTCCAGCTGGTCTTTCTTTAACCCTTCATTCTCTTAGTATTCTAAAAATTAACATCTTCAAATGTGCAAACTGAATAGTATCCCTTGGTATTCAGATTTTCTGAGTCATTGTCCTCTTGTGCCCTTCAGAAACCTTCCTAGAGTCAGATAATGTTACATAATTCCCTGACATCAGCTGGTCCAGCAAGTCAGGAAAAAAACAGGACCAGGCAGTGGTTGTATGCTCTGATGGACATGAAGCTTCAGTGATCCTAACTCACCCTGGTTCTTGCTTCCTCTTTTCTTTGACTTTAAGCATGACAGTGTAACCCCAAATCAAGAGGAATCCTTGCCAACAGCTTTGAGGACCAAGCATACAATACCAAATGTGAGTGTATTCTTGGGACTTCTTAAAAGCATGTGCATGCTAAAAAGGCACACTTCCATATCTGTCTCCTGTTTCCTAGGCAGTCATGACCAGCTTTACATTTGGTTTGTGCTCTAACTTTTCTCCTCTTCTCCTCTTTTCTTCTTTGCCTGACTTCTCTTCCTACTCCTCTCTTCTGCCTCTTTCTCCTCTTCCTCTTCTTCTCTCCATCTGGCAGAATGCTTTCATTTAATATCTCACAGAGCAGATACCTAACATTAAGGAGCAATAAGTCACTATCACTCATCTTAGCACAAAGTCAATCAATGTGCACAAATATTTCCACTTTCCTTTGCTGTGAAGCAAATCTAAAGCTGAAGCCACTTGTACTCTAAGTTTAGGGCTTAGGATTTGTGCATGGGACCAGGGCTAGAACAGCTTTTTGTTGTTGTTGTTGTTGTTGTTTTTGGTTTTTGGTTTTTCGAGACAGGTTTTCTCTATGTAGCCCTGGCTGTCCTGGAACTCACTCTGTAGACCAGGCTGGCCTCGAACTCAGAAATCCGCCTGCCTCTGCCTCCCAAGTGCTGGGATTAAAGGTGTGCACCACCACTGCCCAAGTAGAACAGCTGTTTTATATCTTCCTCTAAGACATTCTCTCAGCTAGGCAGCCCAAATCCCGGAAGAGCTCATTTGCCAATAATTTAACTTGTATATACTGCTTACATCAACAAGCTGAGGTAAAAGGCTGTGGTTTAGAGGTTAGAGAGGAAGGTTAAGTCATGGCCATCAAGCCAACAAGGCAAGCATGGCTGACAATGAGGAATTGACTACCTTTCCAATCTTTCCCTGGTACTCATCTGGCAGGAAGAGAAGCCTGGGCCTATGACAGGAAGTGGCAGATTAGTAAGCAGAATGCTACCCATCGACACTGACTAGACTATCTTCTACCTGCTCTTCATAGCTTTCTTCCACTTATAATGGATGCCAAGATTTTTTTTTTTTTGGAACAATAGCTAGGATATACCTCTGAAATGAGCTATTCTTGTTCTAGGTCCTGGTACCTCTCTATCTATCCTGTTCTATAGGATATTTAGTTATATATGGTTATATATATATATATATGGTTTAGTATATATGTGCATATCTCCACAACAAGCCCACCAAGTTGCTGCCATTTTTTAAAATGAGAAAACTGAGACAGTAGCTAATTTAATATCACAAAGCTAGTAAACAACTGAGCCAGCCTGAGTTTGTAGGCTTTGTTCTTAAGAATGTATTACACCGACACCTTTGCTATACAGATAGAGCTGTTTATGCTTGCTGCGGATTGTACTTCAGTGAATGAAAACCTGCCACAGATAGAACAATGCAGTTGGGATGTGGGGAGATAGTCAATTCAGTTCAAAATGTCAGAGAGCACCAAGGCTGAAACTGAAGGGGACTTCCTAAGGCCCTCTGAGTGAGCCCATTGGATACTGATCTCTTCCCTGTACATACATGTAGGATTTTCATATCCAGTATATCTGGAGGCCACCAGATATACTTGAGAGGAGAAGAGTTTTTTCATTCTGATGAGACTCATAATGAAAACTGTTGGATGTTGCAAGCCACAGTCAGTTGGGTTCATACTTGTGTCATTCCTGAGCTTGCGCCATCAGCCAGTTCATCCATTCCAGTGTGCAAACTTATGATAGTTTCTACTGCCATATGCACACACTGGCACCCTATGATCAGGCAAGGCAGGGGGCAGGAGGAAAGAAAGGGAATCAACATGATTCTCCAGGTCTGCCACCATGTGACTGTCAAACAAAATCTCAACTGATCAACAACTCTATGACATATGTGCTACTGTAAGTGCTGGAATCTCCTCTTTACAGATTAGGAAACCGAGAACAACCTTATCATTACGAAGGAGGTGGAAGCAGAACTTCAAAACTCCTGTTTTGTTTTTTTTTTACTGTGGCGGCCTGCATACTCACGTGTAAGTGGGAGGGCTGGCAACTTCCATAAAGGCTTGAAGAACAAAAGGAGAGGCTATAGCTAAGTATAAAAATGTTTGGTCTGACAAGCCAGCAATATCTTTGCTGACCTTAGCAATAACTACACAGAGAGTGACTCGTAGAACTCATAGTCCCAGTTGGCCGAGCCGTGATCTTTCTAACCTGAACTTCCTTCTAGATGCAGATGAAATGCTTCCAGCCTCTGAGAACCATGCTCGTGTTACCCTGCCCTGATAGCTCAATCCTGTCTTTGTACAGTCAAGAAAATAAAGCTCGGAGATATGTGAGGACTTACTTAGAGCAGGTCAAGTCAATGTCAAAATCAAGTCCAGCACCTGGGCCTTGTTTCCCCCAGGTTTTTCAGATGACAAGGTTGTGCCCAGGAAATCAGCATTTCCATGCCTCCTTCCCTTAAGTGTTTAGTGTATTGCTCTGGCTGTGTCTTTATTGAGATTCTCTAAATTTTCCACGAGAAAACATCAGTGAGGATGAAGAACATATAGTTACATGTGGGAGATACTTGATATTTGGAGGCTAGAAATCAAACGTGAGAGGTGACTATGAGACAAAAAAAATAGAAGACTCATTATGAAGGCTGCATTTTCATTAGAAATGTTATGGGGTCTTCAAAAGTAAGGGAACACATCAGAAAAACCCTCACACGCTCTGTTTATAAGGAGAAGCGATAGCACTTACAGCCATGTCCACCCTCTTGCTTTCTTCGACTCTTCCCAGTGTTTCCACTGTGCTTTGTAAATTCCCGGATCTGCTCCCTAAACTACCATCATTGGAGAACAGGGTTATGCTTCCTGGAATAGAAAGTACCTTTGGGGGAATTAGAAAAATGGCTCCTGTCCTCTGAAACCCTAGCCTCACGGCGGCATATGTTCTAGTGCCCTGGCTCATCCCTTTGTGTGGCTCACCTGTTCAACTGTACTAAGCAGCGAACTCATTGCTTTTCTGCCGAAAAGCACATATCAGCCAGAGGGACATCTCCATTTGCCATGTTGTAATTCCCCACAGACGCCTACCAACTCAGGTGCAGACGGTGTCCTTACTCAAGACAACGCAACTCCGATGCTGCGAACTATTCAGTCCGAATGAGTGTTTGTTCCACCTGCTCCTCTGGCAGAGCCTGATACAAACTCACCTTGTCTCCTTTGATCAGCACTGTTCCAGAGCTTAGTGATGGAGGATAAATGGAGGAAGAAAGAGAAGGAAGAGAAGGTGGAGCAGAGACAGAGAGCCTTTGTGACAAAGGTCATGTCTGTAATGAAGTAGGGCTGCATTTACACAGATGACACACACAATCAATTAGCTAAATAGTATGTCTCAGTGCCATTGATTCCTATGTCAGGCCTCTCCCGCAGATGTGCAATACCAGAAAACGCTTTAGTGGATGTGTTTGGCATGGGAGAGATAAGCGCATATCACTTAATCATAGGTTTCCTGTGTATTATGTTTTCTTGACTGGTGAGCATTTATAGCTTCCAGAGATGGAGGCTCCTCCCAAATACACATACCATTCAACCACAGCAGGCACAACGGAGTGAGGAGAACTCGACTGGGACCACCAAATCTGAAGATAGGATCTGACAAGGAAAAGTCATCTCAAGGATGGTACTTTAGCCTTCGTGGAAGATGACAGTGGCATTGTTCACATGCCATCCTGTAGAAATCAGGGCATTGACAATGTTGCAGTAGGCCAATTAATCCTGCTCAAACCACCCCAGCAGCAGCACGTCCCTCGCTACCCACTCCAGTGTTCTGAGTTCCTGAATAAAAGACACACACACACACACACTCACACACACACACGCACTTATATTTTAACGTGCTTTAAACAGTCAATGGCGGGGCCCCTTCCAAACCTCCCCTCCAATACTCCTGAGTCATTATTTACTAAAATCTATACGCTATCTTTGCTGCCCTAGACCCAATGTGGGGGTGGGGGGAGGGAGCTGGGGCCGCTCTTCCCCAGCCCTTACATGATTGGTATGCTCTGTCTTCTGCACCTCTAAGGCCTGGACCTTACTCTCATCTCCATTTAGAACTGATGGCAGTTCTAAATCCTCCTTCTTCTCTTGGTCTCCTTGCCTGTGAATCCTAAAGTCCCGCCTCTGTCTTACTGCCCAGCGATTGGACGCCAGCAACTTTACTTACCAATCAGAACCAAGTAGGGCAGGGACCCTCAGCGTCTTACCCAAGGAGTCTCCTGCATTTTTCAGAACCAAATTAGCATAATACAAGCAGGATGGAATGAGGTGACTGTTGCTTACCTCCTCATTACTGTCTGCATTGTCATCACTACTACCCTTAGCAAATACATACTGAAATCCTTTCCTAAATAATTTCAACGAGATCTCTGAGTTAAGCAATGAAAAGCCTACTTCTCTTTAAAAATTCTTCTGTATTAGTCAGGGTTCTCTAGACTCACAGAACTTACCGAATGTTTCTGTACATTAAGGGGATTTATTGGAACGACTTGCAGTCTGCAGTCCAACTAACCCAATATCTTTGAATGGGAAGTCCAAGAATCTAGTAGTTGCTCAGTCCCATGCGGTTAGTTGTTTCAGCTGGCCTTCTGTATAAGCTGGACTCCTGAAGAAGTAGGTTCCAACATTTGTGTTGGCAAGTAAGCTCAAGCAGGTGGAGAAGAGAGAGCCTTCTTGCTTCCGTTGTCCAGATGTAGGGCTCCAGCAGAAAGTATGGCCCAGATTAAAGGTGTATACCACCTTGCATGGACTTGGAACTTGCTCTGTTTCAGGCTGGCCTTGAACTCACAGAGATCTACTTGCTTCAGTCTCCTGAGATTAAAGGTGGGTACTACCTTGCCTGGGCCTAAGCTTTTCATGGCCACTATGCCTCATGATCTGGATCAAAAGCAAGTATCACTCCAAGGCAAGATCCGGGTCAGAAACCTGTGTCCTCCAGCCTCAAGATCTGGATCACAGGTGTGCATTTCTGGATTGTAGTTCATTCCTGATGTAATCAAGGTGACAACAGGAATAGTCATCACACTCTATCTGTAATTGACTTCCACTTGCAAAGGAAAGCTCAGTGTTCTCCAACAGAGTCTCACTGGGTATACTGACCAGTAAGGGCAGACCCCCAGCAGCAGATGACCAGTACAAAATAAACTCAATGAGATTTTTGTAGATTTTTTTTTTTTAGTCTCACGTTGCTTTGGGTATTTTTTTTTAATCTTACTAGTACTTTGCTTATATATTATGGTTTCCAATTTTGTATTTTATAGATACTGTTGTTTGTGTGTATGTTCATTGTGTTTTGTTTTTTCTTCATTATGGTTTGTTTGTTTTCTAAGGAGAGAGAGAGAGAGAGAAAGAGAGAGAGAGAGAGAGAGACAGAGAGAGGGAGGGAGGGAGGGAGGGAGGGAGGGAGGGAGGGAGGGAGGGAGGGATTGGGGTTGAGTGAATGGGAGGAATTGGGGAGGGGAAGTATGATCAAATAGATTATATGAGAACTATTTTTTCCAATTAAAACAAATACTTAAAGAAAGAACCTTAAACACTAGTGGTCCATCAATTTCTGACTCAGGGGCTAAGCCAGGTAGTTCTCCATGGACTTGTTAAATAAAAAACAAACTCCCTGTCTCACCTTTGCAAATAACAAAGTACATAGAGATAAGTAAATCTCCCTGACAGTTCCCTTCCAACTTCCTTCCAAGCGATGTATAATTTTTCTGGGAAACCTTATCTGAAGGTTCTGGCTGACTAATGAAAACACTTCTTAAAATATTTGCTGGTCATTTTCTTACCCGTTTTTCAAGCATCCTAATGGCTGCACACTGCTGCCTCCTAGCAGGGAAACTGAGGTGCAGATACACCAAGCAGGGGAAGGTTTCCCAATCTGTTCACCTCCTGTTAGTTGTGAGAAGTTATGGCTAACATTCCAGTGTCAAAGCTTTTTTTTTAAGTTATAGAAATCTCATGAAGATGTAGTTCCTTCAAACTATATCCAGTGGTCCCACCTGATGCTAACAGCAGTTTCTGTAGGCAAATGTTCCAATGTGAAATGAAAAGCAGTCAAAGCCCAAAGAGTAAGACTCCTTGTGGCCTGCTTCGTTATTTAAATTTTCCATTAATTTTTGTTTTCATGATGCACTAGTGTTTCCATGAGTACACTAATTAATTCAGTTTGCATATGATGAGCTCCACTACTTCCCTACTTTATCCAGGTTTAGCCCTCCAAGGAAGCCTGTCTAGTTCTTTCTGAACTCTAGCTGGCTAGTTCAACTCACTTGTTCTGGCTCAAACTCTTCTCCCAGCCAACTTACTCAATTTGGCTTCTCTCTCAGTCCTGAATTGCTCTTCTTGGCCTCAAACTAACTCTAGCAATCTTTCCTAATCTGTCTTCACCTGTGTCTCTGGCTTGCTCTCTCTCTGCACTGCTCTCTATAACCGTCCCAGTAAAACTGCCTTCTCCTCCTCTGTGCTGCTCTACTCTCCCTCTCTTCCTGTTCTGTCTCTCCCTTAAGTAGCTTCCCTTTCCTCTCTCTTCCCATGAGAGTTGGGCATAGTCTATTCTGTCAAATATTTCTCTGATTCGGCTCTATGTTTGCCACTCAGTTAAACTTTACCTTTATTGTTTGGGATTAAAGGTGTGTACCAAGAGTGTGTTTGTATTCCAGCCAGTAGGATTAAAAGTGTGTGCTAATGGCTTGTCACACCCTAACTAAAAACAGGTTCAAATATCTTGTAACAGCAAGCACTTGACCAAGCCATCTCCTCATGATTTATCTTTTATGTATTTATTTCTTTTTTGCATAACTATGTGTATGTGCTGTGAGTGCATGTGTGTGGCCAGATACACAAGCACATGTTCATACATTAGGCAGTCTGAAATTAATACTGTTCTCTTCTTAGTTGCTATTGATTGAGTAGGGCCTCTTCTTCTGCCCAGAGCTCACCAAGTCTGGTAGGTTAGCTAGCCAGCTAGCACTAAGGATCTCATCTTCTGTCTCCAGAAAATTGGATTCCAGGATGCTGGCAGCACATGCCTGGTTTTTACATGGGTTCTGGAGATCTGGATTCACTCACCCAGTAAGGATTTTTTTTCCACTGTGCCATCTCCCTAATCCTGTTTTTCATGTAGTTTATTAATGTTCTCTGATATTTAATCACTGCCTTCCTGTATCAAGTTCCCTGGACTGTCTTTAGTTTCTATTTTGAATTGTGTCCAATTTAGTGAGTATCCAAAATGTAACACCTTTGCATTCCAATGATACAATTTTAACGTCATTTCAACTTAATTTCTAAGGATGTATTTACTAGAGCATTTTATGTCTATGAACACTCTGTCTTCATGTACATCAGAAGGGGTAATGAGATCCCACTACAGATGGTTGTGAGTAACCATATAGTTGCTGGAAATTGAACTCAGAATTACTGGAAGAAAAGCCAGACTCTTAATCACTGAGACATCTCTCCTAGACTTTTTTTTGTTTTGTTTTTGTTTCTGTTCTTTTCGAGACAGGGTTTCTCTGTGTAGTCCTGGCTGTCCTGGAACTCACTCTGTAGACCAGGCTAGCCTCAAACTCAGAAATCCGCCTGCCTCTGCCTCTCAAGTACTGGGATTAAAGGCGTGCGCCACCACCGCCCGGCTCTCCTAGACTTAATTTCAATAGCACTTTCATGAGATACATTTACTTAATTTAGATTTATAATTGGAACATTATTAGTAAGTTTATAAAATTGTGTCTCCCACCCACAGTTCAGGTTTAGAATATCTCTATATTCCCAAAAGATATCATGTTTAATTTAGTCAATACTGGCTCAACCCTTCAGGTTCATGAAATCACTAACTTGTATGTCTCTAGATTTTCTTTTTTGGATATTTCATATAAATAAACAATACATTCTTGGGCTGGAGAGATGGCTCAGTGGTTAAGAGCACTGACTGCTCTTCCAGAGGTCCTGAATTCAATTCCCAGCAACCACATGGTGGCTCACAACCATCTTCAATGGGTTCTGATGCCCTCTTCTGGTGTGTCTGAAGAGAGCAACGGTATGCTCATATACATAAAATAAATAATAAATCTTTAAAAAGAAAAGTACATTCTTATAATAAATCTATGTGATTTTACAGTTTATTTTATACTGTGAGGTCGGGCTGGAGAGATGGCTCAGCGGTTAAGAGCACTGACTGCTCTTCCAGAGGTCCTGAGTTCAAATCCCAGCAACCACATGGTGGCTCACAACCATCCATAATGAGATTCGATGCCCTCTTCTGGTGTGTCTGAAGACAGCTACAATGTACTCATAAATAAAATAAATAAATCTTTATACTGTGAGGTCTGTTTTATTGAGTCCAATGTTTGCCACGCTGTCTGTATAAGGTGTTCATTCCTTTCTCTATAGCCCTGATTGGCCTGGAACTCATGGATCTACCGGAGTCTGTCACCTGAGTGTTGGGAGTAAAGTGCTTTTCTACTTACTTCTTATTCTTGAGACAAGAGTCTGGCTGTGTGGTCCAGGCCAACAGTTGTGATCCTCCTGCCTCAGTTTCTGAGTCCTGGTGTTGGAGGCAACTGCCAGTATGTCTACCTTGTATTTTTTTATTCACAGATTTTTGAGTTGTCTCTTTTAGATATGTGCCTGCTCTGGATTCATTTATACCTATGTTGTTTTATAATCTTATATTTTAAAAGGAAGTTATGTCCAACTTGATGTATTTAAGTGTTCTCACTTTTGTTTGATGAAATTACTCTGGGTGAATTGCTATTCTGCTTGTTATCACCTATCTTAATCCATAGTAACTTCGTGTTTTGGAATTCAAGTGAGAATTTGTTTATTTTATAAGTCTTTATCTCCCCCTCTTCACTCTTCCTTGCCTATCTACTTTTTAATTTATTCACTATGCATCCTCAGGCCCTTCTATAGAAATCCATCTCACAGTAGTAGGCTGCAGATGACATTAAGGATAGGGAAACTTGCTGGTTGGTGGTGGGGCACACCATTAACCCCAGTAGTCGAGGCACAGGCAGGCAGATTTGTGTGAGTTCAAGGCCAGCCTGGCCTACAAAGCAAATACCAAGGTAGCCAGAGCTACACAGAGAAAGCATGTCTCAAAAAGACCAAAACCAAAACCAAACCAAAAAGAATAGAGAAGGTCTAATTAGAGCCAGAATATGGTGTGCTGGCTCATTTCCTGGTTGTCAGGCTACAACCTAGGCCTGGACCCAGTGCACTTTATGCCTATAGCTCATTAGAGTTTTGGATCCCACATAGCAGTTAGGTGAATACTTTCATCTTTCCTCACAGCACCCGAGGGTACCCTAAGACCCTGTGTGTTTGCCTCTCATCATCTATCTCATACAGAACATTTATAGCCTCTCAGCATATAAAACCAAGCTTGCAGCTCCCGTGCTTGTCACTAAGACCCTGTGTGTTTGCCTCTCATCATCTATCTCATACAGAACATTTACAGCCTCTCAGCATATGAAACCAAACTTGCAGCTCCCGTGCTTGTCACTAAGACCCTGTGTGTTTGCCTCTC
>NW_021604782.1:8905438-8980684 GCF_004785775.1 Grammomys surdaster | reverse complement strand
GCCTCTCAGCATATAAAACCAAGCTTGCAGCTCCCGTGCTTGTCACTGGTTTGAGTTCCCATTCCTTTATTGGATTTTATTTATCTGGTGTTTGACTGTGCTTACACATCTTTTGGTTTTCTCTATTTGTACTATATGTAAATGATGTTTAATATTTATATTAAAATATTTATAAATATTTGAACGGTTGATGGGGATTGTGAGAATAAAAGAGGAGAGCACCCTCAAGAGAAGCACACTGTCCTTTTTAGAACAAGAAGGGCAGCAGTCTCTCCCTGGGAGAGGAAACTGTATGGCAAGGGGTGTGCCTGTTGGGGGGGTGCTAAATGTCAGAAAAGGGAACTTTTGGGGTGTAAAATACCATCTGCTGACCTCTCAACAACTCAGAGTCAAGTATCAGTGGAGGTTTTGATCTGTTGACTTTCCTGTCAGAAGTTTGCCAGCCTCTAACTGCCTAGTGTGTCAACTTCCCTGTTGGGAGATTCTCAGCTTGCCTGAGGCCTTTAGGTCATTAACCCCTCAAGAAATAGAGGTGTGGGGACAGCAATGGTCTTTCCTGGTGCAATTGCTCCATGTGCCATCTTCATCTGAAGTCTGTTTCACAAGTGGGTTGTGACTTTGAGTATTTCTTAATATAGATTCTGGGACTTCTAACCGTTTCTGTTTCATCTGGGAAACCATTTGCCTTTTCCTCAAAATCGCCAGTTTTCATACTTTATATGGAAAGATATATTCTGGAAGATATCCCAGAGACATTTAGGATCAGGAAGAGCTAACAATACTTTAGGTCTTGGTGGTGGTGGTGGTGGTGTGTGTGTGTCAAGCTTTATGTATGGTTCAAAAGTCATCAGTCTATGCACAGCAGAAGGGAAACGTGGAAACATGTGAAGTGGTCAAGATTTTGCATAAAATCTGGAGGGGAAGATAAGTTTATTTTGGTAGAATAAGAACATCTGAATATTGCTTGTTGGCTTCCAGCATAGATTTAATTAGATGTTCCTGAATTTTGCATTCCCTTGAGCCATGGCCAAATGATCCAGGCCATCATGGAGCTCAGGTTCAGAATATCTGCACTTCTTCTGTACCAGACAGAACCAGCATGCTTTGCCAGGGGCAGGATTGCTAAGACACCTTTCCAGTAGCATAATGGGGTGTAAAGACTGTTTCTATTTTTTGTCTCCCTTGTTTGTAAATGAGGCATCAGCTAATTGCCTGCTCAGCACGTGTAGGACTGAGACAAGGAAGGTAGGCAATCTTCTATCATGAGAGGGAAGTTTCTAGGTTGATCTCAGTAGTTTTATTATCACCTGACTTCAAGTTTATAAGCTGATCTTTAAAGTCTAGCTCTGACTCCTACAGGAAGTAATGTGGAAGTAACAGTTACCTGGCGTCTTTATGAAGAGGGCAACCCCCAGAGCAGGCGACTGTCAAAGCGTCTAATGGGAAGCTAGTGTATAGAGTGACATAATTTTCATTTTTATGAGGTGGCTTAGACAGAACCAGGTGGGCTGCTCATAGACTAGTAACTTCCAAAATATCCTGAATGGGGCTGGGCATGGTGATGCACATCCTTAATCCCAGCATCTGTGGGCTGAGGCAGGTAGAGTCCCTAAGTTTGAGGCCACCTTGGTCTACACAATGAGTTCCAGAACAGCTAAGGCTACACAGAGTGACCCTGTCTCAATAAAAACAAAAGCAAAGCAAACAAACCCTAAATATTCTGAATGCTTTAACAGAGAAATCCATATTTTATAATTTTTTTAACCAACTAAACTATCTCCCTAGCCTTATTTTTGTCCACTTTTTGGTGGACACAGAACTTAAAAAAAAAACTAGATTTTTAAAGACTACAATAAAAGAAAGCAAAAACTTCCCCTTTAATCATACTTAAGTATATCATTGCTATATAATTTGTAAAAGTGATCATATTTATATTGCTATATAACCATCACGACCATCTACCTCCACAAACTTTGATCATCCCAAACTGAAATTTGAGTATATTACCTATTAAACATTAACTCTCCATTTTCCTTCCCCGACAGCTCCTGGTAACCACTATGAATTTTCTGTCTCTATACATTTGATTTTTCTAAATATGTCATACTACTAGAATCATATAGTATGTAGGTATATGAAAGGGCTGGTCCTATGATTTTTTGTTGATGTTGTTTTTTAGTATTCTTTCTTTTTTCTTTCTTTTTTTTTTTAAACGATTTATTTATTTATTTTACGTATGTGAGTACACTGTACCTGTCTTCAGACACACCAGAAGAGGGAACCAGATCCCATTACAGATGGTTGTGAGCCACCATGTGGTTGCTGGGAATTGAACTCAGGACCTCTGGAAGAGCAATCCGTGCTCTTAACCACTGAGCTATCTCTCCAGCCTGGTCCTATGATTTTTATCAAAGTATGTCAGAGAACTTATAGGACATTCCAAGATAAAAAGGTGGTTGAAGTTGGGGCAATATTTTTATACCTTATACTTGCTTTGGAGAAAACAAGTAAGTTTCCATGTTCTTTCTTGGAGAAGAGAAATTTCAGTCTCCATAGTTTAAGAGGTTTGTGAGTCAGGGGGTCAGAGGAGAACTTTGTCTGGATACCTCCACTTTGTGCTATTCTTTTCTGAACCCCAACAGTGCTTCAAAATGAAGTCACCTCATCATCTGATAGCGCTTGAGAAGCTGCAGCCCAGGAGCTTGACATTAGGCAAGCCTGTGTCAGACCGTGAGAGTCAGCCCTGCTGGAGACTGGGCTCCACAAACTGCACATCCCTCCACCACCCTGTGGGACGCTCGCTGATGGGTTTCCTGCTCTGCTGTGCCTCATGGGACTGAGGAGAGGCACCTCTTACACAGTCTTCTTGGGAATGTAACTGGAAGGACGCAAAGGATAAACACTTCAGTACACACTGTGAGGCCAAGAGCCTTGAAGTCTCTTCCTGCCAAGAGGTAGAAATTTTACTTCCTCTTGGCTACACAATATCATTCTCACCTGTATCCTTCTAGAGTCAGATAATTGTGTTCTATGCTCTATAGTCAGACTTAGCCTTAGGATTTTCAAAGCCAAACTTCTGAACTTAAAAATCCACTCCCTTTCACACAACTGAGTGATTATGATCTAAAGGTTTCTACTTGGAAGTCCATTGTCTGTGCAGTAAAATTTCAAGATCCTACTTTAGAATTCCAAGCCGAGAATTTGAGTTTTTGTTCTTGGGTGTGTAGGCAGCACCTCTGGGGGCTTTTGGATGCTACCTTACTGGAAAGGGTAGTTTGTTCAAGAAGGCCCAACAATCATAAGGTATTTTACGATATCATATAGCTGTTGACTTGGATATATTATCACTGATCGTGGATAGCAAGTCTCTTACTTAGCATTACTCAGAGTATGAGACGGACATCAAATAGTTTCTCAAAACCACAATATAGGGGCTATGGAGAGGGCTCAGTGGTTAACAGCACTGGCTGCTCTTCCATAGTTTCTGGGTTCAATTTCCAGCAACCCCATGGTAGCTCACAACTATGCCAGGGAATCCAATGCCCTCTTCTGGCCTCTGTGGTACACAGACATACATACAAGCAAAATACCCTTACAAATAAAACAAAAATAAAAGCCAGAATATATCTGAGGGCATCAGAGAGCTCTGGGAGGTGAGAAGGCAATAGGATTTTAATGCAGGTAGGACAGGGGACCATAAGCAAATGCCTACAATATGGTCACACTGTAGTAAGAGCTGGTCCTGGGGGCCAACATTGATGTAGATTCTTGGGCTGGCTAAACGGAAATGGTCAATAACAGTATAACACACAGTATGGATACAAAGTACCTTATCTCTTGGTATTTTAGTGGCCTTATGCACAACATCTAAGCCTTCAAATTACTCCAAAAGACTGATAAGAACCATACCCTGTGACACAGTCATCCTTGATTATCTAAATGTGGTTATTAGTAGTTATTCAAATTCAAGCTGAAAAAGGGAGAATGATTTCATTTGAGAAACTAGACATTGTACTTTAGGTACCATGAAAGTGTTCCAAGTGCTGGGATTAAAGGCGTGCGCCACCACTGCCCGGTGAGGCTGAAGTGTAAAGATAGAAAAGTTCATATCCCTGGAGGGAAGCTGGAATCTGGCATAAGCTTTGCTACTATAGTGGCTTTTAAATTTTGTTTAGAGAAGACGTGTTTTTTTTTTATTTTATTTTTATTTATTTATTTTTTTATCAGCGTTTCTCTGTTTTTTCTACAATCCAGCCCTCTTTGATTGTGATCTCTTTCAATGAAAAGCATCAGTGGTCACTCCTTGGACTGTATGTTGATTCTTACAGGTCTGGTTTCTTGACACTAGAAAAGTCATTAGTAGGAAGTCATTCCTGTCCCACAGGAAATGACTGTGGATGGAGAGTCTCACATTTGAGTGAGAGGAAGGTCAGAGGGATGGATAAAATGGCTGAGTGGTTAAGAGCACTGGCTGTGCGTCTAGAGAGCCCTGCTTTGGTTCCCAGTACCTACAACTCTCTGTGGGCATTGCATGCACATGGTGCACAGACATAGATGTTGGCAAAACACTCATACACATGAAATAAAAATAAATACTTAAAAAAGAAGTCAGAGACAAGAGGGGGTTATGGGCAACATTGTGATATATTTTCATTGGAGGGTGTCCTACAAGGATGACTGTGCAGAACATTCTGTGCAGTCATTATTTTGGAAGGAGAAACTGTTAAATGGTGATTTAAATAAAGCATCAGACAGAGGAGATCATGCTGAAAGTGCACTGAACATGTACCTGTACTTAGAGAAAGCCTAAGTACAAAACTCTCTCTAACCTGGGGGAGCCAGAATTCAAGAAGCCATTGAGTTTCATTAGATGTTGCTTAGTAAATGTTAGATCATGGCTCTCGATTAGCTTCAAAACAATTAGAGAGAGCTTTTAAAGTTATAAAGGTGAGACAGGGATGGCAACACTCAAGGTCGTGCTGCTTGGTTACTTTACTTTAGTGTTATTACACTGTTTCCAACACAAGGGAGCCTTGATTTAAGGAACCAAGTCCATCCTGGCACAGGGGAATAGCTCCTTCTGAGCAATGGGAAAGTCATGTTTGGGGCTCTGTTCAGTCCTAGTGGAGTTAAGAACAATATGGTTGCTAGTCTTGGTAACACACAGCTTTAATCTCAGCACTTTTGAATCTCTGTGTGTTTGAAAATGGCCTGGTCTACATATTGAGTCCAGGATAGCTAGTACTGTTGAGAGAACCTGTCTCAAAATAAGCACCCACCCACCCAACCAAAAAACCTGAAAAAATCAAAGGTAGCTTTTATATTAATCAGGATTCTAGTAGCCTTACTACCTATTATTAAACCTGTCACCAGCCGGGCAGTGGTGGCACAAGCCTTTAATCCCAGCACTTGGGAGGCAGAGGCAGGTGGATTTCTGAGTTCAAAGCCAGCCTGGTCTACAGAGTGAGTTCCAGGACAGCCAGGGCTACACAGAGAAACCCTGTCTTTAAAAAAAAAAAAAAAAAAAAAAAAAAAAAAAAAAAAAAAACCAAGCAAAACAACAAAAAAAAACCCCACACATGTCTTCCCTAGAGAATTTGTTATAAAGGTTGGGAAAGTCCCCTATAGTATCTCAAATAGGTACAGCTGAAAGTTGACCTTGATAAATGCAATTGAGAAGGGTTGTTTATTAAAGCAATACCTATTGTTGGCATGAATAGACACACTTTATAGAGTCCTTATAAAAATGCCCAGTATTTTGTTGTTGTTGCTGCTGTTGGTATTTATAATTGAAAGAATTTAGCTAACAGCTAATTACTTTTTAAAGAAGGCTCATGGATTAAGAAGCCTAGTTTGATAGTCTGTAACTTTTATTCCTATTTTTGGGCAAGCTTGGGTCAGTTGCCAGAGAACAAGGAAGGCCTTTATCAGACAAGTTCAGGGAAAACGTTTAAACAGTGCTCAGAAGCTGGAATGGAGTAGGTTATTAACCTCACATATTAGAAGTGTGGAAATTGTAAGTCTAGCTTCCAACACAGTCTCCTCCATCTCATTTTTTTTTCTGTTTTTACTATGCTGCCTTTTACATCTAGAAACTCTAGGGTTGTGTTTGCACATGTGTGTATGATATGAAAGATATTTATTTATTTATTTTTCTTGTTTTTTTTCGAAACAGGGTTTCTCTGTGTAGCCCTGGCTGTCCTGGAACTCACTCTGTAGACCAGGCTGGCCTCGAACTCAGAAATCCACCTGCCTCTGCCTCCCAAGTGCTGGGATTAAAGGCATGAGCCACCACCGCCTGGCTTTTGCTTTGCTTTTGTTGATCATATAATACCTAGGAAAAACAATAACAAAGCCCCACTTCTGAACTCCACACAAACAGAAGAGAATCCTGCAATCATTAGAGACTGACAAGTTTATTGAGCAATGGCTGTGGCTTGAAATTCAGGGTTTACTAATCCATTTGCTGTCTCTACCCTCAACTAGCTGTGGCGTTGACAGGGTCATGAGCTTTTTTTCTTCACTAAGAAAATCAGATTTACAAGGACCACTCTCATATTCAAATCAGTTTCCTGGCCGTTCACTAATTTGCTTAATGAGGCTTTTCAACATAAACCACCTGTACTCTATTTGTGATGTGTCGCTCTACACATACTGCATATTTAAAGGTTTTGGCAAAAGAAGCACTTTAATCAGTCCTGTTTTATAAGAAATAAAGGCTTCTGATGGTTCATCACAGGCCTTTAGATTCCTTTCCATGAATGCACTTCTGAGAAAATGAAATCTTAATTCCCAGGACCCATGAGTGAAAGGCATATTAGCTCTTGTTGGATTTTTCATAATATTTAAGTTTCTGTCGTTGTCATCATCATCATAGTATTTTTATACACAGGGTTTCACTGTGTATCCTTGGTTGTCCCCTTAGACCAGGCTAGGCTTAAAGTCGCAGGGATCTGACTGTCTGCCTCCCACGCCTGGGACTAAAGGTATGCACCACCATCGCGGCTCTCTTTCTTACTATGTTTCCTTTGATTTCAATGAATCCTACTGAGCCCAAACTTCACAATGTTTTCAGGAAATGAGTCTAGAAGTAGGAATCATTTCCCCCAAGCAAACAGAAGTACTATACCTCCTCTTCCTCCTTTCTCTTCTTTTACTTCTTCCTCCTCCTCTTCCTCTTCTTACCCCTCCCCCTCCTCTTCTTCTTCCTTTTCTCCTCCCCTACTTTGTTTTGTTTTTCAGGACAGGATTTCTCTGTGTGGTCCCAGCTGTCCAGGAACAGATCAGTCTAGCCCTGAATGTAGAGATCCACCTGCTTCTTCTGCCTCCGAGTGTTGGGATTAAAGGTATACACCACTACACTTGGCCACAATCTTGTTTAAAATATTGTTTTAGATTTTTTTTATTGTGTGTGCATACATGTGAATGTGACACAGTAGAAGTCAGTTCTCTCCTTACACCATGTGGGTTATGAAGATGAAACATAGGCCATCAGTGGCAAGTGCCCATGTTCCGAGCCATCTCAATGGCCCCAAGATACACAAGCATCTTTCTCTTCTCCTCCCCCTCCCTTCTCTACTTCCTCTTCCTTCTTGAGATGGGCACTTACTATTTAGCCTTGGCTATCTTGAAGCTCACTATGTAGAGCAGGTTGGCCTCAAACTCAGAGAAATCCACCCATTTCTGTTTCCCCAGCACTGAGATTAAAGGGGTGTACCATGTCACCCAGTCTCATGGTCATCTTAAAGTGAGTGCACATTCATGGGAATGTCTTATATCCTTTAATATCAGAATGACTATATAATGACCTTCAGACAACCTCTATCAAGTACTTGAAAATGTCCAACACAAGAGGAAAAGATGATTCTGTGCCTATAGCTTACTGGTTTCTGTGTATACCTGGTTCAATTTGTTCTACAAAAACTTTAAAAGTATTTTACATTTGAAGGAATTTAAGAGATTTAAGTTGCTTCTCCCATGTGACTACAAAGTCATAAAGTGATGCAGCCAGTACTGACTCTGGGCTGCAGGAGCTAGTATAGGAACAGTCTCAGAGCCGCCTGTAAATTCACAGGGATTTCCATAGTGTTGGCTGTTCTTTAAATCATTAGCATTCCCTTATATTTTTCTCCTGACAGTGATTCCTCTGTGACTTAAACAAGTGTGGCAAAACTATTTAAGGACAGCTTGGTTCCCAGACACCAATTCCTCAGAAGCTGGGGACAAGTGTTTGTCCAAACCGTAGGGAAAGACACACTGCACCTCACTGTGAAAGACACTTTTCATTGTTATTTGAAATCACATCTTTCTCCCACTACTTGCCCCCTCCCTGACATTTCTGTGTTAAAAGACATTTTTTTTTTTTGAGCTCTATAGATGGCACTGAGCCATCCATGTAAGAGTACCTCTTTCTTTAACCTTGGGAAGATATGGTTATGACTTGTGATACACATGGTGCCTATGTCTCAGGCATTCAGCACAGACACACTAATTTATGAATCAGACAAATTTGTTCTCCCATTTGCTGGGGGCAGATATGAGGAGCCATGTGACTATCACATAGACAGAATCAGAACAAGCTTGCTTGTTTTCAAGCCTCTCTGCATCAAACCCCATTCAATTTTCAATTAACCACAAGCATGAGGAAATAACAGTTCTTCTTCTTAACCATCCACGCTGAAGATCCATCCGCCACACTCTGCATCACTCTGGAACCCACACCCCACGCCCATGTTACCCTTGTAACATGGAATCAGCTGCGGTTTAAGTATATGTGAAATTCATTTTCAGTGCTTTATTTTTATGTCGCTTCCACCTATAACAGCTAGACATGATAACCTTTTAAAGTGGAACTATTTTTAAAACATAAAATCCACTCTTGTGGGAGACATAAAAAATAAACAAAATAAAAAATTTGAACCGTGGCACGTGGCTATAGCCTATAAATCACAGTTGACTGGCGCCTTGACCACATTACTATTAAAAGGAAGGATTCACCCCTAAGAGATCCTGCACTGCACAGAACTGACTCAAATATCAAAGGCTTTTTTCACTAATGTCAGAAACTTGAGCACTGTTGACCTGAAGAGCCAGAGCACCTGAAGCACCAGACTTGCCTTCTCATGGCCTGTGGCTTTGAGAGTGTCAGACCTGTCTTGTGGCTTAGAGTTTGGAGAGTGCCTCATGACACTGCACAGCATCATTTTTTAAAGGATATTCTTGTTGGTGAGAGCAATAGTACTCTTGCCTGCATCCATAAAGAAGAGACAGTTGGTCATAGTGACGGTGTACAACCATAATGCAGCACTCAGGAAATGGAGGCAACTGGGTTGTGAGTTCGAATCCTGCCTGGGCTAGATAGTGAAAATCTGTCTCAAAAGTAATAACAGCAACAAACAAGACGAGGCATAGACACCTCCCCATGTGAGGAAAAAAATCATTTGAGGACAGGTTTTTAAAGCTGTCATGCATTATGAAGCTTCTGGAAAACCAATTCTAGCCTATACTTTTGGACTTGGTGACTCTTCAAGTGCCCCAAACTTATTAACATTATTAGTTCATTGCTTTTATGACAACTTTTCCCATTGCAGTGACAAAATACCTGATTGAAGCAACTCACAGGGGACTTAGTTTGGCTCACCGTTTCAGAGGGGACTGTCTACCATGGTGGAGACTGGAGTAGCTTGGTCTCTGGTGGTGAGAGCTTGCATCGTGGCTTGTTCACACCTTGGCAAATCATGAAAAAGAGGGCCAGAGTCAGAGGCAGATATAGCCTTTAAGGTGACACAGTAACCCACCTCTGCTAGCTAGGCCACAGTCCCAAAGGTTCTACAGCTTCCCTAAACAGTAGGACCATTTGGGTGCTAAATAGTTAAACACACAAGCCTGGACTTTTATATCATAACAAACAAACCACTTTTGTGTATGTGTGTGTGTGTGTTTCTTTGATTTTAACATCATTTAAAATCCTTGTAGGAGGTTCTTTGTATTGGCATGGGCCTACAGAATGCACACTAGCTAGAGTCTGTTCTTAGCCAGCTCCAAAGACAAGGATTTCATACAATGTAACTAGGACTACAGATTGTTAGGTTCAATATATGCTGTCAGAGTACCTAAAGATACCATTACCAGAGAGAAGACAACTGTTAACTCTATATCCCTGAATGATCCCTGTTTGCTGGCAATTTACGTCACCCCTGAAATGCTACTTTGTAAGTTTGGTATATCATAGTCCCATTATTGTTTGTCTCATGCTATTATTTCCCCTTTGGTTTTTTTCTGTGATCCACTGTTCAGGACCACATTGCTTAAATCAAGCACATACTTGTGAATTTTTCAAGTTTCCTCCTGTCAATGGTTATTAGTTTGATATGACTGTGGGAAAAAGATATTAGACATGATTTTCTTAAATTTGCTAAGACTTCTTCTGTGACTTATCTATTCTGAGGAATGTTCCCTGAGATTTGAGATGATTTTGTCTTGTGCTGGCTAGTGTTTTGTTAATTTTCCAAGAGCATCCTTTGTTTCTATTATTTATTATTGGATATTTTCTTTATTTACATTGCAGATATTATCCACTTTCCTGGTCCCCCCCAAAACTCCCTATCCCATTTCCTCTCTCCTACTTCTATGAGGGTGCTCCCCCACCCACTCCTGCCTCCTTTCCCTTGAATTCCCCTACACTGGGGTATCAAGCCTTCATAGGACTATGGGCCTCTCCTCCCACTGATGCCTGACAAGGCCATCCTCTGCTACATGTGAAGCTGGAGCCATGGGTCCCTCCATGAGTACCCCTTGGTTAGTGGTTTAGTCCCTGGGAGCTCTGAGGGGTCTGGTTGGTTGAAAGTGGAATACTCCTCCATTGTTGGTGGGATTGCAAGCTGGTATAACCACTCTAGAAATCAGTCTGGTGGTTCCTCAGAAAATTTGACATAGTATTACCTGAGGACCCAGGTATACCACTCCTGGGCATATACCCAGAAGATGCTCCAACATATAACAAGGACACATGCTCCACTATGTTCATAGCAGCCTTACATATTTAATAGCCAGAAGCTGGAAAGAACCCAGATGTCCTTCAACAGAGGAATGGATACAGGAAATGTGGTACAATTACACAATGGAGTACTACTCGGCTATTAAAAACAATTAATTCATGAAATTCTTAGGAAAATGGATAGAACTAGAAAATATCATCCTGAGTGAGGCAACCTAATCACAAAAGAACACGTATAGTATGCACTCACTGATAAGTGGATATTAGCCCAAATGCTCAGAATACCCAAGATACAACTCAGTGGGTGTTTCAGTCCTTCTTAGAAGGGGAGAACAAAATACCCACAGGAACAAATATGGAGACAAAGCATGGAGCAGAGACTGAAGAAAAGGCCATCCAAAGGCTGCCCCACCTGGGAATCCGTTCCATATAAAGTCACCAAACCCAGACACTATTGTGGATGCCAAGAAGTGCATGCTGACAGGAGCCTGATATTGCTGTCTCCTGAGAAGTTCTGCCAGAGCCTGACAAATACAGAGGCAGATGCTCTCAGCCAACCATTGGACTGAGCACAGGGTCCCCAATGGAGGAGTTAGAGAAAGGACTGAAGGAGCTGAAGGGGTTTGCAATCCCAAAGGAAGAACAGTAATATCAACCTGCTAAGAGCATCCTTAAGCTTGAACTTCCCACACTATTTCAAAATGAGTTTCTTTGGTTGTGAGCCCAGCCTTTAACCACTGAGAGCTTAGCAGCTCCTTTGTTCTCTTCTTCGACAAAATGCCTGAGCCACAAGACTAGATACAAAGGGTGGTCTGGATCGTCCCCTTTACTTTATGGACAGGATACTGTGAGGCAGTAGCAGCAGCTTCTGGCCTTCTTTGCTTTCATTGTCCCAGATAGGACGCTTGTCCAGTAAACAAACGGGGCAAGAGTGACCAGGGTCCCAGTGGTCTTACCATGCCTGGGGTAGTCTTTAGGAAGAAGGGAGAGGTGAGCATAGGGGCAACATCTACCAGATTTAACTGTCTATAATTCAAAGCTGGGGTGTAGGCCGAGAAATGCTGGTCACTTTCCTCTCGTGATGGGATCTCCTGACTAGGAGGGGAGAAGCAGCTCCATCTTCTTGGCCACACCCATCCAGGAGAGGAGGTCTTGTTTTAGACACTGGGGAAGGAAAGAGGTAGGAAGCATGTCATGGTTCATGTACCACAGACTTTTAATCTCCTTTCGTTTGTCAACTAAATAGAATCCAGTTTCACCTGCTTTTAATTTATAAAGGTCAAAAGCCAGAACACATTATATTTAATAGTCTGTAACTGTAAGTTGTGAGTTTGATTTCTGTGCCTCTAATGGTGTCTTGAGCCTGGAGAATGTTAGGAATAGGACTGTACTTAATAACCATCACAAATAGAAAATCATGTGCTACCTTTTATTGCCTTACACTATGATGAGTAAAGTGATCCTGTATTTCTAGACTGAAACTATGTGGGCTACAAGGTAGCTTTACAGAAGTGGGGTCAGAGCTGTCAAACAGAAGCTATGCCCAGGGAAAACAGCTTCGGGGAAAGGCAAATGAAGGCACTTCAAAGCAAAATGAAAAGGATTTGCTATGAGCAGATTTGTCCTCTATAAGAAATAGTAATTAATTCTCTAAAAGGAGAAGAGAAAGAGCCAACATGGGGGAGAACCTTTAGGGATGAGGGAAGAGCAAGAGAAATGGTAGAGGTGTTGAGAGGCAGAAGAAGCAGTATCAGGAGTTCTAAGCCAGCTTGGGCTATATTGAGTGACTTTGAGGTCAGCCTGGGCTACATAAGATTTGGTCTTGAGGCCGGGTGGTGGTGGCGCACACCTTTAATCCCAGCACTTGGGAGGCAGAGACTGGCGGATTCCTGAGTTCGAGGCCAGCCTGGTCTACAGAGTGAGTTCCAGAACAGCCAGGACTATACAGAGAAACCCTGTCTCAAAAAACCAAAAGACTTGGTCTTGAAAAACAAAATAACAACAACAAAAACAACAACAAAAGAAATGATAGAATTGAATTAATCTACACCATTTCCCCTTATTTCTTCAAATCTCTGTATAGTGTTTCAAGTAAAATTATAATACTGCCTGATGAAGGCAAGAATTACATTCCCAAGGAATGTAATATACATATAATTTATTAATTATCAACTATTAATATTTATTATATATTAATTATTATACTAATTAAGCAGATGGTAAACAGATTCATGAAGTTGTTATAGTCTACATTTTGCTCGAATTCATATTAATTCTAAGTAAGCTGTGAAAAGTTAGTTTTATATATATCATAGTCACACCATTAAAAAACTAAAAGCTAATTGTAAAAAGAAATAGCTCAAGCCAATTAAAACATTAAAAATAGTTCCAGGGCTGGAGAGATGGCTCAGCGGTTAAGAGCACTGACTGTTCTGCCAGAGGTCCTGAGTTCAATTCCCAGCAACCACATGGTGGCTCACAACCATCTGTAATGGGATCTGACGCCCTCTTCTGGTGTGTCTGAAGACAGCTATAATTGTACTCATATACATTAAATAAATAAAAAATTAAAAAAAATAATAGTCCCAAAGAAGGCAGGACATAGTAAGAAAGGAACAAGAGGAGCATAAATGAAAGTTCAATAATGAAGAAAAAGACTTAAATTTAACCTTACCAATAATTATGACATATGTTAATACCCTACTCGTTCTAATTAAGAGACAAGACTGACAAAGTAGATTTAAAGAAAAAGCAGGTGGGAGCTGGGGACAGTGGGTAAGATGTGGGAGGCCATGTAAGAAGCCTGTGAACTTCCTGTAAACTATGGATAGGACAGAGTGTAGACTCTTCTTCCCACAAGGTGGCCTAAAGAACTATTGCATAAACTATGATGACTTGAAAGCAAGGACCCGAAGGGAATAGCCTGGCATGACCACATACTCTCTGCAGGAAAAGCAAAGGCCTGGAAGAAATGTTTTTGGCTCATCTCACATGACCAAGGATGATAAGTAAAGTTCTCTCACTGTACTTGTATTTACTTAAGCTAACAGTAAACATCATCCTGTTTTGCTTGTTTTAATGATAAAAATGAAAAGTATTTTGTTCGTACTACCCTTGAGCTCAGATGCCTAGAAAACGGCTTCTCCCATATGGGTCTTTGGGATATTCTTCAATCTTCAGACACTCCACCTCACTGTTCGTGGTATGGGTCAACATAAGAGTGCTTGCTTTGCAAGGGCGAGGAACTGAGTCTGAATCTCCAGCACCCACACAAAATGCTGTCCATGTCTGTAACACTACCATTGAGGGGCAGAAGCTGGCTGGCCAACCAGCCCACCTGAAATGATGGGCTTCGGATTCAGTGAGAGACTGTTTCAAGGCAGGAAGGCCAAGAATGAAGGAGGAGGCCACTGACCGTCCTTCTCTGGGACATGTGCTCATCGGCCCACACATCTACACACTCACACACACAGCAAGACCCCACTATATGTTTCACAAGAGAGATGCACTTTAAGTTCAACACAAATGAGTTGAATGATTGAGAAAGCAAATAATAATCAGAAGAATGAAAGGCTATTCTTCTATTACAAAGAGGCAACTTTAAGTTTGAAAGTATTGTTTGAATATTTATAGATTAGGAGACTTAAAATTACTATGTAAAAATTCTTCTCAGTTGATCTATAGGTTCAATACAACCTCAATTAAGATTCTGCTGGCTTCAAAAAATGGCACAACAATCATGAATGTTTATGGGTTACACCAAGTCATTTGAATACAAGTCATTCCAATTCCATGCTTAATGGCTAAATCAGGGCAATTAAAATATTTCAACCATTTGTCATTTTTTTTATATTGTAAATATTCAAAATGCTTTCTTTTAGCTATTTTAAGATCTATACTATGGCCGGGTGGTGGTGGCGCACGCCTTTAATCCCAGCAATTGGGAGGCAGAGGCAGGCGGATTTCTGAGTTCGAGGCCAGCCTGGTCTACAGAGTGAGTTCCAGGACAGCCAGGGCTACACAGAGAAACCCTGTCTCGGAAAAAAAAAAAAAGATCTAAAAGATCTAGAATATGTTATTATTAATTACAACACTCTATTGTGCTATCTAGTATAACTTACTCTATCTAACTTTTGTATCCAACAACCCTTCTCTTCATCTCCATCCAAGCTCTGGTAGGTAATATTCTACTTTTGTGAGATCAAATTTTAAAACTTCCATATATGAATGAAAACATGTAGTATTTATTCATTTCACTTACCAAAAGTTCTCCAGTTTTATTAGCATGGGCCTTTTGTTTTAGTGTAAATTTGACATGCTGACTTTAATATTTATACAGAATGCAAAGGGCTAACATAATCGATTTTGAGAAAAGAAAAACAAAATTGTAATAATTACTCTGATTTCAAGACTTGCTGTTACATGAGTGTTTGTGTGTGTATTATGAGTTTGTGTGTGTACTAATGATCTTCCTGCCTCAGCCTCCGGAAGGCTGTGCATACTTGAAAGTGGGGACTACAGAGGCATTTGCCATCATACCAACAACAAAATACTTTTTATACTTGTTTTCAAGGCTATTAGTGAGTAGCCAGGACATTTTTAAATAGAAGAGTAAGATTATCACACAAGAAATTAAAACTTTAATATTCCCAACATTGTTTTATTTCAGAATTAAATCATCAGGAGAACAAGTAAAAAATTAGAGACATACATATGTCTATGAATTTAGCATATTTAATTATATGATAGTGACATAATTTAAAAATTAGAAGGGTAAGTTAATAGTTGAATAACTTAGTATGTTATTCAACTATCATAAGAGTAAACTATGTATAAAAACATTACTTTATAAAATCTTTCAAGCCGGGCGGTGGTGGCACACGCCTTTGATCCCAGCACTTGGGAGGCAGAGGCATTTCTGAGTTTGAGGCCAGCCTGGTCTACAGAGTGAGTTCCAGGACAGCCAGGGCTACACAGAGAAACCCTGTCTTGAACCCCCCCCCAAAAAAAAAAGAGAAAAGAAAATGAAAAACCCCCAATTTTCTAACTACCTACTGACTTTAAATAACATGACAAAACATTTGTTAAAGGTGTATTCTCAAGTGTATAATAAAAGACTTCAACACTTTGCTGCCTAAGATATTTTATCAGAATGGGAGGGTTTGTTTTCTCTCTGTTTAAATGAATGATAAGTGCTACACATGGAGATGAGTCACAGCTTAAGAGTATTCTTCTTTTTATGACCAATGAATCTCTCATGGTTCTCTATCTGCAATAATATGTTCTTAACACGTAGTTACTCATTGGCTCAACACTTACTCAGTAGCTACTGAAAGAAAGGTGTGTGCTAGGACATATGGTGTAGGAGGAACCACACTCTGAAGTCTCAGGTAGAATCAAGCTTGAGTCATCTTGTAGCACCTACACAACTGGGCATGCCACTTAACTTCTATGAGCCTTAATTTCTTTGTTAGTAAGGTAAATTAATATCTTGGAGAACTGTTGTGACTATTAGGAGCAACCAAATATTTATTGAGCTTCTACTCTTGTTTATGTGTGTGTTTTCTGCATGTATGCCTGTACACTACATATGTGTGTATGGTGCCCATAGAGGCCAAAAGATGACATCACACAACCTGGGATTCAAGTTACAGATGGCTGTGAGCTGCCACATGGGGTACTGGACATTGAACTCAGGTCCTCTGGAGGAGCAGCCAATGTTCCTAACTGCTGAGCCACCACTGCAGCACCTCCCCCCACTCCCCAGTATCAATGAGTATTAGCAAAGAGCTCCATATAGACATTAGTACTGGATGACCAATATGCTGCTCTCAAACAGTAGAAGTAGAGAAAGAACTTGTGTTTGAAAAGGAGAATGTCTGGATTGGGGTAAGAGGGATTGGAGGAAACCAAATAAAGCTGAGAAAGTCAAGTTGGGCTTTAGGAGTCAGTAGGTATTTGAACCTATAGAGATGTGTGAGAAGGCTCTTGTAGACAGAGGTTATAATATGAGGCACTGACAGAAGAAAGCAAGGATGGGATATAGTGATGGATGGTAATTTGGCAAGAGTGTTGATGAAGGTCAGTAGTGGCTAGAAAAAGTTTAGAACAGAACACAAAGAGTTCTGAAGGCCAAATAAGGAGGCTGACTGATTTATGAAGGAATGAAGAGTGTAAAAAAATGTATAGCTGTTGGCATGTGACAGAGTTGGATTCGAATTCTGATTCCTCACTTCCCAGCTGTAGAGGTTTGAACCAATCACTTACTCCCTTTAACTTCAGTGTTTCTCTGTACGTGTATCATATACAAAGCTTACAATTAGGTAAATTGATGGTACTTAACTGTAGCAGGGATGGCAGGGCTACCTCTATGTAAATGCAGGGGGCTGCTCAGCCACAAAAGCATCTCCTGCAGGAGGACCTAGTTGAGGACTGCCTAAGGGACCAAAAATTACTGGTGCAGACAATGCCAGCCAATCAGGAACTGCTGTTTAGAAGAGATGCTTTTTCAAGACCAATGAGGCACTGGTGGTGGGTATTTACAGAGCTTGCAGCAGTGTTTCTCACCTGCTCCTCAGAGTCTGTGTCATTGATTCCAGCCACCTCACCTCCAACCCCCAAGGGCAGATAGGGTCAGGCAGTGAGTAGTCCAGGACACAGGCAGCACTTAACTATCATAATTATTATGTGTATGCACTGGCTAACTACTGAAGATTTTTGACAGCAGAAGTGGATATAATCCAACTCTACAGCACTATGCAGACAAAAGCCTGGAAGAACTCAGGTAAACTAGTCTAGAAAACAAGTGGTGAGTCCATAGAGGATGCTGGAAATTTTTTAAAGAAAATAAAAGACAGTATTTTAGGATAAAATACAATGAAGCACTTTTAGACACAAAATGTCATTAGTGTATATGGAAAAGTGAAATGTACATCCAAGGAAAAACCTGAGACAATTCTAGGGGCGTTGGAAGGGGATGATAACAAACCAAGGGGAATGAACTCTTAGCCTGATTTTTAATCTTCATCCTACGATATAAAAGACACTTCTATACCATATATGATATGGTACACATAATTTGAGGAACAAGGTGGAATATAAATATTAAAGGAGAATTGACTTAAAAGAGAGAAAGAGGTACTCAGCTATAGAATGATAAAGGTAAGAGTAAGCAGGTCAGAATACAAATGGGCCTAGATATACATTCTGAGAAAAATACTTCTTTCTCCTCTCCCCTTGCCCCCAACACATGCACATGCACACACGCACACACACACATACATGAGTAGAAGAGTTGAGAAATTCAGACCCAGGTTTGTTAAGTGTTGGCATTATTGATATTTTGGGACGATAATGCTTTGTTTGAGCAGTGAGGGTAAGAACTGCTTATTATACGATATTTAGCAACATTTCTGTTATTCACATATTAGCTGGCAGTCATAGTCCCAAATTTGACAAGTCTCTAAAATGTAAATGCTTTTTCCCCCTGGAATTATCCCAAAGGGCACAGGGACAAAATCATCTCCCGTTGAGAAACACCAGTGTCAACTATTTAGAATGTAAGGGAGACATTGAGAAGTACAGATGTGCAGTAGCCTACCTGAGAGCATTTCTCACCCACAACAATGCTGCCGCATACTAACACTAGTTTTTCTTCTATACTGAATGAGTTGATGATCACTGACACTTGACAGGGAAGACCTGGACAAAGTAGTATATATTTGTAGTGAAGCGAACGAGCCTGATTTTATGGATTTACTGTTTCTTCCCACTTCCTGTTAGGATTAGCTGCCTAACTTCCTACTAAGTTTTTACATGAGGAATATATAACAGGTGCTCAACAATTATTTGTTAATTTATATTCTTAAATATAAGGTTGGTCCTACATTAAAAATATGATGGGATGAAAACCAAGCTTGGTGACTTACCTTTATAATTCCAGAATTCGTGTGGCTGAGGCAGAAAGTTTGAAAGCCATGAATTTGGAGCCAAATCAGGCTACATCATGATTTCTCGGCCAGCCTGGGCTCCAATGTAAGATGTCAGAATAACAAGTATGCGAAAGGCTGAGAAACTGCTTTATAAGGTCTTTGTATTTTTACAGAAGGGACTGCACTCAGCTTTTCATAAAATTATTTCTCCTGGATACAGGATTATTAATGTAATGTCATCTTTCTAAATGTGGCACAGTGCCTCATCACCTCCATTCTTAAATATAACAAAGCAGTCATGGATACCCTGAGAAACACTAAGGTCTGGGAAGGGGAGAAAAGGAAATATATAGGTCTTCCATATTTGACAGATATGATATAGGATACCCCAGATATCTGAAGCATTTGTTATAACTCATTCTAGCTTAAGCTTCCAAGTTTAGGGACTTGAGAGATGGCTCAGCACTTGCTACTCTTGAATAGGGTTAGGATTCAGTTCCCAATACCCACATGGCAGCCCACAACTCTAACTCCAGTTCCAGGGAATTGGATAACTTTTTCTAGCCTCCTTTGCATGTATGTGGTGCACAGATATACCTGTAGAAAAATACCCAAACATGTAAATATAAATAATGTTTTAAAAATTCCAAGTTCACCAGAGACGTTTCTTGCTATTTCTCAAAAATATTCTTAGATTTATTATTTTCATATGTATGAGTGTTTTGCATACATTTAAGTATGTGTACCACATGCATGCTTGTTACCTGTGGAGGTCAGAAGACATTCATGCTTGTTGCCTGTTAGATTTCCTGGAAATGGAGTTACAGAGGATTTGTGAGTCACCATGCGGCTGCTGGGGTAGACTTCAGGTCCTCTGCAAGAGCAACCAATGCTCTTAACCACTGAACCATGTCTCCAGCCCCTCGTTTATCTTTGAGACAGGATCTTTGTAGCACAGCCCAGGCTGACCTTGAATTTTTAATCTTCCTCCCTCAGCTTCCTGAATTCTGGGACAGGTATGTATCACCACACTTAGCTAAACTTAGCCTAGCTGGTGGTGGTGCACACCATTAATCCCATAGGAGAGAGACAGAGGCAGGCAGAGGCAGGCTATATAGTCCATTTGTATACATCAAGTTCCAGGACAGCCACGCTACAGAGAGAGAAACCTTGTCTAAATTAATAAGTAAATAAATAAGGAGGGGAAAAATAAATAATTGTATAAGTCTAACAATACATTTTATTTGTTAAGTTGACTTACTTTTTATTAGATATACAATGATGCTATAAAACTTTTTTGTGTTCTAGATGGCTAGATTTCCCAAAGGTGTTGTTAATCTCATGCTACAGTATCTAATCAATTTTCTTTTGTACCTCTACAACTTATCTGTTGAAATAATAAGTCATTATTTCCTTGCTATAGTTTCAAAGTCTTATGACACTAATTTCCTCAGGGAATGACTGGCTTTTATGTAAAGGTGCTAGTTCCCTGGACACTTGACAGCTCTCACCAATTAGCATAGTTCCTTGCATATAATATGTGCTTAAAATAATTTACAAGGGCTGGGCAGACAGCTCAATGAGTAAAGGCACTTGCTGCCAACCTGCTTATCTGAGTTCGATACCTGGGACCCAGAGAGTAGAAGGAAAGAAAAGACTCCCTTTATGTTTGCTCATCCCCACTCAAGTGTCTATATACACACCCATACATACAAACACCAAACAAATAAATAAATGCAATCAAAATAGTTAATGAATCTGTGAGTGAATGATGAGACCTTATTGAATAGAAGGCTTGCATACTATATCTATGTAATTTTGGGGAAATTCCCTAATTTTATTAGGCAACAAAATGTGAGGCATTTTTAAGGGAATATTACTCAAGGAAATGTTAAATTGTAGTCTGCTTTTCCATTTGTTCCAAGGAAATACTGACCCAATTGTTTTATTTATTCCAACCAATATGCCCCTGAATTATACTCTCAAGTCCAATGTGTGGGGAAAATTTCTAACCTGGTCAGAATCTAAGCTTACATGAATTCTTCAATGTACATAAAAGGTACAGCATCATGTGAGATGGCTCATAGTCCAAAAACTGAGGAGTTGACCATGTGAGAGAGGTTATCAGACCTACAAAGGTGAATGCTGAAAAAACAAGCAAATAGGCCAACATGCTTGATTTCTTGCATTTGATGGAAAGGTAAGTACAGCAACATGAAATGTTAGGCTTCTCTTCTGCACCTGCACTTTTCTTCATGCTAATGTCACCATAGCCACAGCTCTAATTACCTACTTTAATAATGCTGAATATGTTGTGCTAAAATATTTCTTCTTGGTCTACTGATGCAAAAATGTTCCTTCAGGAGGTTCAAAAGATAGTATTAGAAGCCACACCTATACATTAGTTCTCCAAGACAATAAATCACTTGTGTAACACACTTATGCAATGCCCCTTTCATTCCATATATCCAGATTTTCTGCACGATCTGGTTTGAGCTGATATGCAACTCTGTCTCAAGAAGACTATTTGCCATATTCATGCCATGCTCACTTAGCATGGATGCGCTCATGCTTGAAGAACATTTTATACACATTGATATCCAGGCAAAAACACTAAAAGCCTGCATTTAACAAAAATGCAAAAATAAATAGTTACTTCAAAAGGACTTTTAGAAGAAATGAATTAACTTTTTACTTCAGTGATTACCTTGGGTAAGGCATAAAGATAATTAAGGCATGGTGAGTACATAAACCATGATCTCAGGAACACTATGGTCTGATGGGCGAGGCAGACATGAGCACAACAATTATTATAGTGTGTGTATGTGTTTTAATAAAGCACTGTCCAACAGCCTTGAGAGGAGGATAATCTGAGGACTGTTCAGAGTGCCATGGTGAAGAGGGCTTCTCTATGCTAAGGATCTCACACTATGCTGTAGATGATGAGCTCCCAGGGCTTGAGCATGAGGTGAGACCCTCCATTAGTTATGTTAAAAGCAACATCTTGGCAGCAACGCTTAGACTTTTCTGAGGGAATGTGAAAAACAAACAAACAGGGCAACTTCAGTCAAGGATTTGTGATTGTCTTTCTTAGCATCGTCAGTGTCCGACACAAAGTATGTTTTTATTAAATATTAACATTTGCATTATGGCCACATGACATGTGAACAAAACAGTGATTACAATGGATTTTCTCTTTTCCCCCTCTCATGACGATTCTTGAGCTTAGATCATATTCAAGTATGTGTCTGAACTTGTTTTATTTGCATTTAGATTTAAAGTAACAATGGTACAAAAACGATGAAATAGACTTTACAGAGAAATTTAATTGTTTAGGCTGGAGAGATGGCTCTGTGGTTGAACTGACTCAGAAGACCTGATTCAATGTCCAGTACTCACATGCATGCCTGCATACACACACACACACACACACAAGCATGCACGCATACAAACACACTTAAAAGTAAAAGAAATAAAAGTAATTGCTAAAAAGTTTCAAACTTTAAAAATAATGGTTGAGCCAGGCGGTGGTGGCTCACGCCTTTAATCCCAGCACTTGGGAGGCAGAGGCAGGCGGATTTCTGAGTTCAAGAGTTTGAGGCTAGCCTGGTCTACAGAGTGAGTTCCAGGACAGCCAGGGATACACAGAGAAACCCTGTCTCGAAAAACCAAAAAAAAAAAAAAAAAAAGGTTGAGTTACATCGTTTACAATAGGGAAAAAGGTGATTTGGGGAAGGCAAATTTTCCTGGAGCTAGACAAGGAAAATCACCTGTAGTAATTTATGAAATGTATAAAGAAAGTATGTATAAGACGTGTAGCAGACTGAAAGCAAACATTCTTTGTGGATGATCTGTGGCCTGATTAAGATGAATGCTAAAGTCAGACTACCTAAGTTTAAAATTCAGTACCATACTTTCTAGCTAATCTTGGGTAAGATACTTAAGCATTCAATGGCCATTTACAAACCGGTGCTCATCATATATTATGTAGGACTGAAGTGTGGCCAAGTGTTTAGGATAAACCAAGTTCTAAATAAAATTTGCCACTTAAAAGCTTTTTATCATTAGCACAGCGGAGATTGCTATATATTTCCCAACACCTGGTCTCTCTTCCTTATAGTAACAGAATCTCCCAGTTGTAACTAAGTATGTAACTGTCTAGCATGAACACTGTATATTCTAGTTTTTATTACAACCACATGTAACCATGTGTCTAGGGCCTGATCAGCCACATGTAGCCATTAGTGCCATGTGGTAGCAGTTGAGAACCTTCCTCAAAAGACAACTGGACATTTACCAACTTCTCAAAATTTGGTAAGTATGAGATTATTAAAAGTTAGTACAGATAAAGAGTAACAAGAACTGTCACTTTCTCAAAACATGTTGACATTTATGAGCAAGTTCAGAAAATTTCTCTAAATGTATCGTCTAGAGAAATGTGCAAGCACACTAGGGCAGGCAAACAAGCGTATCAATAGGAGCATAATCTGTAATAGTACTGGGTTACCATAAATGTAGATGGCTGAGGCAGGAGAATCATGGGTTGAAGCCAGCCGGGGCTACATAGTAAAACTTTATCCTAAAGGTGAGGGTAGTAACAGAAAGAAAGAGGGAAGGGAGGAGGGAGGATGAGGGAGAGGAAGAGAAGAAGGTGGGTTGGTTGGCTAGTTTTGGCTTTTGTCTGAATGTTTCTGTCCAAGGCCAGTTGTCTTTGGCCTGTACCGAGGCAGCGTTTCCCAGCAAGGTGTGTATGTATGGTTAAAGTTCTCCCTTTCACTGCTGGAAGAGGGAGGGACTGGACCAGGTTCCAGCATCCCTCCTAAGGTCAGGACTCTGATCATCTAACTGTCTTTCATTAGTCCCCATGTCTAAGACATCGTGTCTGTCACCTTCCAGTACTGCCAAGTGCTTGGGGAACCAAGCCTTTAACACGTGAGTTTTCAAAAGACATGTTGGATCCCAACTATGGTGTCAGTGGAAAAATAAAATGAGATATATTTATAGAAATTATTCAGCAGTGAAAAATAAATCAACATTAAGTACATTTAATAATATCCACTGCATAAAAGAATTAAGGGCTAAAGTAACACAAAATATAAAGATTTAAAAATAGGCAAACTATCATGACTTGGGCAGAACATTTTTGAAGAAAAACAAGGCAATGATTAGTATAAGTCAGGATGATAGTAATTTCTAGAGAGAGAGGAAAAAAAGAGGGGGGGAGGCTAGGGAAGAGCTGTAATTTCAAAAGGAAATGCAGGGCTTCTGAACTTCTTACAGTGTTCTAATTCTTTAAGTACAGCAGAGGTTTCATGGATGTTTCTTAACACATTTTTAAAATTATACATTCTTATTTACTTTTGTATATCAATATCATATTTCACAATTTAAGCTGCACACACAATGAAACATGGATCCTTTAGCCTGTAGTTCATTGTTTCCTCTACCACGTGATCTCCTAAGTCCTGCCTCTCTAAGCCCATGAGAATAGAGACCACAGTAGATCAATCAGGGTAATGGGATAACGGAAATGTAAGTTACCAGAGGACTTCATGGGAGGGCTGAGTGGAGGGGGAACGGACGGACAGACCGACAGATTTGTTCTATCAATCCTGAACTCCTTACCCTTGGACTTCTTCTAATATTTTGAAATGTCCTGTTATTTCTACAGCTAGATTTTACTTGAACTAATATACCTATCTAGGCATAACCTTAGTAGGAATGGTGGGACTTCAGTCCAATCTCTTCCTCTTCCAGTGGTGAAATGAAGAACTTTGTCCTAATCACATTCTCCCTGATGTGATATTCTGCCTCACTAAAGACCATTTTAAAAAGACAGACAACCTACCCAACAGAAAAAAAAATGTCCAATCTAATGCATACAAACATACAAATATAATAGCCAGTTCATGTAGGAAAAAGCCCAAAGGACTATAAACACCTAAAAAGTGTTTAACTATCAAATAGATATAAAGTACTTGATATGTTATATTGACAAAATTTTCTAAGGAGCAATATATTCAGTACTGCTATGTATTATATTGCTGAATATTCAGAAAAATTATCCCTCTAGACATTGTTAATATAAATTGATATAGTTTTTTTTAAAAAAGGTAAACAAAATGCATCTATCAGTTTAAATGCTCTCATGACTTCAGACAACAAATCAAAAAAATTCCATAGAAATTATTCAAGAGAAAATATCCAAGAATCTCACTGTGCCACTCAGGTGAAATCCTGGAAGCAATAATTAATCATGGCATATTCATAGAAATTATTCAAGAGAAAATATCCAAGAATCTCACTGTGCCACTCAGGTGAAATCCTGGAAGCAATAATTAATCATGGCATACTGGATAAATTATGGCAGATAGTTACCATGAGATGCCCTATCTATTCAGCTGTGCTTTTTGGTTTTGCTTATTTATTTTTCCAAGACAGGAGGGTTTCTCTGTGTAGCCCTGGCTGTCCTCGAACTCACTCTGTAGACCAGGCTGGCCTTGAACTCACATTGATTGTCCTGCCTCTACCTCCAGAGTGTTGGGATTAAATGCATATGCCACCACTGCCTCAACTACTTCTGTAGTAAAGATGCGTTAGATGGATGGATGCTGACCTGAAGGTTGTTCATGAATTATTGTTTAGTGATGAAAGTGAAGTACCCATTTAATATTTCTGAACAATCAACTTTGTAATTATCTACGTGGTAGGTGTGTAATGACATGCAAAGTATCAAAAGACAGAACCTAGATTCTTTTAAGTTATTTTGTGCATATGGGGAGGGGCATGTGCTAGAAAGAATTTTTTTAATTAGCCAGTGTTAGAAATAGTTTTTTAATTGGCCAGTATCTCAGAATAACATGGGACTGTGAACTCCCAGAGAAGGGCCCAAGGCAGGGCATACCAATTAAGAGAGTGCATTCCTGGAACATCCTGTCTCCTCAGTTTCCCAGGTGTGTATGTATTGATAAGAGAGCACACTCCCCCCTGGAACATCCTGACTCCCAGTTTCCCAGCTGTGTGCTGATAAAAAATACAATAAGAGCTTCCCGCCCAAGAATCCCCTATTCCCCAGTCCCCCTCCCAGCCTGCGGCTTTTGTCTTTATAAACCTGTGTATTTTGATGTTCGGGGCTCACTCTCTCTCCTTCTTGCGGAGGTATGAGACTGTGTCCCAGCATGCTGGTTTACTAGTAAAAGCCTCTTGCTGGTTGCATCATGTGCTGACTTCTGTGATCATTTGGGGCGAGCACCGCTTCTTGGGACTTGAGCCTGGGTCCAGCCTCTTCTGGGCCTTACACATGGATGTCCCAGCCAGTGTGTAAGGGTCAAAGGACAACTTGTGGGGGTCAGGTCTCTCCTTCCAGCTTGTGGGTACTAGGGTTTGAACTTGGGTCATCAGTCTTAGTGGCAAACACCTTACTGTGCTAACCATCTCACTAGCCCTGGAACCCAGATTTTTAAATGGTTACCCTATCTGGGAGCCAGGGCAGAAGTGAAGGTTACTTCCACACATCTCTTTGGATGGTTTTACTGGTGCTAGCGAGTTTGTATTACTTTTCTAATTAGCAAAATTATATAATTTTAGTTTTAATAAAAAGTGTGGAAGGATGCAAAATAATGTACTTCATTGGCAGGTGGGTTACAAAATTGTTGCTAAATGATAATCCATATTACTAAAACATATTGCACAAACCTGTGGAAAATGGAAGGAAGGAACTTAAGGAAACGAAGTGGCTTACCTCACTGATGTTTTACAATAAGCATTTCAATATTAGCTAGAAAGAGATATGAATTAATAAAATAAATAAATAAATAAATACACATTACTTCCTGTAATCTCCTGGGAAGGAGCTCAGTGCCAAGCTGTACCTTGAAAAAGAAAGCAGAAGTTAGAAACACAAAGGAATAAGCTGTTCTTTATCAGGGGAGGTGTAGTTATTCTAAGTTCGAATGTGTAAGGGAGCGGCCATCAATCAAGATCTAAAATCCACACATTCCCATTCAAAGCCCTGCCTCAAATTTCCTTTCCGCCACACCTCAAATGTTCTTTCTCCTGTACTGTACAGCCACCTGGCCACCCACCTACATATGCCTCCTCCCTTTTGCCCTCTGTCGTTCTCTGAAGCCACTTGCTATGGAAAGCTACCCGCCATGCATTGCTTCTGGGGACATTACCTAATTAACATAGTAGCAAGAGACAAACCCAGACTTCCGCTCATACTGACTTCCGGTTGACAATGCCTCCGTCATACCTCACCCAGAGTCACACCTCACTCCCCCAGCATCATATCTCACCCCTAGCATCATGCCTCACCCGGCCTACCACGTTGGGAAAAAGGCACGAACTCTGGGCGGAAGAACCTGACTGCCCTAGACTATCACATCCTGGCAACTGAAGAACCAACGCAAAGGGCGGAGTCTGGCCTGGCCAATGGGAACTTTGAGTACAGCCGCCGTCCGAGGTCACGTGTTCAGTGGGCGGGGAAATCGCCTCCTAATAAATCCAAAGGCCGGAAATTTTTTTTTATCTCACCACAGGAGAAGCCGGCCAGAAGGAAGGAAGGCCTCTCTAGCTGAGGGTAAGGAAAGATTTGAGGAGGCTAAAGTATTGCAGCTCAGAATTCTCTAGAAAGCAGATTTCTGAGGCGAGGTTTAAGTAGCGGAGGAGGGATGCAATCTCGAACCCAGCTTCGGCCCATGGTTAATTAAGTAGGAGCAGGGAATATGAACGGCCTGGCAGGGGCCAGTGAGATTGCCACCAAAATAGCTGCATATGTTACGGGAAAGTAGCCAAAAGGAGCCTCTAAAATTTTACATGCTACCCTCTCTGCCCCACCCCACCCCACCACCACCCTCGTAGGGGAAAAAAAAAGGTTTTTATGTGATTTCTGTGAGGGAGTGTGGAAGGGAAAATTCCAGAATGCCTTCGTGTAATAAGAAAAGATGCAACTTAAATTCAAAGATTCACGCTCATCCTGGGTAAAGCTAACTTCCCCAAATTTGTGTCCAAGAGCCTGACCTAATTATTATGTATTTTGACCCGTTATTCCTGTAGGAGGGAGCAGAGAGGAAGTATAAAATCTTTTAGAAGTAGGTTTAAAAATAAACCTGGGAAATTGCTGCAGTTTAAAAGTTAATCGTTTTTGAAAAACTGTCTCTGGCCAGGGTGGTGCCGCACGCTTTTAATACCAGCTCTTGAGGCAGATTGTCTCTGAGTTCGAGGCCTACCATAGTGTGACTTTGTCTCAGAAGTCAACAAACAAACAAACAAACAGCAAATCTGGACCATGAGTATGCTTGTCTAGGTGTTTGGCCATTAAATATAAAGCCAATTTATCTTTTCATCCCATCCACCCACCAAACTAAGGTGGGTTCGGATACCTGTTATTCAGTGCAATAGAGTTAGCAGATGAAATTCTGATAGGGAATGTAGTGTATGATATCTTTAGTTAATAGCATGACTGTCAATTATCGAAGCCACTACTTAAAAAAAGCTTCCTTCAAAGTAGTTTGTTGGGAGTGACGACTCTAAAGCTGATAGAAATACTAAGCTTTACATGTAAGGATAGAAAACTGAAAATAGCCGGGCAGTGGTGGTGCACGCCTTTGCCTTTAATCCCAGCACTTGGGAGGCAGAGGCAGGCGGATTTCTGAGTTTGAGGCCAGTCTGGTCTACAGAGTGAGTTCCAGGACAGCCAGGGCTATACAGAGAAACCCTGTCTCGAAAAACCAAAAAAAAAAAAAAAAACCAAAAAAACAAAACAAAAAAAAATTGAAAATAAATGCTAACCATAAATTGAGTTGTAGACTGAGTAGAATCATACTTGCTTTTAGTCTGTAAATCTATTTCTAGGATGATACTCAGCCATAATTTTCTGGAAAAAAAAAAAAGATGTAACTTTAAGACAGGAAAATTTGGGACTACAACTATGGCTCAATGGTTAAAGCACTGCCTGCTCTTTCAGAGAATCCAGGTTTGATTCCCAGCACTCAAATGGCAGTTCTCAACATCGGTAACCACAGGAGATCCGAGGACACCAGGCACACACATAGTACACACACACACACACAGAGAGAGAACACTTATACATATAAATACATTTTTGAAAAAGATGTGAAAATTCTAAAATTCATTTGCTTCAAAGACTGCAATACAATGGAAAGGCACAGAGGTGTAATGATTATAGTCTCAGATAGTCATCAGTAAAAGAATGCCATGTTGTCAGTAAGAGTGGGTACAGTATACAACTAGCACCATAATTATAGGTACGTAAGACTGTCAGTATCAGGCTGGAGAGATGGCTCAGTGGTTAAGAGCACTGATTGCTCTTCCAGAGGACCTGAGTTCAATTCCCAGCAACCACATGGTGGCTCACAACCATCTGTAATGAGATCTGATGCCCTCTTCTGGTGTGTCTGAAGACAGCTACAATATCAAAACTAATCTGGAGTGTGCATTTGCTCAGTTTAATTGAAAGACTTACTGTAATATCTAAACTTTTCTGTTACTAATCAAAATAACTGTGTTATGGATTATTTTAGAAGCTTATTTGCTTTTAAGACTTTAGCAAGTTGAATAATTAAGGTTGTTTACTTTGGGCCAGTGAGATGGGTAAAGGCACCTGCCAGTAGGCCTGAGGACCTGAGTTTGATCCCTAGGACCTTCAGAGTAGGAGAGAAAAGAATTCCACAAGTTGTTCCTTCACACACACACACACACACACACACACACACACACACAGAGAGAGAGAGAGAGAGAGAGAGAGAGAGAGAGAGAGAGGGGGAGAGAAGTAGAGATACAATGGAAGTTTTACAAAAAGAATATTTACCTGATGATAACTAAAAAGGGGTAGATTATAGCCCTTTCCTGTGGATAATTGAATAATACCTTCATGTCTTCTTTTTTTGTTTTGTTTTTGAGGACAGGTTTCTCTCCATAGGCCTGGTTGTCCTGGAACTCACTCTGTAGACCAGGCTGGCCTCGAACTCGAACTCAGGGATCCACCTGCCACTGCCTCCTGAGTGCTGGAATTAAAGGCCTGTGCCACCACCACCCTGGGTCCTTGACAATAGCAGCCAATGCTCTTAAGCACTGGACTATCTCTCCAGGCTTAATCTTTTTTATTCTAGAGTTGTGGCCTTGGTTATTTAATTTTAAAATCACTGGAGAAACACAATTACCCTAGATAAAACATTTCCATTTCTGCCACTCTGGCCTCTTTTTAACAATATTATCATGTTAAACATATTTGAACTCACCAACTTTTATGGATTAAATGACAAGAGAAAATATACACAAATTAATAACAATTACATTATTTTGCATATTAGATTTTCTATCTCAAAAATAAGTAATTGTTATACTTTTATCATTTAGGACCCTTTGAAAAAGAAGTGAACGGAAGGTTTGTGGTTAAGAGAGTTTTTTCTCCTCTTGCCTTTGCTATTTTACCAACATTTAACTTTTATGTTTCTAGATATTGAACTTTGTATGGCTTTGAACGGAGGAGCTATGTTTTCAGCCTTCAAATACTACGCAATAGACTATTTGCATGAGGTACGATGTTACTGGCTTGCTGTCCATTTACTATGAGTCATTCTTGAAAACATGTTGGGTGTGTTCAGTACATGATAGTTGTCAGTAATCCATAAGTTTATCTTTAGTTGTTTTCAGAGTCATTAAAATTACCTTATTTTTTATTGTAATTAAAACACTCATTTGTGTGTGGGAGTATGTATATATGCATGCATGTGGGTAAATATGTTTGTCTTTGTACATGTGTGTGGGGTTACATATCCTTGCCATGGTGTGCATATAGAGGTTAAAGATTTATTTATTTATTATTTCTGAATACACTGTAGCTGTCTTCAGACACACCAGAAGAGGGCATCAGATCTTATTACAGATGGCTGTGAGCCACCATGTGGTTGCTGGGATTTGAACTCAGGACCTCTGGAAGTGCAGTCAGTGCTCTTAACCACTGAGCCATCTCTCCAGCCCCGCATACAGAGGTTAAAAAAAACAGCTTATAAGAATTGGTTCTTTCTACTGTGTGGGTCCTTGGGGAATCAAGCTAAGGTCATCAGCTTTGGTGGTAAGTGCCTTCAACCTCCGAAGCCATCTCATCAGCCCTAGTTTCAACCTTTAATAGTCTTTAAAAGGCCATTTTCATAAGGGACTTTTAAATTAAATTAAATTAAAATAATTAAATGGCAAAATAAGTCTGAAGCTATTTGAAGAAAAAGTTTTGTCAAGTTCAAAGGGTGATTGTTAAAGTGATCTTCTTTTTAAAAAAAAAAAGATTTTATTTATTATATGTATGCATGTGAGTACACTGTAGCTGTCTTCAGACACACCAGATGAGGGTATTGAATCCCACTACAGATGGTTATGAGGTTGGTGGGAATTGAACTCAGGACCTCTGGAAGAGTAGTCAGTGCTCTTAATCACTGAGCCATCTCTCCAGCCACACCTCTCCCTGCCCCCCCCCCTTTTTTAAAATATGTGCTCACACTAACTGATTTTTTTTTAGATTTATTTTATGTATATAAGTACACTGTAGCTGTCTTCAGAAACACCAGAAGAGGTTATTGGATCCCACTACAGATGGTTGTGGACCACCATTTAGTTGCTGGGAATTGAACTTAGGACCTATGGAAGAGCAGGCAGTGCTCTTAACCACTGAGCCATCTCTCTAGCTCAAAGTGATCTTCTTTTTTTTTTTTAATTTTTTTATTGGATGTTTTATTTACATTTCATATGTTGTCCCCTTACCCCATCCCCCGCCCACCCGGGAACCCTCTATCCCCTTACCCCTCCTCCTTCTTCTCTGTGGATGTAACCTCTATCTACCCCCCCACTCCCACTTCCCCACCCTCAAAATTCCCACCCCCTGGGACGTCCAGCCTTCATGAGGTCAAGGATCTCATCTTCCACCTATGCCCAGCAGAGCCCTCCACTCTTACGTATTCAGCTGAAGCCCTGGATCCCTCCCTAAGTGCTCCCAAGCTGGTGGTTTAGACCCTGGGAGCTGTGGTTGGTTGGTATTGTTGCTCTCCTCATGGGGCCACAAACCCTTTCAGCTCCAGTGGTATTCACTCTAACTCCTCCATTGAGAACCCCATTATCAGTTCAATGGCTAGTTGTGAGCATCTGCCTCTGAATATGTCAGACTCTTGAAGGCCTCTGAGGAGACATCCATATCAGGCTCTTATCAGCATGCACTTGCTGACTTCCACATCAGCATCTACCTTTGGTGACTGCACATGGGATGGATACTCAGGTGGAATGGTCTTCAGACAGCCCCTCCTTCAGTTTCTGTCCCTCACTTTGTCTCCATATTTGCTCCCTTGAGTATTTTGTTGCTCCTTCTAAGAAGGACCGAATCATCCCCACTTGGTCTTCCTTCTTTATGAGCTTCATGTGGCCTGTGAATTGCATCTTGGGCATTTCAAGGTTCTGGGCTAATATCCAATAATCAGTGAGTGAATACCATGTGTGTTCTTTTGTGATTGGCTTACTTCACTCAGGATGATAATTTCTAGTTCCATCTATTTACCTAGGAACCTCTCGAATTCATTGTTTTTAATAGCTGAGTAATGCTCCATTGTGTAAATATACCACATTTTTTGAATCCATTCCTCAGTTGAAGGACATCTGGGTTCTTTCCAGCTCCTGGCTATTATAAATAAGGCTGCTATGAACATAGTTGACCATATGTCCTTGTTATATGTTCGAGCGTCTTCTGGGTATATGCCTAGGAGTGGTATAGCTGGATCCTCAGGTAATGCTATGTCCAATTTTCTGAGGAAACTGAAGAAATTCAAAAAATCATCAGATCCTACTACAAAGGCCTGTACTCAACAAAACTGGAAAACCTGGATGAAATGGACAACTTCCTAGACAGATACCAGGTACCAAAGTTAAATCAGGAGCAGATAAACCATCTAAATAGTCCCATAACCCCTAAGGAAATAGCAGCAGTCATTAAAAGTCTCCCCACTAAAAAAAGCCCAGGACCAGATGGTTTTAGTGCCGAATTCTATCAGACCTTCAAGGAAGACCTAATACCAATTCTCTTCAAACTATTCCACAAAATAGAAACAGAAGGAACACTGCCCAATTCGTTCTGTGAAGCTACAATTACACTCATTCCCAAACCTCACAAAGACCCAACAAAGAAAGAGAACTTCAGACCAATCTCCCTTATGAACATCGATGCAAAAATACTCAATAAAATTCTAGCAAACCGAATCCAAGAACACATCAAAACAATCATCTATCATGATCAAGTAGGTTTTATCCCAGGAATGCAGGGATGGTTCAATATTCGGAAATCCATCAATGTAATCCACTATATAAACAAACTTAAAGAAAAAAACCACATGATCATCTCACTAGATGCTGAGAAAGCATTTGACAAAATTCAACATCCCTTCATGATAAAAGTCTTGGAAAGATCAGGAATTCAAGGCCCCTACCTAAACATAGTAAAAGCAATTTACAGCAAACCAGTAGCCAACATCAAGCTAAATGGAGAGAAACTTGAAGCAATCCCACTAAGATCAGGGACTAGACAAGGCTGCCCACTCTCCCCCTACCTATTCAATATAGTACTGGAAGTCCTAGCCAGAGCAATTAGACAACAAAAAGAAGTCAAAGGGATACAAATAGGAAAGGAAGAAGTCAAAATATCACTATTTGCAGATGATATGATAGTATACTTAAGTGACCCCCAAACTTCCACCAGAGAACTCCTAAACCTGATAAACAACTTCAGCAAAGTGGCTGGTTATAAAATCAACTCAAACAAATCAGTAGCCTTCCTCTACATGAAAGATAAACAGACTGAAAAAGAAATTAGGGAAATGACACCCTTCACAATAGTTGCAAATAATATAAAATACCTTGGTGTGAATCTAACCAAGCAAGTGAAAGACTTGTAGGACAAGAACTTCAAGTCTCTGAAGAAAGAAATTGAAGCAGATCTCAGAAGATGGAAAGATCTCCCATGCTCATAGATTGGCAGGATTAATATAATAAAAAAAAGTGATCTTCTTTTAAGAGACGTGGGGAATGGTGGCACATGGCTGTAATCCCATTACTTGGAAAGCTAACACAGGCCAAAGGGCAGTATAGTGATACCCCATCTCAGAAAGAGAAAAGAAACGAATACATAGAAAGAAAGAATGGGCACAAAAGTAATCCTGGTCATTGTTCTTGTGACAATAACACATGTCTCAATGAACCAGATATTTTGTCCGTGTAGTGGATTATGTCAGTTAATCACTGTAAGTATTCTTGTATCAAATACTGTTATTCTATAGGTTTGACAGCTTCACAGTTAACAAAATAATGTCCACAGAAGCTAAGTAGCTTATAAAAATGTCAGATGAGAATTACAAGTCCAGGCATATTGTAAATAAATGAGTTGTAGTAGAGGTCATGTAATAGTTGATTGTTCCTACAATGTTAATTGACAAGTTAAAATTTCATTTTTGCTATTACATTAACCTGTCCCATCTATTAGTACAAAAACATTCCAGTAAACTAAAACAATGTTACATTTTATAGGATTAAGAAATACATATAGCCAGGCACACCTTTAATCCCAGCACTTGGGAGGCGGAGGCAGGCAGATCTCTGAGTTCTAGGACAGCCTGGTCTACAGAGTGAGTTCCAGGATAGCCAGGGCTATGTAAAAAAAAAAAAAAAAAAAAAAAAACAAACCAAAAACAAACAACAACATATATATATATATGTTCTATTTATTCTCTCGTAACTGAGAGACACAAATATATAATTATATGCTTAAGTGGGAGTCACAATTCAATGTTACATTTATTAATGTGTTGATTATTTACAAAAATGCAGATAATCAAAAGTCCACACAGATTTGTCTTACTCATGGTGCCTTAATTTTCTGCTGGCATACTACACTCCTTGGTATAATACAGATGTGATGCTGAGAAATGTCAAGTCTTGCAGAAGATGTGGGACTTTATAGGATCAATGAAGGAGTAGTAAAAGCCACCCAAATAACAACTAAAGGCTTTCATAAAGATCTTGCTTTTTTTTTTTCTTTTGATTTTTTTTTTTGAGACAGGGTTTCTCTGTGTAGCCCTGGCTGTCCTAGAACTCACTCTGTAGACCAGGCTAGCCTCGAACTCTCGAACTCAGAAATCCACCTGCCTCTACCTCTCAAGTGCTGGGATTAAAGGCGTGCGCCACCACCCGCCCAGCCATAAAGATCTTGCAAAGTAAGAATGTTTAACAGACAAGAGAAAGAAACTGATCTGAATATCTAAAGATTCAGAGTTATGCTCATTCAAAATTCCCCACAAGTTATCTTTGTATCAGAAAGAAGAAAACAAATGCCATCTATGTCATCAAATATAATTTATGAGAAGATTATACCAAAGGCAATTATAAACAAAAATGTTTAGATATAAGTTATTTCTTATAACTTCTTTTTTAGATAAAGTGCTAGTCAAGCTTTTTTTTTCTGTTTTTTTTTTAAAGATTTATTTTATGTATGTGAGTACACTGTAGCTGTCTTCAGACACACCAGAAGAGGGCATCAAATCCCATTACAGATGGTTGTGAGCCACCATGTGGTTGCTGGGAATTGAACTCAGGACCTCTGGAAGAGCAGTCGGTGCTCTTAACCACTGAGCCATCTCTCCAGCCCTTTTTTTCTGTTTATATGTGTCTTTGGTCATCATTTTACATAAGCCAGATTAAATGATCTTTTATACCACTTATTCTTGGATGATGATAATGTCTTACTTAACGTAACACTTTTGGCAAAATAAAACATAATGAAAAACAAAGACATTTTTGCCTGTATGTGGAATAATGAATTCAATGGGAAGTCAAAGTCACAAGAGGAGACTGACAAGAGGAGATAGCGCTTCAGCTATAGAGACAGCAGCACTTCTGTTGCAAAGTAGGCTGTGGTACTGGTAAATGGAAGAAAAAATCACATTGTTAAATGATATAGTACTTTTTTTGTTAGTTAAACATGCATATATTTTAGCCTGTCATAGAAAAAAATGTTTATAAGACAACTAGCTGATATTATTCTCTATTATGTGGTTCTTTAATTTGACATTTTTATAACAAGCATATTGCTTTAAAAATTATATTAACTTATAACAATAATATTCTGAATATTGGTAAATAGTATATGTTAAAATTATTTTACCTTTTCATACAGAACACAGTTAAAGAAAGGCTTTGCAGAGATGCTTTATTGCTTCAGACTCCCTCATGTTTAAATCAAGATAAAAAAATTATTGATGATAAATATAGGAGGCCATGGACAGAAGGTATGCTTGTTTTCATTTCTTGAAAATTATTTCTGAATTCAGTGTAGTAAATTAAGAAACGTAGGCCATACGACTGGGTAAGAAAAGGAGATCTGAGATGTGAGCAAATGTTGTATTATCTAAGGCTTTGTAGAATGTAACAGGGACCTTTCTTATCTGTTTATTTTTATAAAAACAACAGCCTGGATGTCTGTGTGCCCTTGAAACCCCATGTTCAAATTTAACCCCCGTTGTCATTGTATTCAGAAGAGGGGTCATAAGACTGGAGATTAGCTCTCTTGAACAAGAGACCCTGAAAAACCCCTTTTCCTTTCTCTCATGAGGACATAGCAAGATGAAGTAGAAGAGAATCTCCATCAGATACCAAGTCTGTCGGAGTCTTGTTATTGGACTTTCTAATCCATAGTACCATGAAAAATAAATGTTCTTAGTTGAGTCACCTAGTCTGTAGTACTTGGGTATAACAGCTCAAACTGGCTAATAAAGTTGCAAATATGGGAAGCCATTGGGCAGTTTTAAGAAAAAGAATGAGAGAGCCCAAATCATATTTCAGAAAAGACAATTCTGGTTATCTAAATTAAGGGAAGGGTAGAGGTTGGGAGTCAAAATTAGAGACATGGGGACTAGACATGTCTTACTAGACAGCTCAGTGGGTAAGGATGCTTGCTGCCAAACCTGACAGCCTGACTTTGAACCTTGGAACCCATGGGACTGGAGGTGAGAACTGACTCTGACCTCTATACACACATTGTAGCCTTGGAGTATAGTGAGAAGAGAATGGGAAATGAACACAGTGGGTTTGGGCAACACTTAAGAAATGTTCATTTGATGTAAAACATTTTTTTAAAGATTTATTTTTTTAATTGTATATACAGTGTTCTGTCTGCATGCATGCCTGCAGACTAGAAAAGGGCACCAGATTATATTACAGATGGTTCTGAGCCACCATGTGGTTGCCAGGAGTTGAACTCAGGATCTCTGGAAGAACAACTAGTGCTCTTAACCGTTGAGCCATCTCTCTAGCCCTCCCAAACCTTTCTCTCTCTTTAAAGAAAAGTTTATTGAGTATCCTGCAAGGAGCAGTAGCATTTCCAGTACTAAAAGTACTGCCTGTTTGAAGTAAAATGAAGCAGTAGCTCAAAGAAAATGGGGTAAAGATTAAAGATTATTTTTCTTTTCTTTTTTTTTTTCCTTTTTTTTTTTTTTTTTTTGAGACAAGCTCTCTTTATTATGTTTCTCTGGTTGTCCTGGAACTTGCTATGTAGATCAGGTTGACCCTGACCTCAGACATTCACCTCTCTCTACCTTCTGAGTGATTGTATTAAAGGTATACGTAACCATGGACAACTGTTATTTTACTAATGTGCTTTTTTTTTTCAGCATATGATAAAAAGACAACTTGGAGTGTTTGCAGGAAAGGAAAAAAATAACTTAAGAGTAAAGAAGAATAAAATCAAGAATACAGTTAGAAAAAATGGTATTCAATAGGAGCCAGAAGTCTTTTCCCTTTTGTAGACAGGGTGATACGGATCTTAAGACTCACAACAAACAATAGGCTGGTAGATTATAGGACTGACAGAGAGAGCTGCATGAAGAAGAAACAAAAAATCATGGTGAATATACGAATGGAGGGATTAATGGATTGAAGTGATAATCATGTTGAAGGTGTAGAATGGCTCTTTTTTTTAAAAAAAAAAAAGACTTATTTATATTATTTTATGTATATGAGCATTTTGCCAGCATTCACAGATGTATGCATCACATGGATGTGTGGTGCGATAGATCCCCTGGAACTGGAACTACAGACAGTTGAGCTGCCATGTGAATGCTGGGAATTGAACCTGAGTCCTCTAGAGGAGCAGCCAATGCTCTTAACCAGTGAGCCATCTCTGTAGCTCTAGAGAGGAGCTTTTATCAGGCTGTTGCTCTGAAAGTAAAGGAGACAGCTAATCATTTCTTCCTCTTTTGAAAAAACAAAGCCAGAAAAAAAAACCAACAGCTGCTAAAGTTTACTGGGTACTTGCAATATGTCCGTCATCATTGTAATTTGAGTATCTCATCATGTTAAATCTCAACAACACTATTATGAGATAGCTTTTATTCCCAATTCATATTTAAGGAAACAGACATAGAAAGGTTATGAGATTTACTCAAGATCATGAAGCTAATAAGTAGTAGCACAAGGATTACAATCTAGGCTGAGTGATTCCCAGATGTGTTTTCTGAACCACTACCTTGTTTTCCATGAGGCATGGATAAAGATGTAACATAATCAAAGTAACAAACCTAGGCAAAAGTAACACCGAGAGAAACTCTGACAGGATACTACTCATGGTAGAATATGCACTTGCATATTCTGACACAAGTATAATGTCCCTCTTCTTTAGGAATCAAGGATCTAATTTGAAAAGTGATCTATAGATGCATAACATTTTAATATAAAGCTCTAGAAAAGTACCAGAGTTCTACTAGCCATATTAGGGAACTTTGAGGAGAGCACAGCACAATGAACTGGAGTGCTTAATGAAGGCCTTGTGAGGAAGAGCACGAACTGTTGAACAGGATTATCTAGGGTCATGGCAGTGTCTAAGCAAAGAGAAGCTGTGAGACGGAGGGAGTTATTAATACATTCAGATGATATTTTCTTGACTATGATTGAGTTTAGTACAAGTAGATTATAATGACCAGAATCAAATAGCACTTTGAAAAAGTAATTGTATTTGTGAATAAATAAAGATAACTCCATAATAAAAATGATGAATGTTTGGCGTTCTATTAAGTGTAGAAGGATATTTTAGAAGCTAATGTTGACTGTTCTTTTTTGGCCTCAGCTATTCCATATCTGGAAATGACAGATAATTCGGTCTTGGATCAGTGGAGAGCAAGGTTCTGTGTGGAGGATGTTCCTGAGAAGTATGTATCCTGAATCTCAAATTCTCTTTATCTATAGAAGACAAACAGTAAGCTCCTCAGACACTTGAAAGTCCCTTTACTTCCTATACATTTTCTTTAAAGAAATATCTGATTTCAAGCACAAAGAAGAGGTTAATTGGAAGTTATTTATAGCCTCTTTGTATCCTTCCCTAGTTTACCACACTTTAATTATTACTCTCTTCATTGATGTTATAAAAGATACTCAGAAATTAATTGGTGGCATTATACTTTTAGTTAATATGTCAAGCTTCTGAACAAAGTTTATTAATCTATATTAATATTAAACCTCCTTTAGTAAAAATGCAGACTAAAGACAATTTTATAATGTATTCTGTCAATATTTATTATCAGTTCAGTCATCCTTCAGATATTTGCATATTTATATGTATATACAAGCTACAAAACAAGTGAAGGTATAGCTATGCATTCAAGAAACAAAGCTTAAAAACAAAGCATCACAATCACTGAGCAGAGCACACTGGCAGAAGGAGGAACGTGGAGCAATGAGAAAAAGATGAGTATCCTCTTGTGCACTGAGTCCAGAAGCCGCACTGAATCCAGAAGCCACAGTTTTCAGTACTAATCCAGATAATTGCTTCAATTCATGCATATGTGTATCAGATACTGGAGAGGATTTTTTGTTTGTTTTGGTTTTTTTTTTTTTTTTTTTTTGGGTTTTTGGTTTTTGGTTTTTGGTTTTTTTGAGACAGGGTTTCTCTGTGTAGCCCTGGCTGTCCTGGAACTCACTCTGTAGACCAGGCTGGCCTTGAACTCAGAAATCCGCCTGCCTCTGCCTCCCAAGTGCTGGGATTAAAGGCGTGTGCCACCACCGCCCGGCTGGAGAGGTTTTTGTTATTCATATTTTCAAACTTTATAATTTAAATATTTCTTTTTTAAATTTAATTTAATTTTTTACTTATTCACTTTATATCCTCACTGCCTCCTCCCAGTCACCCCTCCCACAGTCCTTCCCCCATCCTCTCTTCCCCTTCTCTTCTGAGTGGGTGGGGTCTCACTGGGTATGCCTTCACCCTGGCACTTCAGGTCTCTGCAAGGCTAGGTGCTTCCTTTCCCACTGAGGCCAGACAAAGCAGCCCAGCTAGAAGAACATATCCCATGTATAGGCAACAGCTTTTGGGATAGCCCCCCATTCCTGCTGTTCGGGACCCACATGAAGACCAAGCTGCACATCTGCTACATATGTGCAGGGAGGATTAGGTCCAGGCTGTGTGTGTTCTTTGGTTGGTGGTTCAGACTCTGAGAGCTCCAAGGGTCCCGGTTAGTTGACTCTGTTGGTTTTCCTGTGGAGTTCCTATTCTCTTCGGGGGCCCAATTTAAATATTTCTTAGTTGCAATGAAAATAAATGACAAAACCCCCACCACATTTACTTATGTGGCCTATATCCAGATTTCATTTATTTTTATTCTAAATCATAGTTTGCTATATGGATATATCATATTTTACTTACCTGTTCATTAGGACGGACATTAAGGCTGTTCATCCTTAATTTCCTTTTTCTGCAATTGTGAGTGATTCTGCTATTAACATTCATATTCAAGTTTTTGTGTAAACAGTTATCTAGAATTGGAATTACTGGGTCATACAGTAAGTTGTGTTTAACTTTTTAAGGGACTGCCAGGTGTGATCCAGTCAACTGTACTATTTTTTTTTAAAGATTTATTTATTATATATGAATACACTGTAGCTGTCTTCAGACACACCAGAAGAGGGCATCAGATCTCATTACAGATGGTTGTGAGCCACCATGTGGTTGCTGGGATTTGAACTCAGGACCTCTGGAAGTGCAATCAATGCTCTTAACCACTGAGCCATCTCTCCAGCCCCAACTGTACTATTTATATTCCTACATGTATCATAAAGCTTATGGCTTATTCACATCCTTACTAATGCTTTATCATTGGTCCTTTTTATTATAGCTGTACTATTGAGTTAAGAGGACAACAGGAAAAGAACTATAGGGTTAGATCAGCAGGAAGTCATTGCTTCCCCAGCTGTAAAACACACAACCCTTGGTGGATATGTATTATCGATTCCAAACTGATCCAACAGAGATGGAACCAGGAGGAGTAATTATCAAACCTGTTCCTCTCCCACCTTTGATTTCTTGCCATGGCTTCCTGATGGCTGACCCCAGCTAGATATCAGAGGGCAAAAGCCTGCTTCTAAGTGTTTTCTGTATATTCCAGATACAAATCCTGGATCAGACATGTGGTTTGTAAATGCTTTTGTCCTGTGGTTTGTCTTCTCACTTTCCTGATGGTGTTCTTTGAAGCACATCTTAAAACTCTGATAGTTCAACTTGTGTAGCTTCAGCTCTCACAAGTTTGTTTAATTTTATATATATATATATATATATATATATATATAATTTTCCAAACTCCAAGGTCATAAGAATTTGCTCCTATATTTTCTTTTAATTTATTTCTTCTAATAAGAAAATAAAGAAATTCAAAGAAAGGAGGCTATCAACTCTCAAGTAGGGAAGAGGTGCTAGAGGGAAGAAGTGTTATCATTCTGTTTCAATTGAAAACATTTTTAAAGGACATAAATTAGATCATGAAATACCTCTAACTATAACCCACAAATGGTGCCCCAGCAAACAATACAAGCCTAAGTGCTTACCATGTCTTACAAAGTCCATAATGATTCAGTCTCTGCCTGTCCACATTCCTCTGTTCCAGTTACTCTGATCTTACTCTTACCTGGAATCTACCAAGTTTGTTTTCCCCTTTAAATCTTATGGCTCAATTCCCATCAGTATTCAGGTAGCTACCAAAATATCTCTTCAGTGGGCCTTTCACTAGCTGTATTCTCTAAACATACCAACATTATGACTGTTACTTGATGTCTGTATGCAACCTTGTTATATTAAATACATTGCAGTTTTTTCATTGACATTATTTAGTTGTTCTTCCCTTTAACAAATGGACTTTGTGGGAACAAGACTTTGTTTCCTAGTATAGTGTTAGTCCCAAGAATAGATATTGTAGATATTCAACCAACTGTCTAAAGGAATTAATGATTGTAGTGGGTAAAATGACCCAAAAAGAACAATAGCCAAGGGAAGCAAAACCCATGTAGATGGGACATCTCACAAACACCAGTATTCACAGGTCAGGCAAAAGAAGAGGCTCCAGTGGAAAGAGAACAAGTAACACTGGGGGAGGAGAAATGAGAAGAACCAGGAAACGTTGATCTTCATTTCATTTGTGTCAAGGGAACAAGAGTTGACTCGGTATTTTACCAAGTATTAATTGTGTCATGGCTTTAAAAAAAATTAAAGAACTAAAATCAGAAGTCTATGAAGGTCCACATATAACCAATACTCTCATTGAGTAATACAGATAAACCCTTAAGCTATTTCATCTTATATCATGTGTTTTCTTCAACGAGTAACACAGATATGGGAGTGTTAAGCTCTTTCTTCTTGTATCTTGTATTTCTCCAAGAGTAAGGGAGAAACTTTAGAGTATTTTTTCTATGATATTCTCCTTTTATTGAAAATGGATTTTTCTCCTTACATAATATGTCCTGATTTTGGTTTCCCTTCCCCCTACTCCTCCCAATTCCTCTTGCCCTCCTGTCCCACCTGGATCTACCTGCTTCTCTCTCTCATTAGAAAACAAGCAGGCATCTAAGGAATGATAATAAAATATAACAAATCAAAACAAAAATGAAACACATTGGAATTGGACAAAACAAACAAGCAGAAGGATATAAACCCAAGAAAAGGCACAAGAAACAGTCTCACTTGTTCACATACTTAGAAATCCCATAAAAATGCTAAACAGGAAGCCATAAGATATATGCAAAGGGTATATGCAAAAACCTGTAGGGTAAAAAGAGAGATGAATATTATATATATAAGTAATCAGATAAAATACGAAAGGAAAGGAAAGGAAAGTGCTGACATGTCATTGTGAGACAAGGAACCTCCAAAGATTCCATTATTAACTTTATTTTGTGTTGGCCATCTATCACTGGGCAGGCAGCCTACCCTTAAGAGTAGTTTGTCTCCCCAGTGACACTCCCTTGGAAAAAACTAAATTTTCATTTGCAATTGGAGATTGCTTCTGGATTAAGGTTGGAGGCATGTGTTCACCTCTTTTAGCTCCAGGACCCATCTGTTTCAGACCCATGCGGGCTCTGCATGCTGCCTCTGCCTCTGCCTTCATGTGTGCATGGATCGAGTTGATTTAGAGGGCTTTGTTTTCTTGGTGTCCCCCACACTCTCTGGCTCTTATACTCTTTCTACCTTCCATAGGGTTCCTTGAGCCCTGAGGGGAGGGATTTGATGCAGGCATCCTGTTAAGTAAGTCTCTCAGTCTCTGCATAATGTCTGGCTGTGGGTCTCTGTATTGTTCCCATCTGCTGCAGAAGAAAGCTTCTCTGATGATGACTGAGCAAAGCACTGATCTATGAATATAGCAGAATGCCAAATCGGAGTCACTTTATTGCTGTGTTTTTGTTTTTAGAATAATAGTATTTGGCCGGGCGGTGGTGGCGCACGCCTTTAATCCCAGCACTTGGGAGGCAGAGACAGGCGGATTTCTGAGTTCGAGAGTTCGAGGCTAGCCTGGTCTACAGAGTGAGTTCCAGGACAGCCAGGGCTACACAGAGAAACCCTGTCTCGAAAAAACCAAACCAAAAAAAAAAAAAAAAAGAAGAAGAATAGTATTTGGGTTTATCTTAGGTCTCTAGGCTGTCTAGGCTCAGGTTCTTGATCACCCAAGCAGTATCAGGTTTGTGTTCTATCATGTGGAGTAGGACATAAGTCAAATCAGATATTGGGTGGTTACTCCATCAAACTTTGTGCCGCTATTGTGCTAGTATATGTTGCAGGCAGGACAGCATTGTAGAGTTTGTTCGTGGCTAGGTTGGTGTTTACATTTCTCCTTTGGTAGTGTGCGGAACATCTTGTACCAAAGACTTTGAGGCTATATGTAGGCACCAGTCCAACTTCTCCATGTTCAATGGATTGTGTAAGTGTTGTCTTCAGAAATGGGGCCTTGCTGTCAGTTTGTAGAGAGCAACCTATAGTCATGGAAATAGCCTGTGTTGTTTGGGGGTTCCCATAGGATCCCTTTGGCCAGCAACTCAATTATATGTAACCTAATACTGGGACTGGAAGCTTCATTTGGTACCAAGAGATGGCCAGTTGGGTCTGTTTCCCCCATTATTTGACAATTCCATTTAGGTCACCTTAATATATATACATATAAGAATATATATACATTTAGGAAGCTTCTACTATGTTGTTTCCATATTAGCCCTCAAATAGCCCTTAATTTTAACTGTCATTCCTCATATTCCCTCCCTCTTCCCTTCTTCCCCTCCCCATCCCAGTTGATCCTCCCTTTCCAGTTCCAGCCCCATCCATACATAATATCTATTTCCCGTCCCTAGAAAATCTATCTGTACCTCTCCTAATCCGTTTATAACCACTCTCTGTGGTTCTGTAGATTGTAGCTTAGTTATCATTGACTTAGCTAGTATTCACCTGTAAGTGCATACATATACCATATTGTATTACTAGGTTTGAGTTACCTCACTTAGGATGCCCCCTCCCCCATCTAGTTCTATCCACTTCCCTGTGAATTTTACTTTTTTAAACAACTGAGTAATACTCCATTGTGTAAAGGTATCACACTCTTTTTTTTTTTTTTTTGGTTTTTCGAGACAAGGTTTCTCTGTATAGCCCAGGCTGTCCTGGAACTCACTCTGTAGACCAGGCTGGCCTCAAACTCAGAAATCTGCCTGCCTCTGCCTCCTAGGTGCTGGGATTAAAGGCGTGCGCCACCACTGCCCGGCGGTACCACACTCTTATTTATCCATTCTTTTGTTGAGGGACATCTAGCTTGTTTCCAGTTTCTGGCTATTATTAATAGAGCAGCTCTGAACATGGTTGAGCAAGTGTCTCTGTGGTAGGATGAAGGATCCTTTTGGTATATGCCCAAGCATGGTATAGTTGGATCTTGAGGTAGATCAATTGCCTGAGGAACTGCCACACTGATTTCCATAGTGGCTGTACAAGTTTGCATTCCTACCAGTAATGGAGGAGTGTTCCCTTACACCACATCCTCACCAACATGAGCTGTCACTTGTTTTATTGACCTTCCTTAACCATTCTGACTGGTATAAAGTGAAATGTCCAAGTAGTTTTGATTTACATTTAATGTGTGTTCTTATGATTCTCTGGATCTCCTCAGTGTCTATTGTTATGCCTCCCTTTTCATTTCTAATTTTGTTAATTTGGATAGTCTCTATTCTCCTTTTATTAATTTGGATACAGGTTTGTTAATGAATTTCTCAAAGAACCAATTTTTTGTTTCATTGATTCTTTGTATTGTTTTTTGTTTGTTTGTTTGTGGTTTATTGGTTTAGGCCCTGAGTTTGATTATTTCTCATTGTCTACTCCTTTTGGGTGTGATTTCTTTTTGTCCTAGTTCTTCTATGTATGCTGTTAAGTTACTGGTATGAGATCTCTTTACTCACACACACACACACACACACACACACACATACATACACACACACACATATACATGTGTGTGTATGCGTTTAGCTCTTTCCTCTTAAAACTGCCTTGATTGTGACTTATATATTTTGTTATATTGTAAGGACCCAAGAAGAGGACCCCCAACTCAAGTCCCGATCAGCGCACACCCAAGGAGACATGAGAGACTGACTTGATGCAATGGCAAAAGGCAGTTTACTAACAAGGGCCCTTGGATCGAAACTCATCCCACGCAGGGGAGAGAATTTCGATGAAGACCCCAGGAAGTTTAGAACTTTTATAGGGGGAGGCACAAGGGGGAAGGGAAAAGCGGGAAATTCTGGCGCGGTTACATATGATTGGATATTTCAAACATCAGCACTTTGCGTAAGCAATCATTTTGACAGGCTGGATGACCCACTATTTTTGACCATGAAGCCTCAGACCTTCTAGGATAAACACCAGGTGGCCCATTACTCACTTGGCCATGTTTAGACTGGTCAAGATATGTTTTTGGTTGTTTCTATATTTCTGGTCACCTTGTCCCTAGAGGTGCTTGATATTTTTATTATGGCTTTTCTCAGCAAGCTCAGCAAGCCGTCCTGCGGTTTTTACCAAGTTGTTTTAATTTTTACTCTTACAATGTTGAGTATTCATTTTCATTCAACCCTAGAAAGCCTTTAATTTCTCAATTTCTGTCTTGACCTACTTTTCTTTTCTTTCTTTTTTTGTTTTTGTTTTTTGTTGTTTGTTTTGTTTTTCAAGTCAAGGTTTCTCTGTGTAACCCTTGCTGTTCAGGAACACACTCTGTAGACCAGGCTGCCCTCAAATTTACAGAGCTCTGCTTATCTCTCTGCCTCCCAAATGCTGAGATTAAAGGCATGTACTACCCACCACACCCGGGTTTTGACCCGTTTTTCTTTTCTTTTCTTTTTTTTTGTTTTTTCAAGACAGGATTTCTCTATGTAGCCCTGGCTGTCCTGGAGCTCACTCTGTAGACCAGGCTAGCCTCGAACTCAGAAATCCACCTGCCTCTGCCTCCCAAGTGCTGGGATTAAAGGCGTGTGCCACCACTGCCCAGCTTGACCAGTTTTTCATTCAGTAGTGAGTCTGAAAACTTTTTGTCTCTGTCCAGCTTGATATTCAGTATGCGTGTTCAATTTTGGAGAAAGTTTCACAAGGTGTTGAGAAGAAAGATATACTCTTTTGTGTTTGGGTAAAATGTTCTGTAAATACCTTAGGTTTATTTGGTTTATACCATTTATTAGTGCTAGCATTTCTTTCTCTGTTTAGTTTTTGTCTGGATGACCTTTCTACTGATGGTGAGAATGGAGTATTGAAGTCGCTCACTACTAGTGTGTGAGGGGTCAATATGTGATTTAAACTTTAGTAGCATTTCTTTTATGAACCTGGATGCCCTTGTGTTTCTGACATAGATATTAAGAATTGCAATGTCCTATTGTCGAAAATTGTAATCCCAGTCCATGGTTTCTCCTCTGCCTTTGACTATTTAGTTCCCTGAAAAAAAAAGACACATGCACACAACCTTTATATTTACAGTAAGCCTTAAACAACCTAAGAGCTGGGCAGATATCTACCCTATGTGCTATTAGAATCTTTCCTATCGATAACTCTGAGTTATTGTTATTACTTACTATGTTTCATCTGGGCTGCTCTTAACTCCAATTGGCCAGCCCTCAGAGCCACATTTTCATGACTCACCTAACCCATAGTGGCTTCTCTTTCCTTCTCACCTTCTTCTCCCTCCTATGTGGTTCTCCTCCAGTCCCCAAGCCCAGGACCCCTAAACCCTGCCTATGTCTCATCTGCCCAACTATTGGCTGTTGGCATCTTTTTTCACCAATCAAAAATAACTTGGGAGCAAGGTCACACAGTGTCACTTGGGTCTACCCACAGACTCTCTCATCTCTTGGACAACCTGGTCTCCTCTTAGGGATCCATTTAGAATACAAGCAGCATCAGGCCAACCAACTAAAATATCCTATTGGTGGATTTTTCTTTTGATGAGCATGTTGTGTCCTTCTCCATCTCTGCTGATTATTTTTGAAGTCTGTTTTGTCAGATACTAAGATGGCTGCACCAGCTTGCTTCATAGGTCCATTTCCTTGAAATATCTTTTCTACCCTTTTACCCTTAGGTGATGATTATTCTTGTTGTACAGGTGTGTTTCTTGGTGCAACAGAAGGATATATCCTGGTTTTTTTTTTTCATCCATACAGTTGGTCTGTCTTTTTATTGGGAAACAGACCATTTGTGTTGAGATATGTCAATAAGCAGTACTTGTTGATTCCTGTTACTTTGCTCGTGTGTGTGTGTGTGTGTGTGTGTGTGTGTGTGTGTGTGTTTTCCCACTTTTGATTTGCTGGTCTGGGATTACTTATTCCTTGTGTTTTCTTAGGTGTAGTTAAACCTCTTTAGGTTTGCTTTATAGCACCCTCTATGGGGCTGAATTTGTTGCTTTAATTTGGTTTTATCAAGGAATGTCTTATTATCACCATCTATTGTGATTGAGATTTTTGCTGGGAATAGGGTAGTCTAGTAGGCTGGCATCTGTGGTCTCTGAGAGTCTGTAGCACATCTGTCCAGGTCCTTCTGGATTCTAGAGTCTCTATTGAGAAGTCAAGTATTATTCTAATAGATCTGCCTTTATAAATTACTTGGTCTTTTTCCCTTGCAGCTTTTAATGTTATTTTTCTTTTCTGTATGTTTAGTGCCTTGATTATTATGTGCCAAGGGAACTTTCTTTTCTGGTCTGGTCTATTTGGTGGCCTTTATACTTCTGCTTTGATAGACATTCTCCTTCTGTAGGTTAGGAAATTTTACTAAAAATATTTTCAGTGCCTTTGACCTGGGTTTCTTTTCCTTCTATTCCTATTATTCTTAGATTTGTTTTTTTCATAGTGCCACCAGATTTCCTGGATGTCTTGTAACAGAATTTTTTCTTTCTTTTTTTAGATTGAACATTTTCTTTAGTATCTGTTTCTTTTAGTGTGTCTTCTGTACCTGAGATTTTCTCTTCCATATCTTGTATTCTGTTGATGAGACTTACCTCTTGAGGTTCCTGTTTGAGGTCCAGAATTTTTCATTTCCAGATTTCTCTCAGTTTGGGTTTTCTTTATTGATTCTGTTTTCACTTTCGGGTCTTGAACTGTTTTGTTCATTTCTTTCTACTGTTTGTGTTTTTATAAATTTCTTCAAGGGAATTTTTCATTTTCTCTTTAAGGAACTCTATCATATTCGTGAAGGCTCTTTTAAGTTCTTCTTCTGGTGCTTCAGGTATATTGCAATTCTCAGGGCATACTGTGGTAGGGTTGCTGGGCTCTAATGGAGACAGTGTCCTGGCTCTTACTGATTGTGTTTTTATGCTGGTGTCTAGGCATCATAATTTTTTTTTTTGGCTTTTCGAGATAGGCATCATAATTTTGAGAAGATCTTAATTCTAGGTGCTGATATCTGGTCTTGTCTATGTTGGGTGGGTGTTTTGTTCCTGGGTTTCTGTTGTCTCTGGTTCTTAGTAGAGTGTGATTGCTATCTGTGTTGCCTGGTAGGAAATTCTTCTGGGATCCTGATAGGCGTGGTTACGAGGGATTCCAGGTAAACTATGTTTCTAGATGTCAAGAGGTGACACTCAGCAATGTGGATGGGATAGGAGGGAGTAGGGCTGAGGGGTCTGCAAGAAGTGGGAAATCAGAGTTCCACAGGATCTACGTAGTCCTCGGGGAACGGGGACAGGAGAGGCCACAACAGGTGGTCTGCAGATCTAGGGCTGACACTGAGGGATTGGACTTGGAGGAATGGAGGGAGAGGTAAAGATCTGCAGTCAGCCTGCTTGCTCCCTGGCCTGAGTGGCTTGAGAGCCCCAGGGAGGGCCTGCTCGAGTTGGAGGCTGGGTGCAGCAGGTGACCTGCTAAGGGCTGGGGATAAAACTGTGGCACTGGGTTTGGGGGAACTGAGGGACAGGTGAAGATTTGGAATTTTGGAGTGTCCTGTGGGTTCCCAGAGGGTTCCTGCTTGGGCCTGGGGGCTAGAATAAAGCAAATTAGGAGGGGAAGATCTGTGTGATACTGAAAAACAGGCGTTGAATATAAAATGCAATGGAAGTTTTGCAATCAGTAACAAAAGTTGCAAATAAATAAATAAAAATAAATCTGTCTAACTTCTCCAAAATTTCTTGTTTTTAGGAAATACATTTTTAGAAAATGATTAAATAAGCATTTATAAATGGTCCTTGCATTATTGTTCATAATAACAGTCACAAAAATATAGACTTCCAGTAAGGGAGAACTGGCTAAATAAATGACAGTTTATTAAATATGGTAGCTTTCAATCAGTTTAACTGGGTAATTGAAGTAATTAAGTTAAAAAAGATTTATTTTGGTCTGCAATTTTGGAGTTTCTAGACATAATCAATTGATTTGGGCCTGTGGTGAGCCAGCACACAATGGCAAGAACACATGGTGGAGCAATGGTACTCAGCTCATGGACCAGAAGCAGAAGGGGAACAGAAAGGGCCAGAGCCCCACTCTCCCATTTAAGAACATGCTCAGAGTTCCAAACACTTCTCAACCAATCCCATCCTTTATAAGCTTGCCGCCTCCCACTAGTGCCACTCAGTGAACCAAGCGTTTAACACACAGGCCTTTGGGAAGTTATGTAAGATCCAAAATATAGCAGGGATATATGGAATTCTGATTTTCTTCCACAAATATAAAGTCAATGGTGAATATGTGAATAGACCCATTATCCACAGCTCAGCAGAAAAAAAATGTTATGGAATACTATGTATGTGAATATTGTATAATTCTGTTTAAAATTCTTGATGAATTTGAGTAATTTTGCATTCCTTTCAAGTGGTGGGGCCACATATTGTTTTTCTTAGTGTCCACTGGAATTTGGCAAATTTTCCAGGATAAACACATACTGTTTATTAATAAAAATGTTTTAATATAGATACAGACAAAATCAGTACTTTTATATTGCAGAAGGACAATTACAGGAATGATGATTAATGGTACGTTTGAGGAAATTGTTCCAAGTTCCAATCCAAACTCTCCACCTGGAGTAGAGAATGACAAGTTGTTCTCCAGTAAGAACTACATAGAAGACTTTTTTCCTATCAAGTGCTCATCATACTACTCGGGAGTGAAGGTGGAGCACCAAGGTAGGAATAATAAAATATTTCCAACTAATCCTGCTAATATACACAACTTCATGTCTGTAAGCTTTTGCTTAGTTGTATTATAAGTATCTTTACTTTATTAAGAGTATCTGCCCACATGATTGCAAGTCTGACTTTTTCCATGCTAAAGTTTCTATTTTGTGTTAATATGTTTTTCACAAGTGGATTTCTTTTAGTTTAAGTTTGCTGAAACTCAAAATAACCTATACAGATTTGATCCTGGTGTGTTCCAGCATGTTCCTATAATGTCGTCGGCTCTGGGTCCAGATCTTGTGATAACAGAAGTATTGCAGGAAATTAAGTTTTGGATTCAAAGTTATGCCTGTATGTTGTTTCTCAAAACACCCTAAAGATACTCAGTCTTACCCAATATATGTGAAAGCGAACCTCAAATCAGAGATTGAGTTGCAGTCATGTTAGGCCAAGAAAAATACACAAGATTTTAAGAAGTTATTGTCAGTATTAACTAAAATTGTGTTTTATCCACACTATTTTCCAGATCTTCTCTCTAGCTGGCCGAGTTCTTCAGATGTTGTTGAGAGCTGGCTTTCTTGTATTACAACGGCCCATTCTGTGTTTAATGACAACACTTGAAGGCCTGTTAAATAATCGTTCCTGCTTTTTCAGAAATGCTATAGCCAGGAGTACTGTAATCCTTAAATACAGCACCTTTAACTCCAGAGACAGGTGATCTCTGTGAGTTCAAGACCAGTCTGGTCTACACAGTGAGTTCCAGGATGGCCACGGCTACATAGAGGAAAAAAAAAAAAATTACTATAGCTAGGTTACTTTACTGCTGTTTTATATGATGTAGTTTGGGGAAAATTGTCATTGAGACTTAAGGGTAGATTATGGTTTTAGTTTTCTTTTATAATTTCTTTTTCTTGATTTATTATCAAAACTACTTGTAAAATTTTTTAGAGATGAAATATTTATTTATATTATGTTATATGTGTATATAGGGATATTTATTAAAAAATTGATAGGTTATACACATAAAGCTGTTATTATTCTTAGGTACCTGTAAGCCATTGATGAAAAAAATCAATTAACTAAGAGAAAATAATACTTATTTTCCATTTGTGTCTTGCATCATAGATATCACTGTATTATCTTTGTTATCTATTTTTTTGTAGTTATATATTGTCTTAGTTTGAGTTTTCATTAGAAAAGACACCGTGACCAAGGCACCTCTTATAAAGGAAACTGTTTAATTGGGGCTGGCTTACAGGTTGAGAGGTTCAGTCCATTATCATCATGGCAGGAAGCATGCCATGAGTTCTCCATTTTGATCCAAAAGCAGCCACAGGAGACTATCTTGTGCAGGTATCCAGGAGGAGGGTCTCTTCTACACTGGGCAGAGTGTTTCTGTTCTTTCACTGAGGTTAATCTTGGAGATAGAGCCGGGCAGTGGTGGCATACGCCTTTAATCCCAGCACTTGGGAGGCAGAGGCAGGTGGATTTCTGAGTTTGAGGCCAGCCTGATCTACAGAGTGAGTTCCAGGACAGCCAGTGCTACACAGAGAAACCCTGGCTTGAAAAACCAAAAAAAAAAAAAAAAAAAAAAAAAAGTTTAGGTTACTTTTCCTGGCTGGGGGTGGGGAATCGGTTGTCTTGCCTTTTATTTAATATTTAATTTGGGTTGTTGTTTTTGTTGTTGTTCAAGATCCTCAACAGTTTCCATTAAGAAATGATTGCTTTCATAATATATACACATATCTTAAGGAACTCACACTGCTTTCATCTGCTTAACTTGGGTTTCCTAAGTGGACAGGAGTCCACTCTTGTAAAATTTCCTGTCACCAAGCCTCTTTTTCCTGCTTCTTTCATAACTAACCACTTTGCATTTCCTGCTTATCATTTGTCTACCATAGAGTAATCCAGTGTGAGCACACATGCTTGCTGTGGAGTAAGAACTCCAGGCAATAAACAATCGCTGGACTTGTATAGGAAGGGACCGCCCCTTGTGAAACAGCCTTTGTCTAACAGCGTTGGTTGTGGAGACTTGCTGACCTCTAGTGGCTGCATCCAAAACGGTAGTTAACTTACAGGGAGTGAAAGGGTATAAGGATGCTTGGAAAACAAGACTGCGTAAGTGACATACGATGTCCCCCTGCAGTACAAATATCAGAATATGGCTTTATTTGGGATGACAGGCTGAGAGCTTGTGTTTTAAAGTGTAACAAGGAGATGGGCTATAAACCAATGCCGTTTCACTCTTAGTATAACTTTGTTGGTATTTGCAGAATGGGCGGATGGCATGAATAAACCACCCTTAATTTTCTCAGATAAGCCCTGAGATTGGCAGGAACTTAAAATTTTGATGGTCACCTGAGAGGCTACTTTGTATCTCAAGTTTTTCTTCGCTACCTGTATTTGGCACAGGCAAGGGATGCTCTCAGCTGCTTGTCTTCTGTAAGATATTGATTAGGTGCATGCATATCACTTATGTAGTCAGCTGTGAGAGACATCACTACCTGAAAACTGCATACTGTTCCTCTCCTAAAACCGACTGCCCCACTTAACTGACTTCTGTTCAGAACGAGAGATCTGTCCATTCTCCACACTCAAAGAGGCTTTCATGTTGGAGACGTTGGCTTTCTGAGTGCTTCTTTCTCTAAGCATGCATTTTCCTTTATCTCTTCACTGAGAAATTTATTGAAGAGGGGGTCCAGTTTAATGTTTCCATCCTAGACTTAGAAACTCATACAAATAGCCAAGATTCTAAAGTAACCCAAACATAGAAGGTTAGGGTAGAAAGGAAATTTTATGTTCACAGTTAATACTACCAGCAGTGTTTGTTTTTTTGTTTGTTTGTTTGTTTGTTTTTTCTTTTCAAGACAGGGTTTCTCTGTATAGCCCTGGCTGTCCTGGAACTCACTCTGTAGACCAGGCTGGCCTCAAACTCAGAAATCCGCCTGCCTCTGCCTCCCAAGTGCTGGGATTAAAGGCGTGCACCACCACTGCCCAGCTCAGTGGTGTTTTTAATATGTAAAATATATCATACCTTCCAAGTAGATGTTCCAGTATACAGTTTTCACTATAATTAACTGTGTATCAGCATTGTATGATTAACTTTATAATGATGAATTCTGTGATTTCATATGTATGCTTTCTAGATCATATCCATTCATTATATGTCCTTACAGATTAAATGATGCAGAGAACAGAAAACCAAACTCGGCCAGAGCCCAGTATTTTTATTTCTTCAAACTTTTGGTGATATTTTAAGGAAGAAAATTCTTCCCTCAATTGATTAAGCCAGTCTTTATTGATAAAGTATATGTCATTATAATGCAACTCTTTCAGAACATTTGTCTTTGTTTCCATGTGCTAAATAATACTATATTTTATTGAGATTTTCCTTTTGTCTGGGTACCACATTCTGTGTTTTATATACATAATATAGTAGAGAACTTAATGATTTCAGTGTGTTTGAAGAATCTGTTAATATTCCATGTCTAGATCTCTGGTACAACTATTACATTTTTTAATTCCTTTCTTTTCAGGATTGCTTATTGATGAAGAAATTATTTTTATGAATAAAGCAATGGAGAATCATCTACCAACTGTGGACAGCCTCTTGAGCAGACTAAAGCTCTATCTGGTGAAGGATCCGTTTTTAGATTTCAAAGAAGAGCTCTCTGGAAAGGATAATTTCACGTATGTAATTCTTGATACGTAGCTGCTTTTATACAAGAGAACATTCTTTGTACAGCCACAGGTTTAGATGCTGGGGGTAAGGGTTTTATTGCTTCATCTCATGAGATGGCTTTGCGTGTTTTGATTGGTAATGCTTGTTAAATTTTTTTGTAAGCATAAATTAATCTTGTTTGATTTTTGATTTAAGGGAGTGTTTCTCTGTTCAAGAACGTTCGGAACCTTTTGTGAGAGATTTCCATATGGCTGAGGAGACCTTTTGTAAGAAGAAACTAGTATGTGTCAATAGAATTTTAACACTTCCTTTCAGTAATGTATTTATAGAAATAAGTGGCCGGGCATTGGTGGCGCACGCCTTTAATCCCAGCACTTGGGAGGCAGAGGCAGAGGCAGGTGGATTTCTGAGCTCAGGGCCGGCCTGGTCTACAGAGTGAGTTCCAGGACAGCCAGGACTACACAGAGAAACAAAAAACAAAAAACAAAAAAAAAAAAAGAGAGAGAGAAAGCAAAGCTTTATAAATCTTAGTTTACTTTAACTGTTTACAACTATCATGTGAAAATTTTTGATACGAGGTTGAGTATGTGTCAATTATAGAGCCAAGTTTACTTCTAAATAATGAGTGTCAATCATAGCTGAGGTTGAAGTTGAATCTTACTGAGTTATGTCCTGATTTAATTGGCCTAGTGGGCCAATTAAATTACAGAGAATTTTCAAACTTCTTTTAGTAATTTTAATCAGTATACTTGGTATAGAAATTTAAGTAGTTAAGTTTAAAAATTATAAGCTAAATCCTATTAGAATTCTAATTTAAATATACATATAATGGTTTGTGGACAACTGAAACATTTTATATTTTGAGGATTTCTTAATACTTTTAGAGGATATATACACAAGGCAGTAAAGGCACTTCAAGGGTTTCCTTTCAGATAAAGTGTGAGCAGCTTGGTAAAGATATTAATTTGCTTATTGAATTCCTGACTTCATCCAGTCTCCCTTTTTTTGTTAATTCTCAGTAGTGCAATCTTACATGTTGAGGGATATTGTCTGTGAGGGTGAGAGAAATATACAGCCCATGGGGTATGGTAGACATGAACTCTATTTCCTCACATCACATGGCGTGCAGTAGAGATGAGCTCTATTCTGTCACACCTATTCAGCTTGTGCTACTTTTCTATCTCTCATTTTCTATGGTAATTCTTTTTCATTTATAATTTCTAAAATTTATTTTGTTATCCAAAAGAAGATATAAACATATTTAGAGATACTGTATGTCAGCAAGGTAATGGAAATTATTAAAAAGATAACTCAAGAAAGGCATTGCTTTGTCTCAAAAAAACAAAAAAAAAAAAAGAAAGAAAGAAAGAAAGGCATTGCTTGTAAAAGAAACCTATTTTTGACTCAAAAACCTCTATGTTTTGAAAAACTGTATAGCAGTATAAGACAGAATACAACTTAAGTTTAAATTTTAGTGTGCCATTTAAACAAACATATCCATTTAGGAATTAGATCTATTTACTTGGAAATATTCCATAATAATTTTTAAATGTTATATTATTTCAGCCATCAGTTTTTTCTTCTGGGTGTAAATCTTTGATATCTACAAATCTCAAACAAGAAATTCTCATTCTACCACCATCAAAACTGAAGGAGCCATTAAACTCGATACCGAAAATAATGGACTCTGAAGATGAAAGTGAACGTTTCAAAAGAGGTGAGAGTTCACTAGAAATGTGTTCCTTTTAAAACTACTTGTGCCAGACGTGGTGGTGCATGCCTTTAGTCTCAGCACTTGGGAGGCAGAGGCATGCAGATCTCTGTGAGTTCAAGTCTATTCTAGTCTACAAAGCAAGTTTTAGGATAGCCAGGGCAGTTGTACAGAGAAACCGTGTCTCAAAAAATAACAAAACAAAACAAAACAAAACAAAAAACCCCTACTTGTTATTGAGGTTCTTATTTACTAAAATACTTTAAAGAGATGTTCTGAGTTACCAGATGAAGTCTTAGGGTCATTGCCGTTAGACTCTTGTCCCATTATCACTTTTTTTCTGGTATTAGATTTTAAGTCAGGGCCTTTGTGTGCTAGGCAGATATTCTACCACAGAGCTACATTCCTGGGATCCAACTTAGATTTGATTATTCTGGAATTCAGTAAAATACAACCAACCATACAACATGTGGTCTTCCTGTGACCAGTCTCTTTCACTTACCATAATTTTTCAAACTTACTTATATTATAGGATGTATCAGTGCTTCATTGATTTTTACAACCAAATAATATCCCACTGTAGAGATGGGATGTTTTCTCACATTTTATTTACCCATGGTACATCTGTTGACAGACATTTAAATTATTTATATGCTTTAGTGTTATAAACTTGCTAAATATTTATTTAGAAGTTTTTGTGATTTTTATCATTTTTGATTTAACTTATTAATGGGTTTTATCCTATGCTTTTCCTAAAAATTTTTGGTTGGTCCTCCCCCGTCACCTCCAGTGCCCTGCCCTACTCCTGCTGTCATGTCACATGGGTTTCTTACCTTTTAAAATTTCCTTCCTCTAACTGTACTTTAATAATTCTTTTTTTAATTTTGTAATTATATTTATGTACAGAAAACTTATCAGTGTATATTTAGCCCAGTTTAGTGATGAGTTCTTCTAGACTTAGGACCCAGGACGTTGCCTTCCCAGTGGTGGCAGATCTCACAGTATCTGTCATTGTATTTGGTCCTAATAGCTTCCACCAGCTTGGCCAGAGCAACTTTGTCTTCCGAGTTAACCTGTGTGAAGGCAACAGCAGTGCATGTCTTCCTGTGGACCAGCCTGGTCTTTCCCTTGATGATACAATACGGCACCTCCATCTTTAGACACAGGGCAAGCAGGAAAACCAACAGCTCAATGAGTTCTACATCATGGGCAGTCACCACCAGCTGAGCCTTCTTGTTCTCCACCAAGGTGATGACTGCTTGAAGGACAAGTAACCGGTCTCTTAATTAGGATGTCCCCTTTGCCAGCAACTTTCTTCTCAATGAAGACCTTTGCTTCTATTGCTTTGTCCCTGGGATGTCCATGTGGGCAAGCTGTTTGATGGTCCAGGGCCTGGGTGAACTGATGAATGACAGGAAGTACTTTGAGCAGCTTAGAGAGAATGGCTCTTTACCCCTGAAGCCTGATGCTGTCAGGGCCGTTTTATGAAGTGGGTGAGATCTCTTTGGAGCTGGAAGAGCTGTTAAATGCCAAAGTTATTAAGACTTTTTTCAAACTGCCTTCCTGGTGGTGAAGCATATTTTTTTTTTGCTTCTTTTCAGTCTTCTTTCCTTTGGGCATCTTGCTTGGCTAGAGGAGAGGAAAGAAAATTGGCTCCAGTTTTATATTACAGGATTTGGTCCATTTCGAGTTAACTTTTATGCTGAATGAGAGAGATGGGCCTTGTTTCAATCTTGTGTTTATGGATATCCAGATTTCTCAGCTGATTTTAAAGAGGCTGGGGTATTTGTTTGTTTGTTTGTTTGTTTTTATGTATGTTTCAATGCTTTTGTCAAATAATGAGGTGGCTGTAGCTGTGTGGGTTTATTTCTAGTCCCCTGTCTCTTCTGCTAGCTGACATGTCCACACACATGCATTTCCTTTCCTCTCAGGATGTGTGTGAGGGGAGAATTGCTGCATCTTGGGAGCTCCATGCTTAACTTCCTGAGGAGCTGCCAGAATGTGTTCCTGAGTGCTTGCAATGTTTTTAGGGTTCTGATTACTAGCCTCCTCTTTAAAACTTGTTATCAGGCATTTGAAATACCTGGCCTAGTGTCCTTGAAGTGGTAGCTCATGAGAGTGGGATTTGACTTTCCTGGGTAGGTTTTCATGTACTTTATGGCCATTTATGTATTGTCTTTGGCTCTTTGGTTTGGATACTTTGCTTTTAATTTGGTTGTTTTTCTGTATGTGTGACTCAGGGTATTTCCAAATTTTTATCTTCAGTGAATAATGCTTCAGGGTACATGGATGTGTAGTTATTGCTCTGAGATAATGTTTGTGTTTGTTTTGGGTAGATATGCCAGCAGCAGACTTACCAGACTGTGTTTATACTAGCTCCATTTTGACTGTACTAATTCACATTTCTAGTCACAGTATATGAGGATTTTTGGATCATATATAAAATGAGGACATAACCACTCCAAGGTATGGCTGAGGAGAAGGTTTTTATTTTAGATATGAAGGAGAGAACAGCCAGAGGCATCTGAAAGAGTCCAGAGTAGGAAAAGAAAGTAGTAGACTGAACATGGCTAGCAGACTGAACTGGGCCATGGTGGTGGGGTGGAGAGTGAGAAAGGAGAGGGGAAAAGGAAGGGAGGGAGGGAGAGAGAGGGAGGGAGGGAAGGAGGGAGGAGAATGTGGAGAGACAGAGAGGAGAGTGGACAAAGACAGAGAGGACCAAGAGGTGGGTTATATAGGAATGAGAAGCTGGAGAAAAGAAGCCCTTGAGTGGAGTTCAGAGTAGAGGGCAGGGTGAGAAGAGCCAGAATGCCATCAGGGACTCTACCAGGTACTCATGATGCTCAGAGAGCCTGGAGGCCAGCGTGCATTCTCAGTATGCTCCTAGGCACCACAGTTAGCCATTGACTTGTTTCTTTTGGACCTGACAGACAGTTCATGAGTAGCATATTGAAACACAACAGACTAGTATAATTTTTTATCCTGAAAATTTATTGAATTTCTTTATTTCAGATTTTATTTTGTCAGAGCCTTGCATTTATGTACAATATCACAATATCTGCAAACAGACATGATTTGACTACCCCCTTTCCAGTTTGGATACCTTTTATTTCTCTTCATTGCCTCACTGTTCTATTGGAACTTTTAGTGCTGTGGTGGACAGAGATGGCGATAGCGGACATCCTGTTCTTTGTGTCTTAAGAAGCCTTTACATTTGAGGATCAGCTAGTTGTGTCTTCCTTCTGTGACTGTTGTTTAAATTCAGCTATATGCCACTAATGAGAGCTGATTTTTATTTATTTCACAGTAAGTTCTTGGCTTGGCTCAAAATTTACAAACTCTTTCACCCCTATATCAGGAATAAGTTGAAGTCTCTGTTAAGTGTTTTTAGTCTTAAGAGTTCTTCATGGACAGCACAGCAAACATAGTTCAGGAGTTAAAGATCTAGACAGAGTGTATAGAGAGAGTTTAGGGCTTCTCTGTTGCTCTCTCCTTTCTTAAAGTCACTTTCCAGCTGCTTTATTAATCATGGGCCTCAGGGCCAGTTACTTCCAGTTCTCTGGGTACTTTCTCCTTCTGACAGTCTAAAAACCCACCAGCTATAGGACTCATGGTCAACTTAATGAAAATATGTAGGGGAAAGAACTCTTCTAAATGTACATACTGATTATAAGATAAATAATAATTTTATAAGCAAAATAGAAAATCTGTGTTACACCCAAGGAATTAATGTGTATATAAGAGTTGTTTGTAAGAGTTGTGTGTTACAAAGTATGAAGTTAAAAATGAATAGTAAACGCCTTTAATCCCAGCACTTGGGAGGCAGAGGCAGGCGGATTTCTGAGTTCAAGGCCAGCCTGGTCTACAGAGTGAGTTCCAGGACAGCCAGGCTTACACAGAGAAACCCTGTCTCGAAAAACCAAAAAGGGGGAAAAAAAAAAAAGAATAGTAAGTAATAAGGGTGAGAGAGAGCCAGGTCAGTATGGAGTGCAACACAAGCAGGAAGACCTGAGTTTGACCCTCAGCACTCACTGAAGGCCAAACATGCATGTGCATGCCTGTGAGTCTAGTGCTGAGAGGACTGAGATGGGAGGGAGCCTGGGGCTTGCTAGCCTGTCTGCCTAAGTCAAATCAGTGAGCTGGGGGTTCAGTGAGAGACTGTGTCTGAAAAATAATGTAGAAGGTGACTGAGGAAGATCCCCAACATTGACCGCTAGTTTCTACACGCACATATGTGCAGGCACATGCACATACATAGACAGAAACATGTACATAGTAGCAACAATAATAAAGTCATAGGCACATTATGCCAGGCAACTGGCAAAAGAAATAACCATTAACACAGTGCCAGTAGGTGTGATTCAGTGGCAGAGTGCCCAGCATACCTAAGGCTTGGTTTTAATCTGCAGAACCACAAGTAGAATTCTACCTCAGTAGAGTAACAAGTCAGCATTTATGGCTGGAAGATTAGGATTTTCAAAGTGTTCATGTTCTTACCTACCCCATTTTAGCTTTCAATCATTTTGCTGATTTTTGCATTTTTATATTTTTTGGTGGTTTTAATTGATAGATGAAGAGTGAAGGGAATATGCATTGGACAGTAGATATTACCTATTATGTCAGCTTTTTTTTCAGAATATACATGACTTTAATGGTACTTTGTTGATAGAGTTTCTTCTATTTCCTTTCAGATCTTACTTCCAAGCGAGAATTTGATACTGAGGATATAAAATGCAACTCCACAGAAAACTTAACTCTTGCAAGCCTATGTGAACCAGAGTGCAGTGAGCCAGGTAGAGAGTTCGCCTGTCATTGACTCCGCAGGGGTTACCTATAGGATGCAGACGCACACTACACTTGCATTTACAGTCTACTGTGAATCAATCGGTCTTTGCGTTCAAAACTCCATCCTTATGATCCTTCTTGTCATCTCTCCTTTTCTGCCCTTTATATTTGCTCTATGAGAATATTGTCAGCAACAAAGGTGGGTCACATGCACAGTAGAGTTATATTTGAGAGGATGAGTGTAGGAAATAATGGTAAAATTAAAATGCAAATCTTGGGGCTTGGTAGGTGGGTTGGTCAGTAAAGTGTTTGCCACAGAAGAATGAGTACCTAGGTGCCATCCCCTGTAGCCAGCCTAGGTTCAGTGACAGATCTGGCACCAAAATATATGGAGGAGTAAGGATGTAAGACTTCTGGTCTCCACCCTTGTGTGCATGCATATATACCCTTACCCACACATAGTCTTAAATTATAGCTGACTATTTTTCAGGCCCATTCTGTTAATTTATAATTCTGACAAGGACATTTAGAGTCCTGACTCACTGAATTATTCTTCCATTTCCCTAATATCATCAACATTTACTATGGAAATAAAATAGTGCTGTCTCCTAAATGCTGACAGCATAAGCCTACAGGATTAAAACTCTCCTTATACACAAAGCTCTTAGGATTTATCTTACATAGCAAGCTCAGTAAAGCTCAGTCATCACAGTAGTTTTTTAAAGTCACCACTGTTGCATTGAAATACCAAGTGATAAATTTGTGTGTATGTGTTTATGATGTGTACACTTACACACACACACACACACACACACACACACACACACACATATAATAAATTTAGGACTGCTATTTTGTATCTCAAGGAATCTAAATTTCTTATGTTGTGTATGTATCCTATGTATGCACCCGTATATATTAGTGGAAGCCAGAGGTCAACCTCAGGCATTGTTCCTCAGGAGCCTTCCACTTTGTTTTCTGAGATAGGATCTCTCCCTGGAACTCTGGGCTCATGGATAAAGGGTAGGTTGGGATTTCAAGAGCATGCCCTCATGCCCAGCTTTTATATGGGCTCTGGGACTGAACTAAGGTTCTGATGCTTTACTAATTGAGCTGTCTCCCTAGCCCCACCTCCAAATCATACTGACATGTTTTATCTTCTTACTGACATATTTTGTTGCCACATCAAAAGCTACATAAACAGCACAAATTGAATTTTGTGACAAAAAGGGGGAGGGGACACAAAGTAGGGATGGGGGTGTGGATCTGTGAGGAGTTAGGGAAAAAGGTGGATATGATAAAACACACTGTATTAAATTCTAATACAAAAACTTTGTTGCAATAAATTGACCAAACTAAATAATTATTTACAAGAGCTATAAATCTTATCTTATACAGTATAATATAACTTTAATTTCCATATATCTCAGGAGAACTAGAAATGCCACCAACCCATCTAAGCTTACCAAGGCAGCGTTCTTCAGCGAGTTCAGTATACGCAGGATTTCACACATTCCCGTTTTCTGCTGCATGTCAAATGTAAGTACGGATTATATCTAGAACTAAAGTTCAGGACAAGCAGTTTTCAATGAAATATCTCCATTTAAAGACAGCTTCTAAGAAATTCTTTTGAAAAAATGTGAGACTATATAATGTGTATTATAAGCAGATGGAGAGAGGATGTGAATATATATCCACACATATGTGGTTTTTCATAGACTATTTATTGTTAGACAGTGATACAAGAAACACACATATGGCTGACTTTGCCTAGAAAGGAACTAGGTAATATGGCAATATGGTAGGATATTTTTTCTCAATATAATCTTTTAGAGTAACTTTTAGAATTTTGAATGTGATATCACTATTAAAAGTATTACTACAAAAGTTATCATTAATATTGCTTATTAAAAGTAAATAAATTAAAGGTTTTAAGGTCCTGACACAGGAATAAAATGATTAGGAAATTGCCTCTGAACAGTTGCCAATGGCACTCACTGCCATGTAAGGCACGTTGTGTGGATTAGTTCCATAACAAATACCACAGACTGGATGGCATGAACAATAAGTCTTATTTTCTGATAGTCCCAGAAGCTACTGAATAAAGCGTTTGCTGTGTTGGTTTTGGTCTTGTAGGATTAAAAAGTACTCTAATAACTTCCTTTACCTAATTATTTCTTTATTAAAAGATTTTATCTCCAAACACAGTCATTTTCTCATATTCTGAAATTAAGGTTTCAAGATATGAATTTGGAAAGTCACAGTGCACCCCAGAATAAGTGGTTTAAAGCTCTGCATTAAAGTTACCAGGCTCCATCACTTGGTCTTAGTTGGTTTGCGCTTCAGTCTGTTTCTCTGTAATGCTGAGTATCTACTTGTGGGCAGGAGTAGGTAAGGTTCCAGAACACTGTACTCATCAGCTTATTTCCCAGAGCAGCCCAGGAAATCCTAATCCATTTCTATCAGGGTATGTCCTTTGACCTTGCTTACCTTTGTCATTATTGCCCCAATATTGACAATACCAGATCTATAGAAGTAGGATTGATTCCTAAATCTGTTCAATACCCATTGTTATTGCACAGAATTGTCTGTGGTGTCAGAATTGATACTACAAGGCATTTAAATCACCATGTTTTAGTTTGACCAAAAATTGTATATTTTTTGTTTTGTTTTTGAGACAAAGTTTCTCTATGTAGATTGTCTTACTTAGGGTTTTACTGCTGTGAACAGACACCATGACCAAGGCAAGTCTTATAAAGGACATGATTTAATTGGGGCTGGCATATGGATTCAGAGGTTCAATCCATTATCAAGGTGGGAGCCTGATATCATCTAGGCAGTCATGGTGCAGACAGCTGAGAGTTCTGTATCTTCATCTGAAGGCTGCTGGTGGAAGACTGACTTCCAAGCAGCTAGGATGAGGGTCTTAAAGCCCACACCCATAGTGATACACCTACTCCAACAGGACCACACCTTCTAGTAGTGCCACTCCCTGGGCCAAGCATATACAAACCATCACATAGACCAGGCTGGCATCAAACTCAGCCACCTGCCTCTGCCTTCCAAGTGCTGGGATTAAAGGCCAAAATGGCCTATCTTAGTAAGCCAGCATGCATGACTGCTGACAGAGTCTGAGGTAGCTTTGGATGCTGTCTTTTATTATGTAGCATACATAAATGTGGTGTTTTCCAAGATGTTAGTCTATTATCTTGGAATAAAGCCACTCAATTTTGCTTCGTATTCAAGTCACAAGACTAGAAACTTAGTCAGTACAGTCTTCATTTCCACACAAACTGGAACTTAATGTGTCCTAAATCACACACCTCCAGGAGAATTACAGGCATGCCTGCAAGGTCCTTATGAATGAGTCCTAGACTGCTCTTGCTGAGCAGGCTGCTGTAGGGTAGCTTCAGGTAGTTGCACCCAAGGACTCAGAACTCATCACAGGTTCTGTACACATCTTTAATGGTCTGTCTGGTGTCTAAATGAGACACAGAGGAGCCTGTGCTGAGTGCCCTAAGTATATCTTCACATTCTGTTTAAGTAGTATTTGCATTTGTGGTGCAGTTTTATGCTATGTAAAACTCAACCATGAGCATGGCATGTGTGTAGCATGGATGAGCTCTGGAAAAACATGGCATTCGAATGCAGTCACATGTGCTTTAATACTTTAGTCCCTCTGCTAAAGAGGAAGGTTTTTATTTGCAGGACACAATTAGTCTTTATTAGGCCCTTTTACTCTCTTATTTACTCTGTATATCCTAATCTGTCTGAGGAGGCAGGTTGGCAATCAGAAACAGAAGTCAGCATACATTTGCATAATCTTAAATTTCAGTTAGCATTCAAATATTAACCATAATAACTCTTTTTAATTTTTTATTTTTTTAATATGCATTGGTGTTTTTTTGCTTGCAAGTATGTCTGTGTGAGGGTGTTGGATCCTGGATTTATAGACAGTTGTGAGCTGCCATGTGGGTGCTGGGAATTGAACCTGGGTCCTCTGGAAGAGCAGTCAGTGCTCCAAACCTCTAAACTATGTCTCCGTCACCTGTAGTAGCTCTTTAATCTATTTTCTGTTTAATGTTGTAACTCAAATTGCTAATGAGAATTTATGAAACAAGTCTTCTTGCCTGGTGCATTATGGTTTGGCAGTTAGAACAGAATGCCTTTTAAAACAGTTAATGGACCTAGAGTCATTCAAAACAACTGAAAGTTACACATCACATCAAGAGATAAGTCATTTCCATCTGGCTTCCATGACTAACATCTTTAAAATTCCCATTTAAAAAAACGTTTTTAAGTCTAAATATTGGGATTATTGCTGTAATCCCAGCATTTGGTCGTTTGAGCAGTAAAGTCATGCATTTCAGACCAACCTAGGCTACATGAGTTACCTGTGTTTTAAAAAAATGTGCCTTAATTATAAAGCTTAAGAAAATGTTAAGATTTTTTTGTGGAGGCGAAGGGGAGGCTTATTTAACTCACAGTGTCATATGACAGATCATCATCAAGAGTAGTGAGGGCAGAAACGGGAGGCAGGAGCTGATGCAGAGGCCGTGAAGAGGTGCTGCTCACTGGCTTGCTCAGCCAGCTTTCTTATAGAACCTAGGACCACCAGCCCAGGCCCATCCACAATGGGCTGGGCCCTTTCTCCTTCAATCACTAATTTTAAAAATGCCCTACAACCTTGTCTGTATCATGGAGGCAATTTCTCCACTCAAGCAAGGCAGGAACCAGGAGGCAGGAGCTGATGCACAGGCCATGGAGGGGTGCTGCTTACTGCCTTGCTTCCTGTAGCTTGTTATAGAACCCAGGACCACCAGCCCAGGGATGGCACCACCCACAATGGGCTGCCCTCTACCCCCATCAGTCATTAATTTTAAAATGTCTTACAGGCTTGCCTAATGCTCCATTTTTTTTAAAAAAAATTATTTTATGTATATGAGTATACTGTACCTGTCTTTAGACACACCAGTAGAGGGCATCAGATCCCATTACAGATGATTGTGAGTCACCATGTGGTTGCTGGGAATTGAACTCAGATCCTCTGGAAGAGCAGTCAGTGCTCTTAACCACTGAGCCATCTCTCCAGCCCCTCTAAAGCCCCATCTTAAGGAAATATTCTCTTAATTGAGGTTCCCAGTCCTCAGATGTCTTTAACCTGTGTTAAGTTGACAACAGGATTGCTCTGTCTTATGTTTGCTCCTCTCATTGCCTCTGATATTCCTTAGTAGATGTTCCATACGCCTGGCAACTCCAGCATCCCAAGGTTTTCACTACAGCTTCACGCTCACTGATCATGTGCTCAGAGGCTCCATGAAGGAAATCCTGTTTGTTACACATGACCTGGCCTTCCAGGTCTTCTTTTAAAACTGTGGGTTGAAGTCTGCATGAAACCATAAGTTTTGTACTCCGTATGCCTGGAGATCCAGCATCATGTAAAGATGCCAATGTCTGCTGCCAGTTAAAGCATAGTTGGGCCTTCTAACAACATGGCTCTAGCCGTGCCTGGTAACCAGGAACTTGAACTAATGAAACCATTTCCCTTGATGGCCCTGTGGGAGCAAGGTGCCCCGTCACTCACTTCTCAAAGGGAAGTCTGTCAGATGAGTTTTACACCTTAGAGCCTGTTATATGGATCCGATTCCTGAGATGCCACAGGTATTTTTCTTACGGGAATGGTGCAAAGTGCTTTGCTTCTCTTCAGTGCTGCTGATCCCTATAACAGCCCCATCTTCATTATCTAGAAATTTAACCCTTTTCTAGCCAAAGTGCATGTTTTTTCCATCCTCCTACTCTGCTTTTTAATCCCAAATTTCACTGTAAACCTGGTTACAAGTAGCTACCAGTGATCAACCATTGTCATGGCTACAGCCGGATATCTGACTGAAACAGCTTAAGTGAGGAAGGATTTACCTTATTTCAGGTTTCAAGGGTTTGTTTAGTCCATCCTTTCTTGGCCCGTGTGCTACCATCATTATAGAGGTAGGAGCATACGGCAAAGAACAGCTCTTCAGTCCATGGTTGTCAGAGAAGCAGAGACAGGGAAGCTAAAGCTCATTTGCTTTCTCGTTCTCTCCTTTTGTCCTTTCCTTTGATCCCAGCCATGGGATTGTACCACCCACACAGCCCTTAGTTGATGGAAATGCCCTCACTGATATACCCTGGCTGTACACACTCACTGTGCCTCACTGATATACCCTGGCTGTACACACTCACTGTGCCTCACTGATCTCTTAGGTGGTTCTGAGCCCAATCACATTAATGGTAAAGATTGAACATCACAACTTTTATGCAAACAGGATTGAGAAATTTATTAATAAAAAAATCTTTTTTTCTTTTGTTTTTTTCAAGGTTTCCCCATGCAGCCTTGGCTGTCCTGGAAATCACTCTGTAGACCAGGCTGACCTTGAACTAGGAGATCCGCCTGCCTCTGCCTCCTGAGTGCTGGGTTTAAAGGTGTGTGCCAATATTACCCAGCTCATGCCAGATCTTTAAGAGAAGGAAAAGGTATTCAAAATTTAATTTATTCAGATCTACTTCAGTTTATACATTTACAAGGTAAAGTTTATTTTTACTTGCATTTACATGTAAAAATCTTGAAAAAGTACGTTTCCTAAAATTTGGTTATACAAAACAGCCAATACTATTAATGAATTAAACTGTGATTCTTCTTTTACAGTAATTTGCTTAGCTCTGGAGAATCAGCTAATAAATATTGTATGTTGTGGCAACTGGGAAGCTGCAGAAACTCTTGGGTGTCATTCTTGCTTACAGGTACAGAATGCTTGCTACTGAGTGGCAAATAGAATGAAAAGAGTACAGATGTGACCATAACACAGAATATGTAACGTCACACCAAGTCCAGTTGTCTTTTAGAGACTCATTATATAAACAAGGTCTCAGTCTTGCTGATTTTCTCATAGTTCTTATCTATGAAAGAGAAAACAGACGATCTAACAATATACTTATTAATGTATATATGTAATACTTTGTATTTCTTAGTCTGTTCTAGTAATGTGAAAAGTAATGTTAAGGTTTTCCATTTTTCAAGCTTTCTAAGAAGGATGATTTAAAGCCTTTAACAAAATCCATTTGTAATTAAATGACCTAATTTTGAGTTGAATAAACCCTTCCAAGACACTCTCTTTATACAATGAGAACAATAATGATGATATATATTTTCTAAAAAGTATATCTATACAAAGACATATACAAGCCAGGTGGTGGTGGCGGCATATGCCTTTAATCTCAGCACTTGGGACAAAGAGGCAGACAAATTTCTGTGAGGTTGAGGCCAGCCTGGTCTACAGAGCAAGTCTAGGACAGCCAGCTATGGTCTTGAGCTGTTAATTCTCCTGCCTTCAGGCACAGATACTCATTTTCTTGTCTGTGATAATGAATCAGTGATTAAATATTTTCTTCTAAATATACTCAGTTCTTTGTTTACTAGTCATAAATTAATAAAACTACTAAAATAATATCTACCTCATAGGGTTCTTCCATGGATTACTTAGAAATGATGCACAGAAAATATTTAGTACAATGTTATGTTTTTGGTAATTGCTAACATTAATACTAATACTTAACTGTTTTAGTTATTATTAGTGTTGTAAATAAAAGCATCATTTCAAAGTTATATTTTTAAAATTTATACTATTAATTTTGAGTGGAGCCTATAACGCAGACAGTAATGTTAAGTAATTGTGCTACTCCATTTCTTCTGTATGTTATGATTTCACCTATTTAGGCTAAAAGTGCCGACATAGTAATATCTGTACTACGATGCCTAAGATGACATCACCCTAAAATCTGGGCAATTATGTCTTGTTTAGGCTTGCTATAGTGAGTTAGAATTTATAATTTAATAAATCTTCTGTTCTTCCAAATCTTATCAAGTATATTAGTTAAGTAATTTTTATAAACAATCAAAATGCAATTTCTTTTACTACTAAATTTGTAGGGATTTTTAACTTCTTAGTAGTCCCAAAGATTAAATAAATTCTCTGAGGGCTGGGGAAGTACTTTAGTTGATAGAGCTGGGTTCAGCCCCCAGCACTGCATGAACTGGGTATGTTGCACACACCTGTAGATACCAGAGCTCTGAAGGTGTAGGCAGGGGGTCAGTGCTCAGTCATTCACAGCCACATTGAAAGTTCGGGACAGCCTGTGCTGTAGGAAACTCTGCCTCAAAGGAAAAAAAAAAAGAGAAGAAGAAAAAAAATTTATTTATGTGATTTCTATTGTTAAACTGTTAAACTAATGTGGATTTATACAAATATTAAAACTTTGAGAACAATAAACCAGATATAACTTGGAATTTCACCATTTCCTACTGTGTGAAATATATTTCATTAAGAAAGTCCAATCTGAGTCTGCTTATTGTTTTTCATTAATTTTCCCTGTGTTTTTTTGTTTTCAAGTTCCAAGACTTCAAGAGCCCAGCAGTCAGTATTCACTCGCAGATCTGAGGAGCATCTTTTCTATCAAAGGAGACAGCCTTGTGATTAACCCTGCAAAAGTAAAGGGGTGGAGACAGGCAAGACTAAATCCAGTAATGGCCGAAACTTTGGAGCATCTGAAGGCGTATTTGTGTCATAATGGTCTGTCTTCTCAGGATACTAAGCTGGAGATCTTTCTGCCTACAAGAGTACTTCAGCTGGAGTGTAAGTGTAGAATAGAAAGTGAACTTGTGTGACCACTCATGTGAGATGGCCAATACTTGGTTTCTCCTCGGTGATTAGGAAACTGGTAACTAAGGCTTAACATTCCCAGTATGCCTCCGTTCTGCCAGCTTATGACTTTAGACCTTCCTGGGCTCTACTTTCTTAGAAAAAAATATGGCAGTTTTATTAACTAACCCTAAAATCCTATTCTGCCTAACATTTTATACTTACTTTAAAATTTTCTAGCCATTTCAATAATAGATATATGTGCATACTTTAAAAATTAGTTTCTACAATAAGTAGTAAGTTTCTGTTGTAAAGGATTTGAAAAGCTTAGTTTGAGAAAAGCAGTTTGTTATTGAAAGTAAATAGAAGTGAACTTTAAGTACTACCTAGATATTACCTAAATATTTTAAAAGTGAGCTTTAGGTATTATCATCATTTGGAAACTGGCCTAAGGAGATAAGGAATCGAGACTCGGATTAGCACAGTGTTCTGGAAGAATGAAGGCTCAGAGAATGGGAGGAAGAAGGATAGAGTACAGCAAACACATGGGAGTCCATTCCAGTCTTAAAGGATTCATGGTTCAATAAGGGCGTTGGAGGACCAGCCCTCATCAGAGGAAGTCTCTTTGACCATTACAGAACCCCACTGCTGTGCAAAGAGGACAGGTGACTGCATGGTAGGTGCCCAGTCCCAACCAGCTCACCTAAGATGTCTAAGCCTCAGGGATCACAGTGGGAGGGCATGGGACATGACAGAGATCATATAAGAACCAGAGAAACAAGAAGTTTTCTGTGAGACTCTAACTCCAAGAAACCTGAGAGAAACTGTCCATGAAGTATTATCAACATGGCTGCTTAAACAAGACCTGAAAAAGGATGACAGCAGTAGCATGCTAACACGGAAGGAGGAGTCTTCTGGGGCCTCAACCCTGCACAGAGAACTCAGGAACTAAGGAGTGCTGGAGGCAAGAGAAACAGGGAAGAGCTTCTTCCCCCAGCTGGTTCTACAATACCAAGTGGTCAGCCATGCAATCATATACACAGATGTAAAATTATATGGACTGAGAAGATTGTATCTATGTACTTAGAGGGGGATAATGATGTAATTGCATTTTAATTTCAAAAATAAAAATAATAGAAGAGTTTAAGACATAATGTAAGAAAAATAAACAGAAGAAAACTTTTATAGGGTCTTCAAATGTCTATGGGGGCTTCAAATGTCATGTATATCTAGGACTGTATGAAGTATCAGAAGCAGCAAATTTGAGGTTAGAAGAAACCATTCTTACTCCACTAGAATTATTACAGTAGTTTAATTGAAGAAGCTACTAGTCAGGCAGTGGTGGTGAATGCATTTAATCCCAGCACACAGGAGGCAGAGGCAGGTGGATCTGTATGAATCTGAGGCCAGTCTGGTCTACAGAGCAAGTTGCGGGACAGCCAGGGCTACACAGAGAAACCCTGTCTCAAAACAACAACAACCAAAAGAAGCAATACCTGTTTATAGACCCCATAGCCAAGTTGTTAGAGTAGGGATGTCTAGAAAAATAACTATAGATGAGAATAGTCAGGAAAGCAAAATAAATTAGCAGTTTCTAATTATTTGAGAAGAAGATTGTCTCCAAAAAGCTTCAGGGTTTGCAAATTGTCAACACTGGAAAAGCCATGTTCACCTCTGTGTTCATTCTTGACTTTCAAAGAGCTTCAGATTCTTTCTTAACAATTCTTAAAATGTGGAAGACCTTAGACACTCCTCTGTGGGCTGCTTATTGTTGGTACCCAACAGACTGGCCTCACATTCTCATATGGCAGTAACTAGCCGGGCCTCTCATTAGTTCCCACTTTAAACAGATTGTTCACTCAAGGCTTACTCAGGACGTAGTGCTCACAGGCTGAGGACAGGCGTTAATCGTTCTTAAGCTTCTCTCTTAAATGTGGCATAGTCAGGGAAAAGAAAAATGTTTCCTGTTTCAGTATTTCTAAGAAAAGTAAAGACAGACAAAAATGAGGGGTCTAAGGATGTAGCTCAGTTGAACAGCATTTGCCTGGATTTCACGAAGGCCTGAAGTGGATCTCCAGGCCTCATAGCACTGGAGATGCTGGCTCATTCTTATGATCATAGCACCTAGCAAGTAGAGGCAGGTGGATCGAAAGTTCAAGACTACCCTCAAGTATATAGCAAATTTGAGGCCACCTTAGACTGTATGAAACCCTGTTCTCAACCACAAAAATCCTCATAGACCAAATTTTGAAGAAATAACGCACATTTTTTTCTTTTTAAAGATTATTGTTAAACACTAACCATATATTTCATGTGGTTAGATTATTTAGTTGCTCTTGTAGCCATTTTTTTCCAAATCAACCTTATGATACACAATTTATGTACAGTCAACTGTACTCATCCCTCCATGCAGCCGCAGGGAAGCCCTCAGTGGTATTAGATGGTTGGGGAGGAGTGCCCACACCCACCTAAGTAACTCTCACCTAGGCTTTGTAAAGAAGCCCAAGAAATGTATTGGCTCCTTCAACTGAACTTTGGTGTAATTATGCCTCTGTTGGGACCTCAGCAGAAGGAGTAGACATTGTTTTATGTCTCCTTGGCGGGCTGGATTTTAGCTATACTTGTATTGCTGGATGCATCATGACAAATGTATATACCTATATGGCCACCACAGCTTGGAGAATATTTCCATCACAGAAAGTTCTCTTTCAGTCATTCTCCCTCTGCATTACTCCTTTCTGCAGCTTTCCCCTCAATCCTCAGCAAGCCCTGTTCATTTATAGACTCGTGTAGTGTGGACTCTTTAGTGCCTGGATTCTTCAGCCCACCGTAGCATTTGTGAGATTCATCTGTGCTATGTGTAACACTAGTCTGTTTATTTTACTGATAAATATTTTGTTTTATGTACTTAACCAGAGTGTGATCGTCTTCCCAGGATTTATTCTCCAATTGTTTTAATATTATGAGTAAAACTTCTGTGAGTGTTTTTATTCAAGTCTTCTTATGGACATGATAGTATTTTTCTTGAGAGAATATACAGAAGTAAAATTGTTTATTGTTATTATTGGTGTTTTAGGTGTATATTTGATTTTATAAGAAATTATTAAATTGTTTTCCAAAAATCATTTTTCATACCCACCAGCGATGTGGGAATTTCAGTTACTCTGTATCCTTATCAACATGGTAGCAGCTATCCTAATGGGCATGTGTAATACCCGTTATGGCTTTATTCTACATTTCCCCAGTGCCTAATAGTCATGAGTATCTTTACATACTTGGTGACCAGACTTACAGTAATAGAATTTACCATCCAAATTAAATTTAAATTACACACACAATTTCAGAACACTTAATAACTCCTTCCCTCAAATCCCATAGCAGTCGCTCTCTGTTTTGCCCAGCTGTAGAATAACTAACTTGTACTCTGTCTCTATGAAATTGTCTCTCTTAAGTATTCTATACAAATGAAAACTATAAGTCTATTGTGACTGACTTACTTTATTTACCATCATGAGTCATCTATTTTGTAGGGTGTGTGATATTCATATTTATTTATTTATTTGTGTAATGTGTATATGTGCTGTGTCTTCACACACACCAGATGAGAGAATCAGATCTCATTACAGATGGTCATGAGCCACCATGGAGGTGCTGGGAATTGAACTCAGGACCTCTTGAACAGCAGTCAGTGCTCTTAACCACTGAGCCATCTTTCCAGCCCCATGATGTTCAAATCTTTTGCCAACTTTTTAATTAAGTTTCTTTTAAAATATTAATTGATAAGAATTTTAAAATATATTTTGTATTTAGTCCTTTCTCGAAGGCTATGACTCATTATAACCTATTAGCAACAGTGCTTTACTGGAATTCCTTCATTGCCTGGCAACTGAACTCCTAGTATTAAAAATAAGAGATGGGGGACTGGAGAGATGGCTCAGAAGTTAAGAGGATCTGGGTTCAATCCCCAAAGGATCTTCCAGAGGATCTGGGTTCAATTCCCAGCACCCACATGTCTGCTCAAAACTATAACTACAGTTGCAGGGGATATGACACCCTCACACAGACATACTTACAGGCAAAACACCAATGCACATGAAATAAAAATAAATAATTAAAAAAAGAAAACATGTACTATTAATTTTAAACAAGAAGGAAGCCCTCAATATCTTTTTTTCATACGTTTCTCCTTACAAAGAGACTTGGGAAGAATTTAGGGCTAAATAAATGCTGCCTCAAACCAGGCAAGATAAAACATAGATCATTGCATTAAAACCTCTAAAAAGTAAGTTTATCTGCTTTTGTGAACTGGGAGATGAAAGCAAGGAGTCTTATTTAAGAAGGTCCAGCGGATCTGTTCTGCATTTACTTAGCTGTTATCAGAAGCAATTCATTTGGAGATCAGATAGACTGACAGGACAAACAGGGGATCACCACTGCCTTCAGGCAGCCCAACGCTTGCCAGAACTGCTTCCCAGTGCTGGCACTGATACTGGGTCTAGTCTATTACTCTTCCCTCCTCATGCCGGCATCATGACTACTAGAAAAGGAACTTAATTAAATAAACCAAAATAACACTTCTTATATTTTTCCATACTCTTGTAGAATATATAAGAAGCAAACCTCGAAAGTTTTAATCATGTACATTTTCTTTACCTATACTTCATTTTTTATGCTTTACTTTCCCTTCATATTTCTCTCTTTATTTCCTCTCTGCCCACCCTCTTCCTCCCTCTCCCCCTCCTCATCTCTCTTTAATCTGGGGATTGAATTCACACTAGAGCATAAAGCAATGTTCTATCACTGAGCATCATCCACAGCCCAGAAAACTTTCTCATTAAGGAGATGGGAACATCATTCATGGCACAGGAGACCTTTTGTAATTTTGTACAAGATGTAAATTATTTAACTTTCATATGCTATAAATAAGCTTACTTAAGAAGACGTACTGAAGGATGAAACTGCGTAATTCAATTGAACTAGATTTCCAAGTCATTGCAGAATTATCTTTGTCATGTGTGTGCATAAATTATGGATCTACTATTATAAAATGATTTTTAGATAAAATAACCAATCTAAACAAAATTAAACAATAAAAAACAAAAAATAAATAATTTTTTAAAAAAGAAAAAGAGATGGTCAGATGGTAGTGGTGCTCACCTTTGATCCCAGCACTCAGGAGGCAGTTGCAGGTGGATCTCTGTGAGTTTAAGACCAGCCTGGTCTACAGAGTGCCAGGATAACCAGGGCTACACAGTGAAGCCCTATCTCAGGGGGTAGGGGAGTAGCGGGGACGAGGAGATGGTTGCTGAGTGGTGGTCATGCATACCTTTAATCCCAACACTTGGGAAGCAGGGACAGGCTGATCTTGGAAGGCAGAGGCCAGCCTGGTCTAAAAAAGAGTTCCAGGACTGTTTGAACCCTGTCTTAAAACAATCAAAACAAAAAAGCAAAAAATGAAAGAAACAGGAAGGAAGGAAGGAAGGAAGGAAGGAAGGAAGGAAGGAAGGAAGG
>NW_021604782.1:8876160-8905428 GCF_004785775.1 Grammomys surdaster | reverse complement strand
GAAGGAAGGAAGGAAGGAAGGAAGGAAGGAAGGAAGGAAGGAAGGAAAGAAAGAGATGGTAAACTTTTATGTTTTTTTAAGCTTATTTTATTTAGAACCAAAAATAGATTTTCTAAACAGTAAACAAACTACCTCAAAGGACCAAATTATGTTAACAGGGAATTAAACTAAAGGTATTCACTTAGGCACAGAAGTAATTTTGGAATCTTATTTTCTTATTTCCAGCCTGGCTAGAACATAAGACTCATCCCTTGCCCACTGTGCCAGTCAGTGAGAAATCTGCAGATGTTCACCAGTTACATCCACAGAAGAAACCCTCTTCAGAAAAGGAAGTGCCTTGCCTTTGTTTGTCTGCTGAAAGTGTCTCTGTTAAAAAATCAAAAATGGAAGTAAATCCAAAGAATGACCAAGAACTAGCTACTAGAGTAATGCAGAAGTCCGAGAACAGCTGTGTTAGACTTTGTAATCCTGTGCCATCTGTTGAATCAGCTTCCTCTTCACAGATCAAGGCATCTTATGATAAAAAACGAGATGATTTGGACCTTTTGAGTGAGTTTATTATTCTGAGAAGTAAACACCAGACTTTTCCTACAGAAGCTGAAGACAAAAGCCAGGACCATGACCAAAACAATGGTGGGTAACTCAGTAAGATTTTGGCATAGACACGTAACTTCTAGGACTGGGCACTGTCTATTACACAATACAAGAAAATAAAAGGCACTTTTAGAGAAATTGTATAGTTTCTCATAGCCAAGGAAAATGTCATTGATACTTATTATAGATAGAGATAGGTATATAGGTACCCAGTTAGATATGAATATAAATATGCTTTCAAAGATTAAGAGGCACAGTTTTATTTGTAACATAGCTATTATTTATAAAACTTGCTTTCTATAACTTGGATATATAAACTTAGTATTTCTTTTCTTTTCTTTTTTTTTTTGGTTTTTTGAGACAGGGTTTCTCTGTGTAGCCCTGGCTGTCCTGGAACTCACTCTGTAGACCAGGCTAGCCTCGAACTCTCGAACTCAGAAATCTGCCTGCCTCTGCCTCCCAAGTGCTGGGATTAAAGGCGTGCGCCACCACCGCCCAGCTAAACTTAGTATTTCTAACTTGATCATTCTTTTATGCTTTTTTCCTATTCACCTACAATCCTATCTCAGTATTTTTAAAAATAATTTTATTAATTCTTCAAGAATTTCAAACATTGTCTTTTTAATATTATCACTTCCTCTCCTCCCATATCTACCCTCCAGTTCATATTTATCCAACCTCATGTCCACATTCTTTAAAAGATTATTTTATTTTATGCATATGGGTGTTTTGCTTGCATGTATGTATGTGCACTCTGTGTGTGTGCCTGGTGCCCATGAAAGCTAGAAGAGGATGTTGGAACCCCTGAAGTTGGAGTTACAGATGGTTTGAGCTGCCGGTTGAGTGTTGGTAACTGAACCTGGGCCCTCTGAAAGAGCAGTAAGTGTTCTTAATCTCTGAGCCATCTCTTCAGATCTACCCATCAAATCTCATTAGTGCTACCTATGTACTCTTAACTTGTGGCCAGCTATTGGAGCATGTTAGACTCCCCAGGGGCTGTGCCCTTAAAGGAAGCTAACAGTCCCTCTCCCAGCATCTACCAGTTACCAATAGTTCCTTAGCTAGGGGCTTATCGTAGTATTTAAGCATACTTAAATATATACTTAGACTTTTCTCATTTAATTGCTTATTAATCTTTATAATATTATCAAAGAGTTTCCATTTGTGCTGTAATTCTTATCTTCCCCCTCTTCTAACCACATCAAAAGTAGTACAGTGTGCCATATCACTTTACTTCTGGTTTAAAGAAATAGAACTTTAAAATAATTTTAAAATTTCAAACAGGGTCTCACTATGTAGCTTTGGATATCCAGGAACTCACTTTAGAGACCAGGCTGCCTTCAAACTCCAAGATTCTCATGCCTCTGCCTCCCAAATGCTTAGATTAAAGATGTGTGTCACTATGCTTGGTACATATTGGAATAATTTTGACAGACTTTACCTTGGTGAAATTGATAGAAGTGTTTATGTTACTTATAGCATAATTGGGTCTTTTAATCCCATGTTCTATCTATGGAGACAAAACTTGGTTCTCAGTGTCATGGCAGTTATGTATGATTTTTCAGAAGGTATGACAGCCATTTACAGATGTGCTGAAATGCATTACTACTTCAAGACATTTTCCACAGTGAGAATCATGGTGAAATTTCAGAGTAGGATTCAGACATTTTAGAGCTCTGTGATTGTTTATTCGTCTATATATTCACCATGGTTTCTTGCTCTGAGATAGTTTAGCCATGCAATAATTCCCCTTGCTAGATGACAATTCTCTATGTCTCTGAGATCACTCTAACCAACTTTCCTCACAATTCAGACACTCCCTCTGCATAAAGGAATGAAGAAGGATTGGGGAGTTGGGTCAGCCAGTAAAATGCTTGCCTTAAAAGCACAAGGACCCCCCAGAAACCATGTTCAAAGAAAGCTGGGTGTAGTAGCATGCACTTATAATCCCAGTACTAGGAAGGTGGGGACAGGAGTTTGCCTGGGATTGCTACCAGCTAGCCTGTCCAGCTTGGCAAGCTCTAGGACAGTCAAAAAGAAAAAAAAAAAGTAAATAGCAACCAAAGATGCCAGCAGAGATTGTCCTCTACAGGTACATACCTACACACACACACATACACACATGTACCACGTACACATGCACACTCATACATACGTGCACTTACACACACACAAACATACAGATACAGCACAGCATGCATGCACGCGCGAGAGTACACACACACACACAAATGAGGAAAAGAAACTTTGTTATTTTAGGCTTGTTTCTGGAATCTTCTCATATTTGAGTTGAGAAGGAATCCCATGTGAACACTGGCGCCCATTTCTGCTTGCTATACTTGTGAGAATAGCTAATAAAGGGACATATTAGCATCATAAATAAAGAGCCACAGCAAAAAATGTTGAAAGAGATAAAAAGAATATTTTCTCATTAAAAAGCTAACTTACTAAACCTTTAGAAGAGTGCTGATATAAGAGGGAGCATGTCTGTACTGGGTTTTGCTCAGCCAGTATGATGCTCCTGGCCTCTTTGTTCTTATATAGATTTCTCTCTGGTCAGGTGTAGAAAGAAGTGTCTACATTTTAAATTTGAGGGTGAAATTGGTGAAAACTTAAAGGAATGAGCGTCCCCCCAAAAAGAAGTATTGTCAGCCTCTCCTATGTCGTGACTCTTTCCTGGTGAGAGTCTCCCTATCCATCTTAGGCAAGAACTGAGTGAGTGCCTCATTCTGATACTTAGTTACCAAGCCCACTTGTCTCTCAAATCAAGCCCTATTCTCCAACTTAGCTTTATTAGCAATAAAGGTAATATTTCACTTCTTGCCTTATTTTACAGTTAATTGGGATGAGAAATAATTCATATCATTTGAGTGAGCCTATTCAGAGTACTTAAAATTAATTGGCAGTATTATGTGAAGTAACATAATCTGGTTTTGTATATTTTCCATCATTATACTTGAGGCTCTTTTATTTTACTTAAGGTGGGATCTTTCTGTGTAGCCATCGCTGGCCTTGATTCTGTGATCCTTTTGCCTTAGACTTTCACGTGCCGGGATTATAGGCACAGGTCACATGTCCCACTCTGTTAGCAGACATTTAACTCCACATAAAAGTATCTCAGGCTGGTAGCACAGTTTTAAAAGTATCTTATAACATATTATTGGTGGATGACATGAGTATTTAGTTAAAATAGCTGTGCATGCACAAGTACATGTATATGATTTCTCTATAATACTTGTAGAGAATAAGAAACCTAACATGTATTGAACTTTGTATCAGTTACTGCATTGCATGTTAAAAGAGGAGGGCTGGCTTTTGGGCCTAGAAGTAAGGAGGGCATCTACATAAGATTTCATGTAGAAAATAGTGGAACTGAAGATTGAATAGTAAAACTGGGGTGTCCGAGACAGTAGAAAGAATTGTTGAAAACAGAAGGGAGACTCTGGAAAGCCACAGAGAGGAGAGGTATTAAGTACTGGAGTTGGTGTTTGGTCCCTGGAGTTCAGGTAGGCATCCTAAGTCATACTTTACCTATGAGGAACCTGGGGTTGCTTCAGGGCCAAGGTTGAATTCTGAGCAAATGCCTGAGTTTCTCCCATTTCCATCATCCACCTTGCTACTCAGCACAGTGTTGGGTCCATCCAATGAATTATCCAGCGACCTGGATAATTCATTTAACTCAGTCTCAATGTACTTCCATGGCAAGATTTAACAACTATGATTTTGAACACAGTGATAAAATAAAGCAACATCATTTCTCCTGAACGTTTTAATGTTTTTGCTAGAATTTCAAGATAAGGAAAAATACTCTTTGACTCTCCAAGAAGAAAGTCCTGTTGTTTCTAATAATAAAGCTCCAGAGGAAAGATGTCAAGAAAGAACAAATGATGTCATCGAGATCCCCGCATCAGGTGTGCAGTGTGCTTTCAAGATCGTTTGGAAGTCCTCTCCCAGATTTCTAGGACATACTTTATTTTCCATGTAATTGTCTTTACCTATTTCAGAAACTTTTTTTTTTTTTTTGGTTATTCTAGACAGGGTTTCTCTGTGTAGCCCTGGCTGTCCTAGAACTCACTAAGTACACCAGGCTGGCCTTGAACTCAAAGATCCACTTACCTATGCCTCCTAAGTACTGGGATATAGACATTTCTTAATTCTATTTCTGTTTTCAAGTTGTTTCCAGTCCTGGAATGCCCTGTACACTGTCTTTCTCCTGTTGCCTTACTCCAGACCACTAATGGTTACTTCTTCCTTCGTTAAAACTGAAGCCACTTTCTGCATTCCTGTGAAAAGAAGGAACTGCAAGAGTCCCTAGTCTCTTTGTCCACGGTTTCCACGGTTGGGAAATATATTATCAGTAGTCACTCCATCCCTCACCCACAGGCTGGGTGATCTGAGCTGGATATTAGAGACAGCACACAGTTCTTTGTACACACACACACTAATTTTAGTGCTGTTATTTTTCAGACACCCAGTATCAAGCATACTGTTTCCTAGAAGCTGCAGCAATTCCTATCTTAAAGAGGCTTGTTTGCCTCTGTACTTACCCTGCTGCTAATTGGAAATTTGCCACTGTCAATTTTGACCAAACAAGATTCTTCTTAAAAGAACAAGAAAAAATAATAAATGATGCTATTCACCAAGGTGAGTACAAGTCAAATCCATACTACCCAAAAGATACCTTTTTAGACAATTATAGCAATGTAGACCTCCCTCAGACCTGGAAGAAACCTTGACTGTAATTTAGCACGAAGTACTCACATCTGGCCACGCCCAGAAGATCCTCAGTGACTCTCCTAACTGACATGTATTATTTAACAGATCTGCATTGCTAAACCAAAGTTAACCCTATAACCATTCACAGTGGAACCAGTACTTGGCCCTGCTCTGTCCAAACAAAATCACGAAAAGATCCAAAGGATAATTTCCAGTGAACTTAATGGCATCTAATAATGAAATACAGGATCTATATAAACACAAAATACCCAGCACCCAAAACATAAACCTGACAATGTCTGTGTAAAGTCATATCACCAAACACACAAAAAATACAGGAACTGCAACCCATAATGAGGGTTGAAACAAACCTAGATCAAAGATACAGGAATTATCAGAGACTGCCAGGCTCCTTATAACTGCTTCTGCATAAGCAGAAGGGTTTTAGGCATCTGACAGAGAGCCATACCCAGTAATTACTGCTGTCATTGCTGACCTCTGACACTGTGGTTCTGGGGAGGAAAGAACAGAAAAAAGACTTTTAAAACAAGACAGTATCTTTCTACTCTTCCTTCCCATATGAGCCCCTTCCCTACTGCTCAGACCATGGATTGATGCCTTCTCTTGGAGTTATTTCTGTCCTTGATGTGATATGTCCTTCGGGGTTTGTAGCTGCCTATAGTACAGGCCAGGGCATACTAATAGAAAAAAATAGAACACTTACCATTTGCTGAGTGACATTGGATGGAAATCTTACCCTCTTGGCCAGTCTGCCTGCTTCCATTCACTTGTAAGTTCTGGGTGGTAGTCCATGTACTCTGCCTTGTGGTTATAGTTGAATCAGTGCAAGAGACACGTACACTGTGATTATTACACACTATCTGGACCTAGTTTGTTAGTAAAGTCAATTTTCTAAATTCATTAAATTACACAGATAGTAACAAATTTGCAACTTCTTTTAAAGATAGTAAATTCATGCAAACACATACATACACTTAAATAAAAAAATAAATAAATCTTTTCTGGACATGATGGTTCGTGCCTTGAATCATACAGCTCAGCAAGCAGAGGCATGTGGAGCTCTGAACCTGAGGCCATTCAGAGCTGCGTAGTGAGACCCTGCAACAAAACAACAGCAACAAAAGTAAAGTAAGATAGGACCAGCAAGAAGGCTTTGCAGATAAAGGCACTTGCTGCCAAGCCTGATGACCTGGGTTGGATTCCTAGAACCTACATGGAGGAAGGAGACAGAGTACTGCAGGTTGTCTCCTGACCTCACACACATGTATGGCACATGCATGCACTCTCCTCATCTCATACTTTCACATGCAGAAGAATCCAACCATTCATCTTCAGGAAGTGCATAGAACACATCGAGTGAGCAATTGGCTCATCCCTTGTGTGAGTTTATCTCTGAGCTAACACTTTCAGATATCTATCTGCATTTCAAAGTATTTCTTCATTTACAAGTCTCTGTATCTATCTTAAACAATAGGAAAGTTATGAATTTAATTTTCTTCTTGATTTAGAGTTGCCCTTTCCCACCCCCACCCCCAGGAGAAGTAAACATAATGTAATAGTCTTTACCACTAGGGGATGAGCTCTGCAATTGGTTGTCAGGGTTCAGGGCTATCTTGAGCATCACTTATCCTCACTAAGGCTGAGTCCTCATCTGTAAATGAGGATCACAGTAATCCTGAGAGGATTACAGAGTCCATGAGTTAGCCTGCTCATGCACAGCCTAGCAAATATAAGCACTTGCTAACAGATATTAGCTGTCACTGTTAATCAGATCTGATGCATATTCTAAAACTCTAATGTATTAGCTATCTTTTTGCTTATATAGATAAAAGTGGTGACAGAAAAATGACGTTCAGGCATGCTGCTCTCTTACATCTCCTGGTAACAATTAGAGATGTCCTTTTAACATGCAACTTGGATACGGCATTAGGTTGGTGGAAAAAATTTTATTTCTTGTTTTCTTCTTGTTGAATATTTCATCTGAAATAACTTACCCTTCTGAAAAAGATAACATCTCTTGAAAAAATATGTAGCCTTCTCTCTTATTACACTGATCAACATACATTTTGTCATAATTGTTAATGGAATATATACATATATAGTATGTGTTATATGTATTTTAGTGTTAGGGATCAAACTCAAAGACCTCTTCCTACTTTAATGCTATAATAAGCAGTCTATCACTGAGCCACACTCTCAGCACAGAATGGAACTATGTATATTCTGACTATGGTGTTTGTTCTAGGACTGAATTGCTGAGTTCTGATGCCTTATACAGATTTAAATGTATAATCATTATTATGAACTGGTTTTTAATGTGAGATTTGACATTTTGCCACATATATTTTAGGCCCTTAGTGCACGTTTGGAACTTTATCTTAAAAAGTAAGAACTAGCTATTGTACAAAATAGTTTAGCACTTACTGCACAAGAATAGGGAGCCATTGAAAAGATAGGATTTGCTTTTAAAGTTAATCTGGGGCTGGAGAGATGGCCCAGTGGTTAAGAGAATATATGCTTTTACAGTGGACCCCAGCTCAGTCCCCAGCACCCATGCTTCCCAGCTCAGTCCCCAGCACCCATGCTGAGCTGCTGCTCTGTGGGGCTGTCGCCTCTGACCTCCGTAGCACCTGCACTCATGTGAATTTACCCCCAACACATACATACAGAGAAGTAAAAATACAATAATTTTTGAGGGTGGGGTCAGAGTTTCTCTTCATATCCCTGGCCATCCTGGAACTCACTGTGTAGACCAAGCTGGCCTCAAACTCAGAGTTCCACCTACCTCTGTAGAGATAGGACTAAAGGTATGTGCTCCTATGCCTGGCCTACACTAAATCTTTTTTAAAAGTTGTAAGTCCAACCACAGTATTCAGAATCATGTCTACAAACCTTAGGAGGTAACACATAAGTCAGTCTCTAAGTCTCCTGTCAGCCTGGTAACACTGATGTAAGACTTAACGTGCACACGCATGGAGGGCATCTGGAATGAACTGAACATCCTAAGTCAGCACTCACTAATTACCCAGATATTTTCAACACCTGATCTACAGAAGCTACCACGTGTTCTGCTGCAAAAATTCACCAAACTCAGTGAGCCCCAAAATCTCATGGAGAATTTCTTCAGAAAGAAATTCTTGGGATACAAATTTAGGTTTATTAAATATGACCTTTCAAGGACAAGATTTAGGATCTTTCATGTTTAAATCACTTTTAGTGGACAGGTATGGTTTTGTAGGCTTGTATTGCCAGCTTTTGGGGAGACTAACAGGGCCCCTGGGATTTGAGACCATCCCGCAGAACATAGCACGACCCTGTCTTATGTGCATGATTTAGACCCCAATATTTTAACAGATGCGTACATTAATTATGAGTAAATACCATTTTTTACCCTGAATTGACATTCTAATGAGGTTGTCACATACATTATATATATATAAAAAATCAGGTACAAAGTTACATAAATTAAATACTAAGAAAATTCCAGTGAAACAATGTTTCAGAGGATTTCTATGTAAGTGTAGATTCTGTTTACAGGAAGAGTGAATTAATATTCAGTAAGTACTAAGCAGGAAAGAATAGGATGTATTCAAAATATACAGATATGTACAAATAAGTTAATGTTATAATAGCTTAGAAAGAGACCTGTGGTATTGATTTTTTAGCATTAAAACATTATATGTTTTTAATGAAAAGGAAGATATGTTTAATCTGGTTTAAACATTTTACTGGTTAGTCTGAAAACTTGGGAGGCAAAGACAGGTGGATCTCTGTAAATTCAAGGCCAGCCTAGTCTACAAATTCCAAGCAGCCAAGGCTATACAGTAAGACTCTGCCTCAAAAAGGAAGAAAGAAAGAGAAAGAGAGAGAGAGAGAGAGAGAGAGAGAGAGAGAGAGAAAGAAGAAAAGAATATTGCCCAGCATGTACATATATCAAAATTTTGCATAGTATTCTATAGTATTCATGTACAGTTTGCAATAGTAATTATGTTTTAGATATAAATTTAAATTAAAGCATCAAATCTATTTCATTAAAATGAGAACAGGACTAAGTGAAATGTTAATTGTTTTTGTTTTTACTTTGTTCTTATTTTCTGTGTTTTGCATTGCCTGTAGAGAGCAGAAGAGGACATCAGATCCTCTGGAACTAAAGTTACAGGCAATTGTTATCTGTCATGTGGGTGCTAGAAACTGAACCCCGGTCCTCTGGAAAAACAGCCAATGCTTTTAACCACTGAGTTATTTCTCCAGACCTATTAACTGTCACTTAAGATTTATTATTATTTCTAGTCAGGCATGGTGGCATATGAGTTTATTCCCAGCACTCAGTAGGCAGAGGCAAAGACAGGAGCATCTCTGTGAGTTTGAGGCTAGCCTGGTCTGCATACATCCTATCTCAAGAAACAGAACACAAAAAGGTTTTTTTTAGTATTTTTGTATGGACTAATAATATTCAGAAACATTAAAAGACTTAACATTTTCCCTAATTTTTCTTTAACAGGATATTTGTCAAATGCAAAAGATATCTACAAAAGTATGTTAGACTCCTGTTTGGATAACATTTGGAGACAACTGAAAATTTTACAGTTTATTAAGGAAAAAAGGCCTAAAACCAACTATAAGATCCAAGAGTTGCAATGTCAGATACTAAGTAGGCTACAGAGTCAACAACAAATGAAGGTTGAGTATTGGGCTGAAGCAGATAATGTAATTAGTATAAAGAAGGGGGTGTGACATGATTTTATGCATTTAACTTTGAGGTTAAAAAATAGGCTATGTTTAGCCCTTGACGGTGTTCTCCTTAAGTAAGATGGGAGTAGTATCAGACCCAGAGAAAGGGGATTCGTGTCACTATTCATTGCCTGCTTCAAATTTAAATGCTTCAGATTCTGTTGTAAACTGTTGTCTTGGATTATGGAGATTTACATCGTAATGTAACTGTAATAATTTACTGTTGTGTAGTGAGCAAGAATCTCTTCCGACATGATCCTGTAAAAAATACTTTATATCTTGGCTTATATTAGAAAATTTTTCTCACCCATCCTTCATCAATTATATGAAAGATGAATTCATGAAGTTTTAAGGTAAAATGCGTCCATAAACCTAATCCAGCAGGAGACCATGACACGTGGTCATCCTGAGTCTGATGTAAATTCGTATGAAGTCTTTCCCTTTCCCATTCTGTTGCTCCTCTATCCTCAGCTTTACAGTCTCTTGAATGGCTTTCGCAAGTGTTAAGTTAAATCAGTAAGTGACAAATTTACCATTAAACCCAGCTCACTGCTCCCTCCAGCAAGAAGCTGCATGATAAGGAGGAGAGTACAAGTCGCTCCTTTGTCCAGTGACGTCAGACATGGGGTTGACATTAACAGTAACAAAGCAGGCCGAGAGTTTTCGTATAGATGCTATAGACAGATGCTAAGACTCTGCTCCAGAATACGTCCCTTTTTGATATTTGGTGTTACCAGAATTTAGAACAGGATTACTTACTGTGTAACCCGTGAGCTCCCTTTCTGTTTGTGAGACAGGGTTGGTTCTCTGCAGCAGAAGCTGGCCTCGCCCTTCGGGTTCTCCTGCCCAGGCCTCCTGATTTCTGGGATCACAGGCTTCCACAGCTGGCAACTCGAGTCTCCTTGATGTTATGTTTATCTAACCAGTTAGTGTTGCTAGTTTTATCACATAGCAAAACTGTGGAAAAGAATAATTCAGCTGGGGGCATACCTGAGTCTAGAGCACTTGCCTGCATGCTCGAGGCCCTAGTTTTGATCTTCAGCATCACAAAAAATACAGACGAGAAGAATGATCGTTGAGCAATCAATACTTGTGGAATTCTTATTTTTGACTAGGTACTGATTATAATAAGAATGGACTCAGATGGAGAAAAGCATTTGCTTATTAAAACCCTTAAGAAAATAGAAGGTAGGGACCTTTATCTTGTACTTCATTTAGTAAGTGTTTTAAGTTATAAAAATGTATTTATCTAACTGGCACTGACATTAAACTGCTATAAATTTGTCTTCTCAAAATCTGGGACTCAGTGGGGTTTCTCCAATGGTTTGATTCTCCAGTTGCTCAAACATTCATCAGGATTTAGCTGACAATTTTTAAATCAATGTAGACTATAAGTCTACAGTATATCTATAGTGTATTTATATGTATTTTTACTAAGAATATAATTTTATTAAGACATGTTTTTTTAGATTACTCCTTAGTTGCTACATTAGTACTGCCTGCTTACAACTCAGCTTTATAAACAAGGAAAAAATTCTGAAAGACATAGCATAGTAGGTCTTATAGGTAGTTATTGAGATGGAATCTAACCCAGTTCTCTCAAGTCAGTGTATACTTCAGCTGTGCTCGCTGATGCCGCGTCTATCAGTTCTTTCTACTTTGACCTTTGGAACCCATTGCTTGCATGCAGTCTCCATCACACCATAACTGAAATGTTATTTTCTCCCACAAGTCTTTGCTTCCTCTGTAGCCCTCTTATATGGAAGCAGACTATTTTCCTTATTTGTGTGTGTGTGTGTATGTGTGTGTATGTGTGTGTGTGTGTGTGTGTAAACTCACTCCTACCTACAAGATGGAAGGAGAAAACCAACTCCTGAAAGTTGTCTTCTGACCCACTAAATAAATAAATCAGGAAAGTGTTGCATAATATTAGCATGTCATATGGAGGTGAGGAAATGTTCTGCTCCATAGGGAAGAACACCTAGGCCTGCATAATGGAGCACCTCCTCCTTTGATATCATTTAAGATGACTGACAGTTGCAGCTCTTATCTGGTTTCAGGCTGAACACTCAATTGCTTTTAGTCTTCATTTCAGCATTGCCTGCTGATGCAAAAACTTGAATATACAAACTGAAAATGTTTTTAATCTTTTAGACTGACAACTACCCTCAGCCAGGAGCTGGTTAGGCATGTGCACGGATGTGTGTGTGTGTGTGTGGTGTGTGTGTGTGTCTAATTAATGATAGGGGAAAATCTGTTTTCATCTTCCACGTGTTTGGAGACTCAGTGAAGCACTCACCATGTCACTGGTTATACACTTACTTGGACGTTAGATGATAGGGGTTACCTTATGAACTATATAAGGAAATAGTTCTCATCCTTATTGTTACCAAAGCTATGTGTTATCAAGAAATACTGCACATAATGGTTAACAATACTATGCCATGATTGTACAGTAACTTTGTGAACTTTACAATTTATTGAAGTACACTAATAGAATACAGAATTAATTTAGGCTTGGTTTAATTGTTCTTTAATTAGTTATGCCAAACAGAAATAAGCTGATGGCTGTAAGGATGTTTGAAATTTATATTTTGTTTATAAACACTAGTAAGAAATTTAAGTTAAAGTTAAAAATCATGAATGGCTGTTGCCCAGTAAGTCTTGTGTTTCTTATATAGTCAATAGACAAATGCACACACACATACATTCATATCATATTGATGTACACTCCCTTGCTGATTTTGTTATATGCTTACATTTTTTTGGCTAGAGAAAAAGATAATCTACTATGATTTGGGGCAAAATAAGATTAAATGCACAAATAATGAGTATTTAATATGGCCGTTTTAAAATTAAGTGTTTGACGACCACTTTTGTGTGGCATAAAAAATTTACATTGTTATGATCTCTGTGTATGCACACTAGAAATATTGCTTAAGTTTTAAGCTTTCTGATAAGTAGACTTAGAAATATAACCTGGAAAATCATATTTCAAGTAATTTCCTTGTTTTCAGATTTTTAGATAATTTTAATGAGAGTAACACTGGAAAAAAATGTAAACAAAACTGAAAAAGAAGTATCTTGCTGAAAGAAAACTCCCTTTTTTTCCAAACAGGTTTAACAATGACTGTTTTACGTTCAAATGAAAGAAAAGAGTTTTTGGAAACTAGCAGTGTTTTAAAAGGGTAAAGCTGCATCTTTTTAAATGTCCAGCATGGTTCCACAGGAAAGGGAAGGTTCCTCCTGGTGTCTGGGCTGTAGCTATAGCTCAGTGGTGGGGTACTCACAGGCCAGGAGCTGAGCCCAACACCCAGGAAGCTGACTGCTCCCAGAGTTCAGGTTAAGGAAATCTGAAATCCACAGCTTTACTCTCCTCATGAAAAACGCCTTACACAGAACATTTTAACTCCAACATGGCCTTGTATATTTAGTAATGTAAGCATCCAGGGTTTTGGTTCAACCTTACTTTAATATCCCCAAATTATTATCATCATTGTTGTTAGAATAGAAACAAAACCAAGTGCTCAGCACTCAGGGGGCAGAGGCAGGGTCTCAGCTAAGGCTCTACAGAGAAGCCCTGTGGGGGTGGCAGGGGCAGGGGCGTGGTGGGGAGGGCCAGGGAAGGGAAGAGGCAGGAAGGGAAACGAGAGGAAGAGGAAAAAAAAACCTTTTAAAAAAACAGCCTAGTTTTTCTTCAGTTTCTTGGTGTGGCTTGTCATATCTCCCTTTGTCCTCCGGAGGGCCTGCTAATTAATAATAGGCCTAGCATTGTGTTTTTAAATGTCTTTATTTTGCCTTATTTCACATAGAAATTATTTCTAGTATTGGGATCCAACTAATGAAAAGAAATATAAATAAAATAGAAGCCCACAAAACTAGCATAAACACTTTTTAATTTTTATTTATGTATGTATGAATATTCTTTGTGTATATGTGGTATGTGCCAGTGGAGGGCATCAGATCCCATTACAGATGGTGGTGAGCCACCATGTGGTTGCTGGGAATTGAACTCAGAACCTCAAGAAGAGCATCCAGTGCTCTTAACTGCTGAGCCATCTCTCCAGCCCAGAGGCAGATTTTTCATGTTGACAACTATTATTGATAATACTCGGGTTAAAAAAAAAGTTATTTTTGGGATATGAGCATATGAAATATTGTATGTTCTGGTATTTTTTTAAAATATGATCATCAGAGAAAAAGATAAAATGGTGGTGTATGCCTTTAATCCTAGCACTCCGGAGGCAGAGACAGGCAGATCTGTGAGTTTGAGGCCAGCCTGGTCTACATAGTAAGTTCCAGACAGCCAGAGCTATGTAGAGAGACACTGTCTAAAAATCCAAAACCAAACAACAACAACAAAAGAAAGATAAAATGAGACAAATGCAGTCAAAAGAAGTGAGCAGGAAGTGTGCCAGTGTTTTCCAGTTGAGTAGGCCGAGGTCAGCCAAGCACAGGGGCCATCTTTACTACCCCAGCTAAGGAGTGGCAGGAGTGTGATTCCCTTGTCTCCGCCTCTTTCGTCTCCAGTACGCATGCCTGTGTGGTTGTGCACAATCACAGTATCGGAGCACATTTCCCCTGGAGCAGCTTCTCATTGGTGGTGGAGTACAACTACGTGGGGCACTCTTGCTGGGCCGAGCACTGCCAACAGCTAGACGTACCTTTCCTGGCCTTTAAAGTCGCTGTTCCAGACACAGCTCTGCAGAGTAAGGAGACAAGCCAGTGTCTTTCTCCACTAGAACAGGACTGTCCTTTTCACAGAAAGACTTTCCTTTGTTCTGATTGCTATTCATAAAGTAAATACTGTGTTTGTGTAACTTCTTTAATGTGCACCTGCATTACTGCTGTTTATCAAAAGGTATGGCCAAAGAGAAAGCAAGCATTTAATTCTCTTACTTAGGAGATGCCTGGCTGGATCCATTTGGTGGGTTTCTCTTGAAAACTCCGATTCCATATGTATTTTTTGCATCTGAAGGACTTCTTAATACTCCAGAAATACTCCGGCTGCTGGAGTCTAAGTAAGGCACCGTGTTTTAGTTGTTGGTCTTATGTGTGTATGTTCTGATAAGCTAAATAGTATGCCTCACATGTTGTATTCTAGTTTATTATATTCTTGAATATTGTAGTCTTTCTTACCCAAGACTAGAATATACAAGAACTGCTTTCCAAAGAGTACATTAATTTATATTTCTAATCCCCAAACGCTAACTATTGAACATCTTTTATGATATTAACTAACTTTATGAGCAAAATAAAATTTATTTTTTTTCTTTAAATTTGCATTTTACTTAAATTTCTCTTATTACCAACACATATAGATATCTTATGTGCTATTTTCTATAAATTACATGTTCAAAGATTTGAGCCATTTGCAAAATAGAGAATGAGAATTTTTGCTTAAAAACAGCATGGAAAACAGGACTATAGAGGTCTAAATGTATGGTGGGGTTTTCAGGTCATTAGTTTTGAGTGTTTTAAATTAAAAAATAGTGTACCATAGCACACAGGAATACTGACATGCATGTCTATGAAGGCTAATTGGATTGTTACTTCAGATAAAATCCAAATCAACATTCCCTGCTTTTGTTCTCATTGGAAAAGCTACTGGGCATTCATCAAAAAACTGTTAGCTAAGTGTACCCAGGGACTGGTCGTAGCTCAGTTGTAGAGTGGCCTTAGCATGTGTGTGCGAAGCCACTTAGTGTTTCTGAGGCCCTAAATTTAACCTGCAGCAACAGCTTGACCTCCAAAATGAGTCAGTTTAGAAAGAGAGAAGAAAATTGTAATAAATGCGGACCTTATAGTCTTTTGATGTGGTATCTGTATTTTATGAGAACTAGGATAAATTGGTCAAAACATTTGTAATAGTGAACACATACTAATATTCAGCACAATTTCCAAGACAGCATATACTTTTTAAAAGGATTATCATTGTAAAAAAAAAAAAAGATAAAAAGAAATTAGCACAGGCTGTAGAGATGACCCAGCTAGTTAACAACAGTACCTGCAGAAAACCAGACTTTGGTTCCAGCCAGACTTTGGTTCCAGCACCCAGGTTGGGCAAGCTCATAAACACCTCTAACTCCAGCTCAAGGTGATCGAGGAGTCTGATGCCCTGTTCCTGCCTCCACAGGCACTGGAATGCACATGCATTCACACACACGCACATGCATACACACAGACATATATAAACATATATAAGAATTAAAAGTACAATTTCTAATAAATAAATGAGTAAATAAGCCAGGCAGTGGTGGCACATGCCTTTAATCCCAGCACTTGAGAGGCAGAGGCAGGCGGATTTCTGAGTTTGAGAGTTTGAGGCTAGCCTGGTCTACAGAGTGAGTTCCAGGACAGCAAGGGCTACACAGAGAAACCCTGTCTCGAAAAACCAAACCAAAATAAATAAATAAATAAATAAATAAAATAAAAAAATAAAAAATGAGTAAATAAAAATGCAAAAAAGAGATGAACACAACTCAAGATAAGACCAATAGAAAATGAGGCTTTCCAAGTGAGCAGGTATAGATTAGAGGTGAAAGGTTTCTAGTTTCCTTTATACAGTAAAGAAATCACAATTTTCTTCCCGAAATTCAAAGATAAGTTGAATTATGAAAGAAAAACAGTGCCTTACATAGTTTAATACTCAGAAGGGCACCTTGATACTCAGAAGAGCGTTCTGGGCCATGGCATTATTTTTACTGAAGAATATTGTCTTTTGCAGCTATAATATCACACTAGTGGAGAGATGCTGCTGTGAGTCACTGAAACTCTTTGGAAGTACAGAGTGTTATGTGGTGGTGACAGTCGACGAGCATACTGCTGTAGTTGTGCAGGTAAAACTGTAATAAAAAATAGAAACTCAGATGGGAAGTGGGTCCCCCACACAATCCTTAGCATAACGATTAGGAATGAATACCTTCAAAGGTAGGAAATTATCACATTAATATATATTAAAAATAGAAAATCACACATATTAAAATACATACAACTCAGTGGGAGAGGATGCAACTAAACTGGCAGAAACTTGATATGCCACGGTGGGGTGATACGTGGAGGGGCTCCATCCTCTCAGAGGAAAATGGGAGGAGGGATAGGGGAAGGATTGTGTGGAGAGGGAAGGGCCAGCATTTAGGATGTAAATAAATAAATAATATATACAGCTGTGTGGGAACTTAAGGTATATATACATTCTTGAAAGAATCTCTTTATATGTTTGCTTGATTGAAGTACTAGATGTAAGGAAATGGAGATTAGAAATCAGGTTTGATGACATAGAGAGTATAAATTACTGATAAGTGTGGTGACGTACACTCTGATTTGATGAGTAAACATTATAATATAAGAATGATTCAAGTCCTGGATCTTTAAAAATGCCATGTGTCTTGAATATTTAAAGTTCCTAATTATTTGTTGACTTGGAAGAAATTTCTTAATCCATAGTTACAGAACTTTCTGTTAGAAGGACATATCATGAATTACACACTTTATCGAAATGTCTTAGTAAAGGACAAGAGAGTCCAGATGTGGAGAGAACCGGGAAGTCTCCTCAGCCGCCATTTTAACTGTTCAGGGCAGGCTCCAGGGCTTACCTCAAGCCACCATGCGTACATGGCAAATGCTCTCTCCCATTGCACCACCAACAGGTTATTCCATAGGCTTTAAAATGTGCTTTCTGCTGCCCGAGAGTAGCCATGTCCCAGCCCACAAGAAGCTCTAGCATTCCAGGATCCTGGTTCAGCTCTTAAATCCTGTCTTGGGCTCTGGAAGACCCACAGGCTCCCTGTTGATGCTTTTCCTTGTTTTATGTCTACTGCAGCTCTCCCTGGTTCCATGGGATTTTAATTTTTACACGAAATAAGAAATCATACCTATACCTTTTAAGCTGTCATTTATATACTATTGAAGTTTTTTAAACAGTAGTCAACCTAATGTAACTTCATTTTCTTTACTTTTATAGGACCTAGAAGAATTACATCATGAGAAGGCATCAGACAATATCATTATGAGATTAATGGCACTGTCATTCCAGTATAGCTGTTGTTGGATAATACTATATTCCAAGGAAACACTAAATTCACAGTAAGCAAATGCTTCTTTATCCACAGTCAGAGTCAGAGTCTTCTTACTCAGTCCTCTCTGCACACAAATGCTTGTGTCACGTCATGTCCTGTTATTCATCTGGTGTGCTTTAACTGAGGCATGACTCTGGAGACAGATGACACATGCCATCTTGGACATCCTGTTCAGATCATCCCCTCCTACCCTGTCTCATTAAGCATTATTGTTTTACGTGTTTTATCTCTTTATAATCTTGAGCTTCTTTGCTAAATGATAAGTCACTTTTAAACCTCATCTAAAATCATGTTGATAAATTGAATACATAACTCCTATCTGTATTTTGATGGGCTCAACCAGAACACTAGAAAATGCCATGTCCAGATAATGGCTTGAGTCATCATTGTATCTTCTATCCTTTACTGATAAGCAGAATAATCATTCCCCCTTTATCCTCTGCGAGCTGGCTTTTTCCTCCCGCCTCTGTACCAGTCTTTGCTTGTGGAGGTCACTGTCTCATGAATGTCAATTCTTTTATCTTTCACTGCTCTGAAGCATTTGTCTGTTGTCAGTTGTGTGTTGCTCCAAACTCTCCAGTTCCGTGCCCCTCCAGGGGCTTTGATTGTCCACCTGTCTAAGAGCTTTCCCCTGGCTTTAGACCTTCTTTGTGTCCGTCTCTAAAAATATTTGTTGAGTTCTTTCTCTTCTGTTCTATTCATTCTATTCATTATACATCTTCTCTACTACAGCTTTCATCAGTATCTGTTGTTATATAATTGGTACATCTGTAGTCTTTCTGGGGAATTCCTGGCATAGATCTCTATTTTTTTTTTTTCAAGAAAGTGTTTCACTGTGTAATTCTGGCTGTCCTGGAATTCACTGTGTAGACCAGGCTAGATCTGCCTACCTCTGCCTCCCAAGAGCTGGTATTAAAACCATGTGCCACCGTACCCCACTAAATGTCTAATTCCTTTTTAAAAAAAGTTTTTATTTATTTTATTTATATGAGTGCACTGTCACTGTCTTCAAACACACCAGAAGAGGGCATCAGACCCCATTACAGATGGTTGTGAGCCACCATGTGGTTGCTGGGAATTGAACTCAGGACCTCTAGAAGAGCAGTCAGTGCTTTTAATCACTGAGCCATCTCTCCAGCCAAAATCTCTAATTCTTTATCAAATATTTCTACCCTCATATTCCGCAAACTCTAAAAGTTAGCATGTTCAGATATGAGCTGACTGTATATTCTCTGTCCCCTTCAAATCAAGCACTTCTTGTCTGTCCTTTAGAATTTTTGGTATTGCCTCCTATCCAGTTGCCCTGTATTTATAGCACCAGTACCTTAGCTTAGATTTTATTTCACTACCAGTTGTTTTTCTGTCTCCATATAACCTCAGTGTTCCTTTAAGTGGTGTGTCATATACTCAATTGATGTCCCTAAAGCCAAGATGTGATTATCCTGCTTTTATGAAAAGCCTTTACTGAGGGCCTGGGAAGACAACTGAGTCAGTAAAGTGCTTGGCACAAGGAACTGACTTCAAATCCAAGGACCTAGGTTTAAATCCCAGAACCTATGTTGAAGAAAAAAGTTGGGCATGGTGGTCTGCATTTTAATCCCAATGGTAGGGAGGCAAAAATAGGTGGGTCTCTGTTGTTCACTGGCTACCAGCCTAGCTTAGTTGGCAAGTTCCAGGACAATTACAGACCCTGTAATTACAAAGCAATAGAGATGGCACCTGAGAAGAGACACGTGAGATATTCACTTGTGGCTCTACGGCACAGTTGAGAACACTTAATCCCAGGCAGAAGCAGGCAGATGTTTGTGAATTCAAGGCCAGCCTAATCTACATAGAAAGTCCCAGACCAGCCAGGGCTACATATGAGACCTTGTCTCCAAAAAATAAAGAAGGAGAGGAATGAGGAAAAGAAAAGGTCATTAACTTCTGGCTCCATATGCATGTGCATATACACAAGCACTGTACATACACACACACAGACACATACCCAAGCAAACATACAGAGAACCTTTACTGAGCTCCTCGTTACCTACTGAATACAATACACTTTGTGGCCATGTGTAAGGTTCTGGGGAGAGAACATAGCTGGATTCCAAACTGGGCTTCCCTGCCTTCCATTAGCCGGGCACTCTACTTCTTCAACTGTTTCCTAGAGAGAAACTGCACTCAGGCCTCTAGGACCCGTCCCCAGGCACTTACTGTGTTTCCTCCTCCATCTCTCCTCAGAACGCCCTCATGTACCCTTTCCATCCTGTGAACAGCCTGGCTCTCTGCTTCTTCTCCTCTGTTGGTTCTTTGGAGTACTTGTTCTAAAGCTTTTGTCTGTTAGATGGTCAGAAATTGTTCTTTGAGTTGTCTTTCCTACCAAATTGCTACCCAGTTTCACTCACTTTTATTCCTGTAAGTACCATATCCTACCTAACCTCACTGTAGGCTTCAGACATTCTTTAAATTGGTCAACAAAGAAGGTATCAATATATTTGTCATTGCCTGTGATTTTTTTCCTCACTTTCTTGATGCTATTTTTTTGTTGTTTGTTTGTTTGTTTTCAAGACAGGGTTTCTCTGTGTATCCCTGGCTGTCCTGGAACTCGCTCTGTAGACCAGGCTGGCCTCAAACTCACAAAGATCCCCCTGCCTTGGAATCCCAAGTGCTGGGATTAAAGGCGTGCGCCACCACCACTTTTTTTTTCTTGGTGCTGTTCTCGTTTCCTAGTTTACCAAACGCTTTCTGTATAATTGTTATCTTATGAGAACAGACACGTACTGCAGTCTAAGAGTCTAAACGCCTTGGCTCTTAACTCCTTTTCTGTTAACAAACAGCCCCATTTATCCCTTGCCACCTGAACTACAAAACAGAAGCTGTGGTCTGTGCTTTAACACTGTCATTCTGAAGATTAATAAGGCCTGTGAGATACTTTATGGTTAGTGCTACTTATAAATCATTTTTAAGCTTCATCCAAAGCTTGGCAGTTTTTTCAATAAATTACTTATTTGGAAGTTTTCTAAGATTCTCTTTAGATTGCTGTTTAAATATAGTTTTGTGGATCAATTGAAGTATAGGGAGAATAGCAGAAGATCCCAACCTGTTTTTACCTATTGTGTAAATATTCTTAGATAGCTTTATTTTATCTGAATAGGTACTATGATAATTTATTTATGATATAATAAAATATATTTTCAGAATTTTAAGTTTCATAGTTCTATATCATTAGGTAATTGTATTTTTTAAGTAGTATATCAATAAGCTGACCAAATGAGAGAAATTGAAAATGCAGAAGAAATTATTTGAACTATCTTAGTTGTTCAGGCTGATAGTTTCTATATAAGGAAGAGCTCAGAATACCCTTTGAATGCCTCAGAATACCTTAAGAATACCCTTTGGTTTGGTGTTTTCTGAATATAGTTGTACTTGAAGCCATGATTTATCATCATCCAAGGTAAACAACCTATAATGCAAAATTAACAGGAGAGGAAGCTCACTGGACAAAGTTCGGAGGAGGAATTCAAGAGTCTTTTCCTAGTTTACTCAGCATGCTTAATTTTCTCAGCAACAATCTGTGACAGTACTTATAAACCTTTGTCTAGCCAGGAAGCTTAACAGAGACATATGACCAGGGTTAAGGGCTTAGCACAAGTTGGAGTCTTCAAGGTTAAAAAGTGTTCAACGGAATTCATATTATCTGTACAAACAGCTTGGGCAAAGTAAGTTACTTTATCAACCTATTTCTCTGTGGAAAAACCTTGGATGTTGTGTGACACCATTCATAGGGGGATGCAAACATGTCTACTTCCCTAGGTAGGGAGCCAATGACAAAGTAAGCCTGCCAGCACAGCCCAGCGTGATGGACCAGAGTTTATTAGGTTACTTACAGGAGTGTGGGGAAGGGTTAACTGTAGGCGCAGAAATGAATCTACATCACCAAAAGCCCACTAGGTGGGCGATGGCTCACCAAAGCTGCAAACCTGTAACTCACTGCACAGCTCACAGGCAGGCGGCTTGACAGGCTGCAGAGTGCCTTTTCCAGGCAGCTCAGTTGGAAGATGCTCAGACCACCCAAGCTGCCTGGAAGAGGCAAATCAGCCAAGCTGTCTGAACAAAAGCAGAGACCAGCTGAGCTGCCTGAAGAGGCTCAGACCAACCGAACTGACTGGAGAAACATACTCCAACCATAGTGAGCTGTCTGCAGACTGTGCAGAGAGCTCCAGCTTCCCAGCTTTTCTGAGGTGCTGGGGTGGGCTTTGGTGACAGGGCTGTCTTTGAGTCATTTCTGCCCCTGTACATAACCCCTCACCCATAGTCCTGTATGTAACCACAGTAAAGCACGTGGTTTACCACGTTGGGGTCTTGTGTTCTCCTTACTTTGGTCTATCACTGAATCCCTACCTGGGATGAATAGACATTTGCTCACATCTCCCCAGGAATATTGTTAAACAACACAGAGGAAGAAGCCTAGACATAAGAGTTGCCTTGGAGTTCTTAGTGACCAGCTGTCAATCTCCTCACTGCTGCCTAGAATATACACAGTGAGTGGGTAAAGGTAGAACCAGGCTCTCAGAGGACAACAGTCGGCATGGCCCTGGTTGGTAACTATTGAAGGGCAAAGGTGTGCATGGCAGTATCCTGCTCTTTGACCCCGAGATGGAGTATTCTATGTGTCTAACTTTAGTTCATGCAGTCATCCCTAGAGATAAGAATGGAATGGGCTGGATTTCTCTCCTCACCCCTCATCTCCCTCCACACACAGCCCCACATCCCTAGGCTTAATGGCATGGTTAAAGACAGGAAGTGGAAATGTCTTTTCCAGGGAGTGTAGAGTAAGTGCAAAGAGAGAGATGGACATGCTTGCAATAAAATATCCAATAAATAAAGATATAAAAATAAAATTCTTCTTAGGTACCATCTTACAGAAAAGACACTTCATCACCTCGCACAGATTTATGCAGCTTTGGTTTCCTCAGGCCTTAAATCTGAAGAACTGGATGTAAAGGTATTACTTTCCTATACATTTATATGTTTGGTTCATAAACTAAAGTAACACTTGAACACAGGTGCCAAGTGAAAAGAAATATTAAACAGACACAGTTCCTTAAGAGCCAGTAAAGATCAGGACCAAATTATGAAATATATTTACCTTTGAGCTTGTTTTTAAAAGTGTTTATGTGTATTTGTTTACATACACACATAAATACACACAAAGCAAATAAATAAGTGACAGAAACTTTAAGCCCGGTATGGTACATGCTCCTGTGATCTCAGCACTCAGGAGACTGAGGCAGAAAGACGGTGAGTTCAAACAACTGAGTCATCCCTCCAGAGGTCTCTGTCTCTCTCTGCCTCTCTCTGCCTCTCTCTGCCTCTCTCTCTGCCTCTCTCTCTCTCTCTCTCTCTCTCTCTCACACACACACACACACACACACACACACACACACACACACACATGATTTTGGCAAGAGTATCTTAGAATCAAATAAGCTAAGTTAAGATTAAATGAAAAATTACCCACTGAAATGAACACTCAAAAGCAAAACATTTTACATTTAATTTAGTCACTAATTTTTGAGAAATTTATATAAGCAAAGAATGTATTTTGATCATATTCATCTCAATTCTTCCCACTAAGTTCTCAGATCCCCTCCTCTCTCTTCTGACTTCATGTCTTCTTTTGGGTTTTTTTGTTTATTTTTATAGCTCACTAAGTCTTTTTTTGTGCTGCTCATATTCACGTGTGGCCATTGGAAGCATGTTTGACCTAGTAGGGACTATATTCTTATAGAAAACTGATTCCCCTTTCCTGAGAAGCATCAGTTATCAATAGCTCCTGTCTTGGTTAGGGTTTTATTGCTATGAAAAGACACCATGATCAAGGCAACCATTTAACTGGAGCCAAGTTACAGTTTCAGAGATTTAGCCCATTATCATCATAACAAGAAGCATAGCAGCATACAGGCAGACATGGTGCTGGAGGAGCCAAGAGTTCTACATCTTGATCTGAGGGCAGCCAGGAGACTGAAATTCCACACTGGGCAGAGCTTCAGCATATATATATATATATATATATATATATATATATATATATATACCCTCAAAGCCCTCACTCAAGTGACATACTTCCTAAAACAAAACAAACAAACAAAAAACCCCACACCTACTCGAACAAGGCCACACCTCCTAAAAGTACCACTCCCTACGGACATGCATTCAAATACATGAGACTATTGGGGCCAAACCTATTCAAACTACCACAGCTCCTCAGCTGGGGTGGGTGGTTGTGAGCCTCTGTCTGCCCTGTGCTGGAACATTCACTGGCCTGACAGCTGCCCCTCTACTATGAACCCTGAGCCTTTTGGTGAGAGTGACACAGAAGTCCCACTTGTGGCTGGGCTCCACAGACACTTCTCTGCAGTCATGTTTCTGCATTAACCATGGTCCACTGCACAGATAAGCTTCTCTGATGAGGCCTAAGCTGCACGAATCTCTGGGCATATTAATTTGGAGTCAAGTTTGATATTATATCCACTTAGCAAAACAATACTAGTTGGTTTACCCCTGGAGCCTGTGATTTCCCCAACCAGGGACCCTGTCCAGATTTAGAGCACTAGGTATGCTCCTATAAGCTGGGCTTATGTTTTATTTTTTATCACAATAACAAATTAATTTATAAGTATTTCTCATGTTTAAGATTGTTTTTGAAAACTATCACACTGTATATTTTCAGTTAACTACTAGCAAAAGCGAAATATTAAATATTACCAGTGATTTTCAAATATTCTTATAAATGAAATATAATACTAAATAAATTTTAAAAGACTTTATAAGTAAATGCCAAATGAAAATAAGAAAAATGAATTCCAAAAATTAAACAATAGGATTCGATATTGAGAGAAAGAAGGGATCAGGTGTGGTGGCGTATGCCTTTAATCCTAGCACATAAGAGGCAGAGGAAGGAGATCTCTGTAGGTTTGACTCCATTATGGTCAACAGAGCAAGTTCTAGGACAGCAACAATTTTATAAAGAGACTTTCTCTAGCCCCCAGGTGGAGGTGCACTCCTTTAATCCCAGCATTTGGGAGGCAGGCAGGAGGATCTCTGTGAGTTCTAGACCAGCCTGGTCTACAGAGTGAGTCTCAGGACAGCTGGGGCTACACAAAGACACCCTGTCTCAAAACAAACAAACAAGCAAACAAAACCAAAAGGAGACCTTCTCTTGGAAAAGAAAAGAAAGAAAATTGATTTGGTTATTCTCATAAATAAAAGATCTTGCATTTGGCATACCTACAGTAGTAAATTATATATAAGGATGAATAAAAATTCACTACTCAGATTTTTTCCTTTTTATCTCAAACTATTTCTGAATGCTACATCTTGCTTCCTAATAGTCTCCTGCAGTCTAACATATGAGAATTATTTTTTAGGTTATAATTGCCCCCGGAGTAGAAGAGACTGCTTTAATAATTCGACAAATTGCAGACCACAATTTAATGACGTCGAAGAGAGATCCTCGTGAATGGTTGGATAAATCCTGGGTGGAAGTCTCACCTTCTAAGGTTACTTTTTCTAACTGTGTAATTTAAGCATCTGTGAAGCAGATATGCGTACCTGAATCCCTTACTGATGACTTACTTTTCCACACCCCCCAAATTGACTTATACATCCACTGACAAACATTTCAATCTGTACACTAAAGTAGGTCACTCTCAGAAGTCCCTGACTGAGGAGATGCCGCACTGTTTTCCAGGAGGAAATGAACCTACTTGATTTTCCGTGTATTAACCCGCTGGTGGCTCAGCTCATGTTACACAGAGCACCGTCCCTGCGCTGGCTCCTGATAGCAACTCCGGCTGAGCTGCAGGAGCTCCTGCCCCAAGTTCCAGGCAAAGTACTGAAGGTGGGTGAGTGCCAGGGCTCCTGCGCCTCCCTCTCTCCATTCCAGCTTCCTGTCTGTACCACGTGCACTGCTGAATGATGGGCTCTGGCTTTGTTTTGGATCTCACACAGGAAAGAAATAATTTACTGACTAGCTTTCATACAGAATTGTCATTAGCTGCGAATTATAATCTATGGTTTTAAACCTACCATAGATAATTCAGCACAGTTTATCACATTTCAAAGCATTTTGAAATATCATTGTATTCATAAATATTCAATTAACATATTTATATTTCCCCTTCTAAGAACTTCTACCGGGGCTGGAGAGATGGCTCAGCCATTAAGAGCAGTGACTGCCCTTCCAGGGGTCTTGAGTTCAATTCCGAGTGATCACATGGTGGCTCACAACCATCTGTAATGGGATCCAACACCCTCTTCTGGTGTGTCTGAAGACAGCAACAGTGCTCTCATATACATAAAATAAATACGTCTAAAAAAAAAAAGAACTTCCACCATAGTAGGGAAGAGAACTTTAGAGTTAATGGTGATATTTGAAAATTCTTAGCAAGAAATAGTATTCATGTATAATTTGAATAACTAAAATAAAATCCATTGTATTTGTTGTGAAACTAAAACTCTCTAAAAAGTGTAAAATTCTACTGCAAGCTGCTAAAAATATGCAAACTACAATGTTCTCTTTTAATGGCATTTAGTTATTTCTTATGTTAGTAAGTGGCTCAGTGTAGTCTCTATGAATTTAGCCAGGTATCACCTTTGTTTTTCTAGTCTTATTGCTTTTTTTTTTTTTAATTTTCAGCATTTTTGTAGCATCACTTCCTTGTTCAAGATTACTTCTCCCTCCATGACAAAGTCTTCTCAGATTTCATCACTTCAGGAAGATATGAATCAAACTGATCTCTTTATTTCTCAGAGTTCAGCTCCTATCATTCAAGAACACGATGAATATTATTTCTATGAAGACTCGGAAGAGACCGTGCTGAAAGGCACAAGCTCTTCTCCTCTGGAGCTAAGAGAAACACCATGCCTGTTGCCATCTGCAGCACCGCACAGTCAGCTGAGCTGCTGGGAAGACTCCAGCTGTGGTCCTGACACAGTGCAGAATAACCCTTTCCTAATGAGTACGGAATCAAAGAAAGTCACGTGGCCTTCCTTTCCCAGCCGAAGTGATTCAGGGTCAGATGTCTTTTCTCTGGGCCTAACACAAGTAAGTTGTGAACCCATAATGCCACTAACTGATTCTCAGAGGAGAGGAACTCATGATTTTCTAAATTGTCCTGAAGCAAAAGGAACCAGAAACATGCAAGTGTCCACCCCTGTCTTTTTACCAGAGAACTCCCAATCCCACCTTCACTGGGACTTTAAAAAAAACAGTTGTAGAAGACGGATTTATTCATTCAATCCAAGCTGTGGCGCAGAACAGACTACCTACAACAAATGGCACTCTCAAAAAGATGACTTCTCCAGTAATCAGCCAGAGTATCTGTGGGATGAGTTGGAAGACATCACATGCAGAAATACAAATGCTGGGACCAAAGAGACTTTTTGGAGAGAACTGCCAACAGTTCCCAGTTGGCATTCACTCTGTGCTTCTGACTCTAATGTAAATCAAAGAGGACTCAAGGGCCTTGACTTCTGCCAAAAAACTGGAAACTACTTAGGACAGAGAAGGCTCCCTGTATCTTCATCTAATTGGGGAGATTATGAAACACCAACAGGTAACATTAATAGTTGATACAACTACTTCGAGTTACGATTTTAAAAGCTAAAGCTGTGGGCTGGAGAGATGGCACAGTTCCTAATAGCTCTTGCAGAGGACCCACATTCGCTTCCCAGACCCACTTTGGGCAGCTCACACTACCTGTAACTCCAACTCCTGGGGATCTGACACCTCTGGCCTCCTTGGACAGACCCACATGCAGATGCAAACACATACACATAAATACAAATAATAAAAATATTAAAAAATGATAGCTCTATACTCAGACTTCAATAAATGTTTTGTTTTAATTGATATACTTAATATTCTCCATTAACTTTGGGTTTAAAAGAAAATCAAACTTGATATAACAGAATAATCCTAATTCTTGTATTATCAAATGAACCATACAGTCAACTAAAATTTAAAATAGGACTCAGGAGGCAGAGGCAGGAGGATCTCTGTGAGTTCAAGGCTAGCCTGATCTACATAGTGAGTTCCAAGACAACCAGGACTACACAGAGAAAACCTGTTGCAAAACAAACAGACAAACAAATAAAAAAAAAAAGAAGTTTAAAATAAAAATAGCAAACTTAAGTAAAGCAGAAGATGACCATGATTACAGAGAAGGATCAGATTCTGTTAAGTGCACATACTTACTTAGCTGACATTTGTTACTATAGCAGGGCTGGTGATGGCTCAGTCACTGTGGTGCTTACTGTACAGTCATGACACCTAAGTTTGATACCTAGACCCATGGACAAAAGCCTGGCATTGTGGCCATGGCTCATAATCCCAGCACTTGGGAGGCAGAAACAGGTGGATCTGAGGGGCTCGATGTCAGCCAGCCCAGCTTATTTGGTAAAATATAGGCCAGTACGAGATTCTGTCTTAAAAAATAACATCAAATCAGGATTAGTGGTACTTGAGGAGGAACAACACCTGAGTTTGTCCTCTAGCTTTCACATGCATATACACACATGTACACACACACACACACACACACACACACAAACCTTTTCTACGAGTTGCTTACCTTTATTGGGTAAGAACCCCTATTATCTTCTCTTTGATGGAGGTTTTTGACTTGACTGAACATTTTATTATATTACCTTTTAAAAGGGACAATTTTGCTTTCTCATTTCTAATCATGATGTCTTTACTTCTATATACTTTCTTACAGCATTGACCTGAACATCTAGAACAAAATGTTAAGATCTCATAAGGCATATGAATGTAGCTTAGTCACAAAAGGTTGTGGTAGAAGAGAAGTTTAAGTTTCAAAACTTCTCTTTTCATAGTCTCCTTCCTAAAACCAGAGAAGAGCCTGCCTGCCCTCACCTCCTCCTAATGGCACTGTCTGTTGTCCCTGTCCAGTAGACTTCCTTCTGCTTTCATGTCACATGTATCATATCATTTTATCCATCCCTCATGAAGGCCTCCCAGTCCCTTTTCTAGTTTGATGACTTTTAGTAACCCCATACACACATATGCAAATTACAATCCATAGTAACCCCATACACACATATACAAATTACAATC